>NC_091158.1:29605048-29645048 GCF_040958095.1 Procambarus clarkii
CCTGTTGTAGGAACCGCAGGGGATTGTGGTCTGAGTAGATGGAAATAGACCGATTCCCCTGTAGGTTAGGTTCGAAATGTTGCAGATTCAGGACGATGGAATGGAGTTCCTTTTCGATAGTGCTGTAGTTCTTCTGGTGAGGCTTCAACTTGTATCTGTAGTAGCTAACAGGAAGAACCTCCACGCCTCGTTGTTGCATCAGGACGCCCCCGATGCCGGTACCACTGGCGTCGACATTGATGATGAAGGGCTTCGTGATATCTGGAGAGGCGAGAATGGGATCAGAACATATAGATTTAAGTTGTTCAAAGGCAACGGTCTATTGAATGGTCCAATGATACCGTTGCTTGGGGCTGATCAGATTAATCAATGGTGTCGCTACCGTACTAAAATTCTTCACAAACCTACGATTGTAAGAAGCAAGTGCAAGGAAGTGCAGGAGCTGTTTTCTGGTCGTAGGTTTTGGGTAATGTTGAATGGCTTCAGTGTGAATTGTAAAAGGAGCTATGCTGCCACTCCCTATCACATGACGCAGATAATGCACCTTTGGGAAATGTGGACTTGCCCAAGTTGATGGTAAGACCGGTTGTCAGGAGCTTGGAGAACAATCGTTGCAGCTGGAGAAGATGTTCGCTCCAGGTGTTAGTTGCCACAACGATGTCGTCCAAGTAGGCGTAGGTGTGATCTAGGCCATAGATGACGCAGTTGATAACTCTCTGGAAGGTGGCCGGGGCGTTACACAGTCTAAAAGGAAGGCGTTCATATCTGTATAGGCCAAAAGGAGTGGTGAAGGCAGATATTTCCTTAGCTCTCTCTGTCAAGCTTATTTGGTAATAGCCTTTTAACAAATCAAGTTGGGATAAATATTTGGCATTACCTATTGCGTCAAGGATATCATCTATGCGTGGTAAAGGATAAGCATCCTTGACGGTCACAAGATTCAATTTCCTATAATTGGTACAAAGGCGTAATTTACCGTGCGGTTTCGGCACCAAGATGCAGGGTGAGGCCCAATGGGACTCACAAGGTGTGGCCAGCCCATGATCCAGAAGGTATTGTAGTTCAGCACGCAAAACTTCCTTTTTGTACGGGGTGATACGGTAGAAAGGTTGACGAATCCGCCGGGTAGCAGGAAGCAGCTGGATGTCGTGCTGAACCACATTACACTCCTGGGGATCATCGTTGAACAACTTCTGATGTTCATGAAGAACTTTTTTTGAGAGGAGCACTATTACTGTCCTGTAAATAGGTAGGAAGATCATTAAGGATTTCCGAGTTGGAAGGCACTGACTCAGAGTCAGAGCTTTCCGGAGGAGAAGCAGGGAAGGTCTCACTGTGGAGGTATGGACCTTTAAAAGTGGAGAGTGATATTAGCAGAGTGGGAGGAATACCTTTATTCTCCTTGAGTAGATTGACGTGGCACAACTGGGTCCTCCGCCGCCTATCTGGAGTCTCAAGAACGTAGTTGTGGTTGTTTCTGCACTCCTTGATGCGGTAGGGTCCTGAAAACTTATTTTGCAATGGAGAACCTGGGATAGGAAAATATGCCAACACGAAGTCTCTTGGTTTAAATTTCCTGATTTTGCTGCGTTGGTCAAAATGAGTCTTCATCCTCTCTTGAGCTTTCACTAGATTGTCATTAGCAAATTTATGTACTCTCTCTCAGTATGTGTTTTAAGTTTTGAAGAAACTGGGGCACATTCTGAGGGTCACTGAAGGTGGCATTACGTAGAGAGTCTTTAAAAGTTTTGAGAGGAGTACGGCACTTACGTCCGTAAAGCATCTCATAAGGAGATACTCCTAGAGACTCATTTGGGAGACTTCTGAAAATACACATTATGATGTCAAGTTGTTTATCCCAGTCTTTCATGGTTTCATTGCAAAATTTCTTTAGGAGTGATTTAATAGTTTGGTGACTACGTTCAAGAGAACCCTGTGAAGCAGGATGATAGGGGCTGGACAATACTTGAGTGATGTGGAACTCGTCCAGTGTCTTCTTGAAGAGATCACTAGTGAAGTTGGTGCCACAGTCACTTTGAACCTCCCGTGGAAGTCCATATTGGGTAAAGATCTTCAATAGTTGTTTTACCACCGTATCAGCCGTAACGTTCTTTACAGGAACTGCTATGGGGAATCTGGTAGTTGGACACAGAATGGTTAGTATATAAGTGTTGCCAGAACTGGTCCGGGGTAAAGGACCAACACAGTCTATGGCGAGTCTGTGGAAAGGCTCCGCAGGCACCAGGATGGGAATTAACGGAACCTTGGGAATCAGGATGTTACGTTTCCCTGCCATCTGACATATATGACACTGTTACACGTAACTTTTTACGTCTTTAACCATACCTGACCAGTAGTAGTCTTGTCTGATTCCGTGATAGGTTTTGTTAAAACCATAGTGAGAAAGTGTTCCGTGGGCCAGGTGTAGAATATCGGGCCATAGGCTGGTGGGAACCAGTTGTTCGACATTTGCCCAATCGTCATCCTCCGTCAGCTTACTGGGTCTGTACCTGCGGTAGAGCAACTGATTCTCTAGGAAGAACCCAGGGATACTGTCAGGTTGAGTCTCAGCCTGGAAGAATAATGGTGTTAATGAAGGATCTTCCCTCTGTAACTTACGGAACTCCAACATAGTAAGATTTGGTGGTAGGTTCCGATGGTCTTGAGGGACAGCGGTTGCAGTAGAGTCAGCTGGTTGCGGGCGTGCAGCTTGTGCACGGGTGGTCACAAAAACCAGAGGAGAAAATTCATCACCCTCTTGGATCTCTGCTGGAACATACTTAAAGATGGGATTGTCCACTCCAGAATCACATATCTGGGGTTTGTCCATGATGATCAGGTTGGAAGGTTGCAGATCTTCGGCCAAGTCATTGCCCAGGAGAAGTTGCACTCCAGACATGGGAAAAGGCTTTTCCCTGATGGCGACTTGGACTTCACCGGTCACGAAAAGATAATCCAGGTGGACTCTGGCGAGTGGATACGGAGTGGTAGCAGTGAGGTCAGTGATAAGGACAGTTTCCCCAGTGTAGGTTTAATAGGCATTTAATAGAAATAGGCACAGCCGATTTCAATATTATTGACTGAAGAGCCGTTGTGTCCCTCAAGATCTTCAATTTGAAACGTCCCTCCGCATCTATACTGTTGGCAGAGACAGTTCCAAGATACAAGTGTTTGCTGAAGAGAGAGATCATTAACAGGAATACCAACATTCATCACAGGCTTATCGGACTTTGGAGGAGTCTATTTGGGTTAGGAGTTTCACTATAGCCTTTGTATTGAGCTTTTCCACATTTATCTATGGTATGTCCATATTGCTTGCAATACTTACAATACAATTGGGAGCTCGTTTGATTGGTACTCACTTTGTCATAACTATACCAAGACTTCTTACTGGAAGGTGGATCTGGTGTTAGCCGGTGTATGAGGTTGTAGGTGTCAGCCGACTTCGCACATCTGATGTAGTCGGTTTCTTCTTTGTCTGCTAAATATAAACGGATGGAAGAGGGAGCACGTCTAAAGAATTCCTCAACTAGAATGAGGTTGACGAGTTCTGGAAATGTAGAGACATGTGCTGCTTCCAGCCATTTCATGAAATATCTTTTCTTTGTATTGGCAAATTCTAAAAAGGTGGTGGTACTTGCCTTTAGATAATCACGGAATTTTCGCCTGTAGCTTTCGGTAACGAGAAGGTAGGCGTCCAGAACTGCTTGCTTCAGGGTCTGGTAGTCATTCTCTGACGCTAAGGTACTGAGAGTAACCGCAGCCTACTTGTGAGATGCACTCTGAGAAGGGTAGACTATTGATCTTCAGGCCAGCTAAGTTTTTTAGCTAGGGTCTCAAAAGTGGTAAAAAAAACACGTCTACCTTTGTCTCAATGAATGGTGGCATTAACTTACTTGCATGGGAGACATTGAAGCTTACGGGAAGACTAGCGGTAGCTTGTTGGCGCTGAGTATGGTGTGTAGTTTCCAAGGTGAGTTCTTGTCGACGATATACTAGAACACTTGGCTTGCTGTTTATCGTGCTCACGTTGCATCTCCAAGTGAGGTTTTCTTGCTTCAAGCTGCTCTCTCCCGCTCACGCTGTAGGGCAGCCTCTCGTTCCCTTAGTTGTTGAGCTTCTTTCGCCAGGGCCGCCTCGCGTTCCAGTTCTTCCTTCTTTAGGGCAGCCTCATGTTCTCTTATCTGGACAGCTTCTTTTTGTTGTTGGAGAGCTTTTTTTTGTTCCCGCTCTATGTTTGCTAGTTCGAGCTTCAACTTCATAGCTGCCAGAGCATGTTTATCGGCAATAGAATAGTTTTCGTGAACATCAGAGTCTATGATTCCTTCATCTAAGAGGTGATCCAAGATAAGATTGTGCAAGTCATTTTTGTTGGCTCCTGGGGGAGCATCTAGTTGATACTCGTGTGCAAGAGTTAGTAATTCGGTCCTCTTGGCACGAGTTAAGTTCCCTACTTCACTTGCTGGATCATTACGAAATGCCGAGAGACAAAACATTTTGAAATAGCAAATAAGTGTACAACGAATATACTTGTGATATTTTAAGTGTCAGTAACAGGATGATGTGGCAACTGGTAACTATCCTGTGGAAATTTAATCGTTAACAATTAATGTTAATATTAGTATGGTAAATGATTAGTCAATCAAAATCGCAGGAAATCATGTACCCGGTACTCAATGTAAGAGAATAAAGGCAAGAAAATCCTACTAAATAAATGAAACCGATAGTTTCGAAAAAAATGAAACTTGTAATTGTTTCTAAAGTGAACAGGTAGTCCAAGAATGTAAGGATACCTTGCCGGGTCTCTATAGGACAGAAGCAAAGGTTTTCCTACTTAATTATATGATACTAACAGAATTGGCGTTCCTTGTGCTATGAAAAAAGAAAGCTAATTCCCTACCTGAGTAAATATCATCATCTCTGACCGACGTATAGGGGTGCCAGTGTCAACTGGTGACGAGAACTGCTGTTGAGGTCCCAACTCAACAGCGTAGTCCGTGCTAGAGGAACTATGGTCCTCTGTATCCTCCTGTGGTCGGATTGCAGAAGATAGGGTGTTTTGGCCCAAAGACAAATCAAAGTACCAGGGTACCAAAATGATGATCTGCCGTAATTTGAGAAAGGCCTCCAGTCACCACGTAATCCACAGTTATCCAACACTTACAATATCCTACCCTCGGAATACACAAAATACACAGCACCATATAAATATTAAAAGTAATGAAAATATTGAAAAGCAACTGTATCAAAGCCAAGTACACTTACCACAAATTGATGTTTAAGTACTAGTACCCGAGTGAAGTTCCGTGGACAGGCCCCCCATTAAATGTCATAGAAAAAAGAAGTGTAGGTGTTCAGCAGTCCTCCCAATGGCTGGTGTCAATGCCTATCACATTTAAAAAAAAAAAAAAAGATTATGACTGCGTAGCTGTGTGTCCTGTGGCAAAGTAAGGCAAAACAAGCAAAACAAATAGTATGAACAATGAAACTTTAATAAAATTGAAAACAAATTATGAATAAGACAATTCCTTGGCTATGTACAGTGCAAACTCACAAGATTATAAATTAAAAAAATTAACAAAATGATATAGTGGTGATGTTACTCTAAAATGGATAAAGACAAAATGAAATTAGCAGGTGCTGAGAATAAAGTGCTGGCTGAGAACATCCACTAATAGACAGAGCGTATATCAGATGGTTGTTTCAGCTTGAGAGCACAGGATATTCTAACTCCAATGGCTGGTGCAGGCCCAGACATCGGCTAGGTAGATGGCGCTAAGGTGCAGAGGGGCAGACGTCGATTCACCAATCAGAAGCGGGCAAGCTGGAAATGCTAGTTTGGTGATCGGCGACGATGGAGGGGGGGGGGGGAGTTGGAGGGGGGGGAGTTGGAGGGGGGGGGGAGTTGGAGGGGGGGGGGGAGTTGGAGGGGGGGGAGTTGGAGGGGGGGGGAGTTGGAGGGGGGGGGAGTTGGAGGGGGGGGGAGTTGGAGGGGGGGGGAGTTGGAGGGGGGGGGAGTTGGAGGGGGGGGGAGTTGGAGGGGGGGGAGTTGGAGGGGGGGGGAGTTGGAGGGGGGGGGAGTTGGAGGGGGGGGAGTTGGAGGGGGGGGAGTTGGAGGGGGGGGGGGAGTTGGAGGGGGGGGGGGGAGTTGGAGGGGGGGGGGAGTTGGAGGGGGGGGGGAGTTGGAGGGGGGGGGGAGTTGGAGGGGGGGGGGGGGGGGAGTTGGAGAGCGAGTGTGTGATACGTTTGCGCCTGGCAGAACGTATTTGACTAAATATGTACTACACTTGCTTGTAGTATCTAGATGTTGTAGATGTACTGAAGTAACATGACGATAGGAAAGAGCAGGCCAAATCTCTCTTGAAGGAGATTATCGTGACAAATATTATATTATATTATATATATATATATATATATATATATATATATATATATATATATATATATATATATATATATATATATATATATATATATATATATATGCAGAATAACCACATATGAAAAATAGAAAATTCTTAACGCGTTTTCGGCTAATTCGCCTTCATCAGAGCAAAGTAGAATGAAGATAAGATTGCTGATCAGACCTTTATATCCGCCTGGGCAGATCACCTGACCACCAAAAATAAGTGGAAAAAAGGAATTATAAGAAAGAAGGTAACTGCAGAAGGCCTATTGGCCCATACAAGGCAGCTCCTATATCTCCAAGTGCCATACGTGTTTAAATGATTGCTATATTGTTTTGACGTGCTATATTGAGGCTTAAATAAAGATCCAACTTGTACATACCGGGGCTCACATTAAGGCTGTTGTTACAATGTTTGATCAGAGCAGACTCGATCACGTTTCGTTCAACAAAATCCTTACTTTTAACAATACATTTTGCCCCTGTGAAGTCGATAGAATGATAACATAAACTGGAATGTAAATACAATGCACTGGAGTGCTGGGCTGTACGAATAGCGTATGAATGCCGTTTTAAACGCGAGGAAAGAGATTTACCAGTCTGGCCGATGTAAACACATGCACACTCATTACAAGGGATGGAATACACACAACCTGCTACAGACGAGGGCGAGTTCTTAATTAACATGGACTTAACTGTATTATCATTTTTGAACACTAGATTAATATTAAGGTTCTTCAGGGCTGGGGCAAGATTTACTAGACCCTCAGAATATGGTAAACGAAAACGCGTTAAGCATTTTCTATTTTTCATATGTGGTTATTCTGCATACTTGGATCAGTGTTTTTGTGATCATTGTTGCATATATATATATATATATATATATATATATATATATATATATATATGTCGTACCTAGTAGCCAGAACGCACTTCTCAGCCTACTATGCAAGGCCTGATTTGCCTAATAAGCCAAGTTTTCATGAATTAATGTTTTTTCGACTACCTAACCTACCTAACCTGACCTAACCTAACTTTTTCGGCTACCTAACCGAACCTAACCTATAAAGATAGGTTAGGTTAGGTTAGGTAGGGTTGGTTAGGTTCGGTCATATATCTACGTTAATTTTAAGTCCAATAAAAACAAATTGATCTCATACATAATGAAATGGGTAGCTTTATCATTTCATAAGAAAAAAATTAGAGAAAATATATTAATTCAGGAAAACTTGGCTTATTAGGCAAATCGGGCCTTGCATAGCAGACCGAGTACGACGTTCTGGCTACTAGGTACAACATATATATATATATATATATATATATATATATATATATATATATATATATATATATATATATATATATATATATATATTAGTATATTTTGGTAGCAGTCTGTTATGATCTCAGCCTGCAGGAGAAACGAGTCTCCCTCCTTGAGAGTTATTCGTCAAGCCTGACCTGATTAGAAGGTCTAGCGAATATTGAAGGATAACGCATATGTAAAATAGTTGGTTGGATATGTGTAACAGTTTGAGATTATGGGCAATGCAGAAGAAAATAGATAAATGACTGGCTAGGAGATGTGGACATTTTGCTGGAGGCGTGAGGCTCGCTTCTGGAGGACCTTGACCTCACTTGAGTGCCAGACATCGCAGGGGGAAGCCGCGCTCCGTTGAGCTCCCGTCAGAAGGGAACCCCTAGTGATATATCTCTAAGAGAAGAGAAGTGTGCAGACGTGCCAGCTGTGGAATCGAGCTGGGGACGTGTGGTCTCAAGTCGTGGACGATAATTAGTGAATATTAAGCCGCCCGGAGGCATTATTGTGGGCTGTGTGGAGCGCCCTGACTAGACGCCGTCAGAGGGAAAACGCCCTCGATCAGTTAATCTGTGGTAAGCACGATATACGCCAGTTCATAGTGATTGTTTGTAGTTGGTCGTGTGCCCAGCGACGGTAGCAATGTTTATTTATAGGTTAGACATGTTTTAATAAGGCAGAAGGCCTGAAATAGGAGAGTGAAGAGGGAGGAGCACGGAGCGACGTCCATCCCCTCTGAGCGCTGGCGGACGACTGAGGGAGCCTGGCTCTTGACGGAGGAAGACCCTCCCAGCGAGTGAGGACCGCCGCCAGGCGAGGTGGAGTATGGACCCGCCCAAAACGGGGGAGTCTACTCTCACTGTATGTAGAGAACAGATAGAGGTTTGAGGCAAACATATTGTGTGAATATTTTTTGTTTATGTGTTAAAGGGGAACATTTTATTGGAACGTCGATGGGTTGCAGGTTTGTTCTTTGGGGAAGAAGTTGCTGAGAACTTCGAAGCCAGCAGATGATGTAGCTGATGAGACTCCAAGGTAGTGGAGCAGAGGACCTCGAGCTGTGAGGAGAAGCAGCAGTGAAGAGGAGTGTCACGTGCTTCTGCAGAGGTGGAGAAGCACCATAGTTGCTCGGGGAAACTTCATGGTGTAGCAGCCAAGAGAGCTGTGGAGGAACCTAGCAGAAGGGTGAAGCACCGTAGTTACTCAAGGAAACTTCATGATAGCAGCCTGGAGGAGCTGCAGAGGATCCTGGTAGTGAAGCCCGGAAGAACCTAAGGATATTAGGGTTGTGAACTTCCAGAGGTGGAAGGGGAAGTTCTGGTGGATTACTAGTAGGGAGTTGATAGTGTTTGGTTGTCATTAGCGTGCAAGACGCAATGAGAGGTGAGTGACTGTTGGCATTCTTATGTCAAGGAGTTTTTATACTGAAGTATCAATGAACATTTATACTGGTATATGTTATTGCATTCAAATGCTGATTTTCTATATATACATTATCTTGCCGATAGTGCAACAGTGTATGTAGGCTTGACCAACTTGAGGTGGTTAATGGTATCAGGTGGCGAACCAGGAGATAGGATACCCCTTGATAAGCTGATAATAGAGTTCTGATGGTGTTGGAGTGCAACCTGATTGTGATATTATAGAGTATAGGATTCATTATTATTATATGTGTGTATGTATCGTGTATGTGCTTTGTCAAGTAAATGTGTCACAATTTGCTGGTGTTTGCCCTTGTCCTAGTGAGGCTTCCCAGGAGGTAGTAAAGAAGGAGAGAGAGAGAGAAAGAACCAAGAACCACTGCTGTGGACAGGGTAGGAGGTAATACTAGTAAGTCATAGGGGATTGAGGAGATCATATCTCATAAGGAGAGAGTGGGGAGTCACAGCGGCTCGAGTGGGTGTGTGCACGTGACAACGAGGCTAAGTGTTGGAGCCGCATCCCCTAAACGTGTGACGTCGAGCCCCTCTCCAAGAGCCAGAAGCGCCAAGGGTGATCTCCTAGTATAAGCACTCTGCCGAGTTGTGGGTTGGGTTGTCCATAGAGAAGGATCAACGACGACAACACCAACCAACCCACGAGTCTGTAATAAGTCTTTCTTGTAAACATATGTTGTTGAATATGACCGAAAAGGTTAGATTTAAAAGTTATACATGGACTACAGGACGACCTGGACAAACTGGTGGAATGGTCTAGAAAATGGCTACTAAAGTTCAATTCAGGAAAGTGTAAAGTAATGAAATTAGGCGAAGGTAACAGGAAACTGAATACATTGTACCATCTGGGAGGTGATATCCTGCAAGAAGAGTCAAATAGAGAGAAAGATCTGGGGGTTGATATCACACTGAACCTGTCTCCAGAGGCCCACATCAAAAGGATATCTTCAGCGGCGTATGCTAGACTGGCCAATATAAGAACTGCCTTTAGAAACATGTGTAAGGAGTCGTTCAGGACCCTGTATACCACTTATATAAGACCAATCCTGGAGCATGCAGCTCCAGCCTGGAGTCCATACCTAGTTAAACACAAGACGAAGTTAGAGAAGATTCGGAGGTATGCCGCTAGACTGGTCCCGGAACAGAGGTATGAGCTACGAGGAAAGGCTAAGGGAGCTGAACCTCACATCCCTAGAAAACAGAAGAGTAAGAGGAGACATAACCACCTACAAAATTCTCAGGGGAAATGACAGGGTGGACAAAGACTAACTCTTTAGTACGGGTGGGACACGAACAAGGGGACACAGGTGGAGATTTAGTACCCAGATGAGCCACAGAGACATTAGAAAGAATTTTTTTTCAGATTCAGGGTAGTTAACAAATGGAATGCATTAAGTAGTGTTGTGGTGGAGGCTGACTCCATACACAGTTTCAAATGTATATATGATAGAGCCTAATAGGTTCAGGAATCTGAACACCGGCTGATTTACAGTTGAGAGGTGGGACCAAAGTGCCAGAGATCAACCTCCGCAAACACAACTAGGTGAGTACAACTATGTGAGTACACACACAAAGAAGCAGCCCGTAACAGCTGTCTAATTCCAAGGTACATATTTACTGCTAGGTAACAGGGGCATCAGGGTGAAAAAACTATGTCCATCTGTTTCCACCGGCACCAGGAATTGAACCCCGGACCACTGGACTACGTATCCAGCGTGCTGTCCACTCGGCCACCAGCGCCCTGGTTCCCCCTAGATCTGTACACACTTAGTTGTACTCACCTAGTTGTGTTTGTGGGGGTTGAGCTCTGGCTCTTTGGTCCCGCCTCTCAACTGTCAGTCAACTGGTGTACAGATTCCTGAGCCTATTGGGCTCTATCGTATCTACATTTAAAACTGTGTATGTGGATCCCCTCATGTTGGAATCTGTGGAAATGAACGAGCAGATGTGCTGGCTGCTGAAGGCACTGAAGGAGACCATATTGAATAATTCATACCAAAACACTTCTCCAAATTCGAGGTATTATCAGGTAACAGAGGAAAGGATAGAAGAACCAATCAGTGAATTTGTACGCTGGTACAATTTGGTTGCAGCTGGCAATCCTAATCACTATGGACGATGAGGAGGTAGCTATGGGAGAGACTCAGTAATAGCAAGAATCTGTCTTCAATACAAATATCCATGGGGATTCGGAATGGAAGCAACAGTTGAGCAGCAGAGTAGCAGAATCTGTAGTGAGAGTGACAAACACCGCCTGGACTACTACCCATGAGAACGTGAACATAATTAGAACTCATTAAAAATAAGTGTAGAATAATAAACTCCACATTGTTTGAGTTAGGAAAATAGTATTTGTCAAATATAGATTCTGTTCTTAATTTAAAAGATTCCCCATTTTGCACCCGCAAGATAACGTAAGTTTTTAAGGGTTAACAAATGTTAATCTTCTTGTTTCAGAAGCTGTTCAATTGAGAGAGTTAAGCAAGTCCCAGCTATGCCTGGGTACAAGTGACAGGATGAACAACCCAGTGGGTTTTTTTTTCCTATTGGGGAGTGTTGTACATGCTGCTATGGCGGTATGTCCACTCACAGGCTGAGTGGCGCTGCCCAATAAACTCGCCACTCGGGGAAAAATAAAAATTTAAATAATCAGGCTGACATCATGCAACCCTGTAATACATTAACAATAATGACCAGACTGGCATCATACAACCCTGCCATACTCTGGGTTTAACTGGGAGGCGGTCGGCCGAGCGGACAGCACGCTGTACTTGTGATCCTGTGGTCCTGGGTTCGATCCCAGGCGCCGGAGAGAAACAATGAGCAGAGTTTCTTTCACTCTATGCCCCTGTTACCTAGCAGTAAAATAGGTACCTGGGTGTTAGTCAGCTGTCACGGGCTGCTTCCTGGGGGTGGAGGCCTGGTCGAGGACCGGGCCGCGGGGACACTAAAAAAAAAAAAAATAGCCCCGAAATCATCTCGAGATAACCTCAAGATACACCAACAACAATAACAATTAAAGAACGATATGCGAAAATGTATTGTAATCCTGGGTTCAACTGTGTGCTCACTGTGCAAGTTTGAATCCTCCTCAGTGTCCTACTGATTTTTGTGTGTGTATACGCTTATGTGATGTATCAATGAGTATAACCGATATATAAAATATATTCTTAAGAATATGACAAAGGCATTATATACAATATAAATAATAATAAAACAAAGCATCTGTAACGAATAAAGAAACGTCAAATGGCTGTAAACATGTTGTAAGTAAGTTGTGCTCTAAACTTTAACACAAGGCACAGCCAATATCTACAACTAATGTTGAAAGCATCAAATACGTTCGAAAAACAACAAACATCTTAAAATTACAATGAGACGGAAGACTAATTGACAAAATCTCAGAGATCAAAATTTTCAACACAAAGTGTCTTCAATACTTGCTTAAATGAATATGATAATTGTCTGCCTTACCTTCTCACCATGTTGATCTTCAAGGTTAATATTAAGACCAAGGGATCCAGATATGAAGTCATTTTGAACATCCACCACCACCAGAGCCGTCACAGGACGCAGCACCTGCAACAATCACCGTCACTCTGCTAGACATATTAACAGTAACCACCCACACATTGCAGTACACATTACTAGAGTCACAAACAGGATAACATCCGGAGCATTTACGACGCTGCTAAACATTAGAAATCTCATTTATAATCGTAAATATGGACTCCTTCAAGGTATTATACAAAATACAGTAATACTGTGAATACAGCAACGGCTTAGAATATTCATCTTTTTACCCCCTCCCCACAAAAATAATTTAAAGGCCAGAGTTTTGCAAAAGGATTATTGTCAGAACTCTTATGGTTAAGCTACTTAGATATGTTAGAGTGTGAGGAAAATTATACCTCTACTTAGAAGAACTAACTCGTCGGTAATTATATTCCTTCCAAAGTTCAATAAACTAATATCCTAAATTGAGTGCTGTGATCATAATAGAATATGATTTCATCTAATGTACAAGACTACGAAAATAAACCAGATTGGATTTGGTTGTTGTTACTGTGACGAAGTCAAGCATATATTTTGGGCTTGATGGCCTAACTGTGGTGATCCACTTGCTTCGACATTTGAACATCCAGGTGGTATTATGTTAAGCATTCACAGTTGTTGACACCACTATCTGCATCCTATTGGGAGACTTGTTTGATTAAATTTATACTATATCCTTCAGAATTGAGGAGTAAGTAATTATTAAAAAAAAGCACCAAACAGAGAAGGCTATATAACACCATCAAATGCACAAAATAATCAGAGGGTGCTAAATATCACCAAGGATGCCAATACGAGAACAGAAATGCATGAGGCGAACGGTATCAAAAGTTTCCGATTCACCAACGATTCTTTCAAGGGCCAAGTGACCACGGGGGATGGTCGGAAAGTAAGACACGCTCATCCTGGAAGTCAGGACTTTCAACAAAGATATGCACGACTGTAAGAGGGACAATTCAATTTGGACAATAAGGAGCAGGACAGCGCTCCATTAAGTGACCATGAGTTAAGCGAGTAAGGCCAACACATTACCTTGATAGAGCCGTTTCCCACCGCCGGTTACGGTGGCAGGAGGAAGGCCACAGGGATACACAACGCTTAAGAGTACGCAGTTTGTTACCAACTACAGAAGACCAAAAACCCTGCCAACGAGCAGGGATGTAGGAATGAATAACCGGGTAAAAGTCAGAATAAGGAATACCTTACGGGAGATGGGACAAGAGCTGAAAGCATCTCTAGCGGCAGCATCCACACGCTCATTTAAAAAGAGACCAATATGACCAAGAACCCAGCAAAAATATGGATTTAAATTTACTAGAGATAAGAAACAGCCAACGTTGAATATCTACGACCACCAGATGGACAGGATAAAAAGACCCTAGAGCCATGAGGGCACTACGAAAGTCGACTACAACCACAAAGGAGGATTGACAACGAGAAAGCAGGAGACGGAGAGCATAGAAAATAGCATAAAGTTCCACTGTGAAGACGCTAGTCTCTGTAGGAAGGCGACATATAAGTGTGGTCAGAAAAAACACAGTAGCCTACACCGTTCACAGACGTAGACACATCGGTGAAGATGGAAAAGGTGCAGGAGTGTGAAGAAAAGTGCTCAAGGAAGTCAAGGATGTACAAAACTTTGGAAGGGGGACTCTCCACGGGGGGCGGGGGGCAAGGAAGGGACAATATGAGGAGAAACATTAGAAATACAAATGGAAAGAGAATCCTTGTAAACGAGATAGCTGAACAGAAAGAGGGAGGTGGTGAAGAGGAACAGGAACTACAGGAGAGGCTAAAGTCAAGGCACAACAGAGGCGAGAGGAAGGATGTTTTAAGGACCGCGCAAGATAGGGAAGACAGTAATGATCACGGCGATCCTGGAGAGATAGGATGCCAGTGTCAACGTACAAGCTGAGGGCGGGAGTCGAACGAAAGGCACCAGAGCTGAGGCGCAACCCAGCATAGTGCAAAGCATCAAGACAGCGAAGCGTAGAAGGAGAAGTGTACAAGTAAGCAGGGCAACCATAATCGAGTTTAGACAGGAAGAGAAAGAGAGAGGAATGTAAAGAGAGGAGCGTGCGCCTATCCGCACCCCAAGAAGTATGGGACAAACCCTTAAAGAGGGTAAGGGCCTTAGAGCATTCAAATCGGAGATAAGAGATATGGGGCGACCAAGAAAAACGAATGTCAAAGATTAACCCCAAAAGCTAAGTGGAATTCTTGTACTCAAGGAAATGACCATAAAGCGACAAAGAGGGACGAAGAATAATGTGCTTCTGAGTAAAAGTGATAGCACAAGTCTTAGATGTAGAGAACTTTAAGCCATGATCAGAGGCCCCAGACGACACGGGATCAATCGCAAGTTGAAGCCTCCATTGAAGGAGAGGATTCATCACCCCGACAACAAAGGGAAAGATCGTCAACATAGAGGGTGGAGATGATGCCAGAAGGAAGGGAGGATAGAAGACCATTGAGGGCAACCAAAAGAGTTGTGCTCAGAGCATTACTTTGGGGTACAAGCCTTGTCCGGATCAAAAAGGATGGCAACAACGGAGTTATTCACAGCAAGAGTAGTATGAATATAGGCCTTCAAGTTCACCAGGACATCCATTGTGCTGTGGCACTTGCGAAAAACAAATTGAGAAGGGGAGAGGTAGTGATTGTGTTCTAAGAACCACATCAGACGAACGTTAACATACGTTCAAAGAGCTTGCAGACACAACTTGAGGGCATTAGGGTGGAAGTCCTTGGGGGATGACCCGAGAAACCCTGGTTTCCGAACAGGGAGGACAACAGCATCGAGGCAGTCCTCAGGGATTGACGACGACTCCCAGACCCGATTAAACAGACTCAGTAAATACCGAGACGTACATGGAAGGAGATGCCGTAGCATCTCATAATAAATGCCATTGGAGCCCGCCGCCATAGAACCGCAAAATGCCAGAGCAGACTAAAGCTCAGAGAGAGAGAAGGGATCGTTATAGGAAAGGCTGACAGGGGTACAGAAATTTAAAGGTCGAGATTCAGGAATAGGCTTACGAAGAAGGAAGGATTCAGAAAGATGAGAACCTGAGGTAACAGATGAAAAGTGAGAACCCAATTCGGTCACAACCTGCAACGGGTCCGCCATAAGATTACCACGGAGGTGAAGGACCAGCAAGACATGGGGAACGAGCATACCCACTATTTTGATACGCTTCCAAATCAGTTGCAGAGGAGTTTCGGACGTAATGGAGGAGATATAAGGCATCTAACACGCACATTTAGCCATATGGATGGACATACGGGCCACTGAACTCGCTTTCTGAAACAAATGAAATCCACATTCCACCAAGGAAAGCACTTCCGCGTTCCCCAAGAGGAAGAGCGAGGAATAGAGCGAAAGGCAGCATTGAAGATGGTGTCATGAAAAAGGAGGGGGGACCGAGGGAGATGCAGAATGGAGAGGTCAGAGATAGTAGCACGGAGGCAAAAAGAGGCGCCAATCAGCCTCGGCAAACCGCCACCTAATGAAGGAGAGGGGAGGGTGAAAAGAGAAAAAGGTAACAAGGATGGGAAAATGGTCACTGCCATGGAGGTCATCAAGAATCTGCCACTCGAAATCTAAGTAAAGAAATGACAAGCAAAGAGAAAGATCAAGACAGGAAAGGGTGCGAGTCTGAGAGTCCAAATGAGTGGGCTCACCTGAATTCAGAAGAGACAGGGAGGAAGAGAGGATAACAATTCAAGAAGGCGACCCTGGGTGTTTGTCAGAACATCACCCCAGAGGGTATGTTGACAATTGAAATCACCCAGCAGGAGCACAGGCTCTCACAAGAAGTCCAGTAGCTGTTTAAGATCGGGAAGAAAAAGTGGGACAGTTGGGATGAGATAAATGGAACAAACCATGTACCATTTACGCACAAAGACACAGGCAGCAGAACAATGGAGGGGCGATGGAAAAATTAAGTGGACGAAGGGAACATCAGAGCAAATCAAGAGAGCAGAAGAGTTATGGGTCTCAGCAACCACTGGGTGAAGGGGGGGGGGAGAAACCAATAACTATGGAAGCGACCAGGACAAGCACCATGCATCGGCTCCTGGAGACAGACACGAAGGGGCGAAAACTGTGAAATGTTAAGATGGATTAGAGCGGCTGTGGCGGGGACGGCAGTTAGAACCTCTAGAGAGGGGTCATCAGGCGCAGTAGTCACAATGAGAGATGGAGCCGTGCAAGGGGACGAGGTTGTCACCTCAGAGGGCTTGGGGCTCGACCCAATCACAGAGGAGGGAAGGGAGCTGGAAGGAGCAGTCTGCTCTGGGCCTAAACCGGGCCCTGTAGCAGGGGCGACAGAGCCCGGTCATCATCCAGGACAGTCCAACTCAAGGGCCTGGTCGCCCACCCCATGAGCCTGGGTAAGAGAAGTAATGTTGTCATGCATCAATCAATTTAAACGTTTGAGACCTGGAACCAAGGGATACCACCTACCAGGGCAGCCAGGGAGGCCGAGCGCTGGCCAGTGCAGGAAGGGTGTGTCGTCCCCAGCGGTGCTCCCTCTGTTCAACAGGTAAGTCCTACTATATCGTCAATTCTCCCACACTGGTGCTAAGACCCTATTCCAACTATCTCCCCAGCCTGGACACCCAACCATCCACTCAGGGCAGCCCCCTCACGGGCGGCCCCTCCAGTGGGTGGTTTGATGGTTCACAAGGCGCCTAAGTGGTGCCCTTCTGCACATACACCACCCAAAGAGGGGGCAGGAGAGGGGGGCAAAGGCTACCCATACCAGTCCCAGGGAGGTGTATGTGAGCCCCTCTCCATGGCAAGGAAGCACCATGGAGGGGTTCAGATTTGAGGATTTGTCCTATGTTGAGCTTAAAAGACTATTTGCAATTTATGAACTAATAAACTGAACAATTATGAGTTATACCGCCGTTATTATAATAGTATTAATTACGATAATATAAGAACCGATGAAACGTTTGTGACCAGTTCATTTCACGTCATCACGAGAATTACGTGACTAAATTAATAATCATCGCTCTGATAATTAGATAACCACAACTTGTATGCCTTCTAACACCAAACATATAAATATAATACTTAATTTGATCCTGTGAGGATTTGCATTAAACCAACGCTACTCTGAATAAATATTGACTATTGCATGAATGCATGTGGGAGGCAGAGGAAGACTTGCTGGGACTAAGATGTGTGGTGTGGCATTTGTTTGACCTGTTCACCAGTTGATGGCTAACAATGCAGATACGTTTACAAGCCGAAGACAAATTTTGTTATGTCTGACCTGAAGAATACCTGCTGTTTTAGGCACAAAATATGGTAAATACAGCGTTATGTGAAATGGCAATTATTCTAGTTAGATAGGCATGAGCTTGGTTATGCTGAGTGACAATCACTTATCACAAGTAAGCAACATGGATTAATATATAACCAGTGTGAATTATTAGTATTAAATCATTAGTATTAAATTATTTGTCTTAAATTCTTGTTGTTCCCCAATAAATATTAAATTGCTGGTAGGTGCTGCTATGAACCATGGCAAGGAGCTACGAGCCCCGACGAGGAGTGGGCAGCTACGAGCCCCGACGAGGAGTGGGCAGCTACGAGCCACGACGAGGAGTGGGCAGCTACGAGCCACGACGAGGAGTGGGCAGCTACGAGCCACGACGAGGAGTGGGCCACTACGTGCCACGACGAGGAGTGGGCCACTACGTGCCACGACGAGGAGTGGGCCACTACGAGCCACGACGAGGAGTGGGCAGCTACGAGCCACGACGAGGAGTGGGCAGCTACGAGCCACGACGAGGAGTGGGCAGCTACGAGCCACGACGAGGAGTGGGCAGCTACGAGCCACGACGAGGAGTGGGCAGCTACGAGCCACGACGAGGAGTGGGCAGCTACGAGCCACGACGAGGAGTGGGCAGCTACGAGCCACGACGAGGAGTGGGCAGCTACGAGCCACGACGAGGAGTGGGCAGCTACGAGCCACGACGAGGAGTGGGCAGCTACGAGCCACGACGAGGAGTGGGCAGCTACGAGCCACGACGAGGAGTGGGCAGCTACGAGCCACGACGAGGAGTGGGCAGCTACGAGCCACGACGAGGAGGGGGCAGCTACGAGCCACGACGAGGAGGGGGCAGCTACGAGCCACGACGAGGAGTGGGCAGCTACGAGCCACGACGAGGAGTGGGCAGCTACGAGCCACGACGAGGAGTGGGCAGCTACGAGCCACGACGAGGAGTGGGCAGCTACGAGCCACGACGAGGAGTGGGCAGCTACCAGCCACGACGAGGAGTGGGCAGCTACGAGCCACGACGAGGAGTGGGCAGCTACGAGCCACGACGAGGAGTGGGCAGCTACGAGCCACGACGAGGAGTGGGCAGCTACGAGCCACGACGAGGAGTGGGCAGCTACGAGCCACGACGAGGAGTGGGCGACATGTTAAACATGAGGGTGACTCTGGCCAACAGACAGGACTACTAAAGACGCTGGAATGCAGATCTACTAAACAGCTGAACTGTTAAACCTTATTGATTAATAACAAAACAAATAGAGCAGGAAATTAATCTAGTTTAGTTAAAGTAAATAAATACCAAAAATAAAGTTATATATAATTAATTTATTAATCCTGCTTTATCTCAATTAAAACTAAGCCCCCTCACTGTGGAAATATGTGAAACTCATATTTACCTATGATATATGGTCTGCTGCTAAATACTTGATATACATCCTATTACTGAATGTTTTATTATACAGTCCACTCATGAAGGAAACTAAATATACAAATAAACTTTGGCACATAATTCCAAAGATGGATAGTTAGCAATATTTGTTGATAGAAGGCCATCTATCTATGGTATTCTATATATTATGGTTTTATGGACCATCTAGAATAATAATGATTGTCATACATAATTATTACTTACTACCTTTTCGGATAACCAGAACAAAAATGCAGTTGAACGATGCACCTCCCTTATTAGTATATGAAGATCGTGTTGATAATGGGAGCACTTTACAACCCATAATACTTGTGTCCTAGGGTAAAATTTCTGCAGATAGATTTGCCCCACCTAAACTTGGTAAATTAAATGGCGACTGCCCTTCCTCTCCCACTGACCGCGTCCCTTGTTCTCCAGATACGTTTTATCAGGAAGTAGACACAGGGCCCACATTTACTCTAATTTGGTACTGATAATTAAGATAGTTCAAGTGAAATGTTTTTATGATTTTTACAGTACAGAGACTACAATAATAAGAATGATTACCATTATAGGTGGTGAATTTAATGACATGTGGCAACATGTCGTCTTTCTACCGTAGGAAATTTCCACTGTGCCTTAGTTTTTACGAGTGATTAAAGCACTATTTCTAGGGTTAATTTATTATTACAAAACCACAGCAATATTACTGGCCTATTTTACTGAATATTAGTAAATGGTGTCAGGTTTTCCCGACAATTCCCGGAGTACCGAACACGGGCCGAAATCTAATATTTACAACAGACGAACACCGATACCCCTCCTCAGAATTTTTAGAATAATTTGATGTTAGTAGTTAGTAATCACACATTTGTGCATCAGTTCGTACAGGATGGACGTCCCATACTAGAGTTGCAGGGGTTGGAAGTTTTAGACGATTTCATTTCCCTGCTAAATCTTGCGAGGCTAAATTTCTAGCCTAAGTACATTTTATGAAACCCAGAGGACTAAATGTGATCAGCTACTGCAGTCACGTATGATTCTAGGACTGCAGTGGGATCAGTGACAATAGTTTTATTGCCTTGTAGCTTGTTCAGGTAACTAGTCACTGATATATAAACACTGAGGCCCATGGAAAACATCTTGACTAAATATTAAAAGTATCAAAATCATTGGATTTATATAGTCAGTTATGCTCCCTTTTGCTTCGTTGCTGGAGTTTAGTTGACTAACAAATTGGATTTAATTTAGTTAGTTGATTCAGAGGATAGAATAGTCACTCATTAAAGTCAAGTATGGTTCCGAGACTGCAGTGGGTTCAATGACATTGGTCGCAGTGACGTGCAGCCGTTTTAGGCTACTGTTCACTGATTTGTCATTGAGGCCTCACGAACTCATCTTTAGCTTTAAATGATAATATAATGATCAACCTCTGATGTTTTAGTCATTTGTATTCTCCTTACTAGAATGCTACTGGAGTTGTATAATCATTGACATTTAGATTTCTATTGATTTTGTTTGTCTGCAGGCATAGGTCTTCCCAGACTTAATACTTGGACTGAGTAATTTGCCCCTGCAGAATTTAGCATTATATATATATATATATATATATATATATATATATATATATATATATATATATATATATATATATACGCCCTGATATTTATTTGGGCTAGTGATGAATTAGTGATAGTAGTCTGCACCTACAAGAATTCCTATGTCGGTGAGGTGATCAAACTTAATTTTATCTGCCAAATTTATTCCTATATTTCTCAGGAATTTGGCAGTAGCTCCCAGACGTTATACATGTACGTCTATCAGAAGTGTGTTCACCACAATGGGTTGTACCTGACAGATGTAGCTGCCTAATCGTACTGATGCCTGTACCACCTGGTAGACTTGAAGATAGTTCCTAGCTGATAACACCAGTATCAGCTAGGAACCCTGAAATATTCAATGTCACCTTGGTTACAGACTTTAATTGTAGTTTATCTGCCACCCTTTAGGTGACAAATGTTCTCTGGGACTCCTTGGTCAAACTACCATCGCGTATGGACACTGACCCTCTTATTTTGGTTGGTAATTTGGGCAGTAGGCAAAGTCGCAGTATTTTTGGTCTTCGTTGATAGGACACTGATTTTAAATCGCACCTTGCAGTACTGTAGTGTGTTGGGAATGTTATCTTCCACCTTGGGGTTTGGAGACTTTATTTTGGTGTCTCCACACAATGCTGCATGGTGCTGACCCTTGTTTCACCTCAACTGTGAGACCCCAATTACACACCAGTGTAATTGGGGTCTCACAGTTGAGGAGGTTGTGTTTCCTGAGGCACCTCATGCAATGTTGCCACTCTGAGTCGCTCGAAACGGCCGTCACGATCAGGAAAATTGGGGCCGTGGTACACTGAATGTTTCTCTTGACAGAACAAACATGTTCCATAGCTTACAGTACCCTTTGGGGTCACTGCCTTGGGTGAGACAGTAACTATAGGCTTATGTGCCCACTCTGCAACTGTTCCCCTTTTGTGTGAAATTAGAATGTTTAGATTTATTTGGAGCACCTTTGGTACTCTGGTTTACTGTTATTGATTCCTGAAGGTCTTCTTCTTGAGGTTAGGTGCAGTTTGCATGAAGGGTTTACCCTTACGATGACTGGTCCGGGACAGATGTTGGGAAACGCGTTCATGGTGAGGAGGATAACAATGTCAGAAGTGCTAGTCGTGGCATGCTGTAGATAGAGGAGCGGCGACTAAAACAAGAGGTGGATGGTAGAGGGAGACTTGCTGCACCATAGGGCGGAATGTTGCGTTTATGGCGTCAGCTGATCTATGGCATAGCGTTGTGCACAATACATCTAATATTTCTCCGGGAACTTGTATATCAAAAAAGCACAAACAGTACACTTCTCAAATCATCCACGTGTCAAAGGGAACCTGGCCACTAGGCTGCGCATTCGGCTGAGATATCCTATCCAGCACTAGCACAATCCAGCACACAATTCTATCCAGCACAATCTAGGGAGCCGGTCGGCCGAGCGGACAGCACACTGGAATTGTGATCCTGTGGTCCTGGGTTCGATCCCAGGCGCCCGCGAGAAACATTGGGCAAAGTTTCTTTCACCCTATTCCCCTGTTACCTAGCAGTAAAATAGGTACCAGGGTGTTAGTCAGCTGTCACGGGCTGCTTCCTTGGGGTGGAGGCCTGGTCGAGGACCGGGCCGCGGGGACACTAAAAAGCCCCGAAATCATCTCACGATAACCTCAAGATAGCACCCTATAAACAAACTCCTTCACCCGCGGCGCCCAGATAGTGGAAAGAGCACCACCGGGCTGCCCCCAGACCGAAGTAACGAAGGAGGGGGAACCGCAGGGGATGCAGGTGCGGCATCGACCCTGCCACTGGGCACAGGAGCTGAGGCCCCCGGGCGCACATCTTTCCTCAACACCACGACGAGGTACCGATCATCAGGGGTTCTAACAGCAAGAGGCGCAGGGAAGAGGAGGCAAAAGAAGGAGCTAGGAGCCCCTGACAGCCCTGTCAATCTAGGGGGATGCCAGAGCACCATACTCCCCCCCCCACCTTCTCCCAAGGTACACCACAAAAGGGGAGACACTCAGAGCCTGCCACGAATGCTTTGAGACAGGCCGCTCCACACCACTCCCAACAGGCCCCACTGCAGGCATGGCCACCATCATCACATCCACACGGTTCACACCCACACCTTCCAAAGAGTCCACATCACCCACACTGTCCACATCATCCTGGGAAACAGCCTCAGAACACCGGCATGCACACTTCTGCAAAGGGATGAAAGCATCTGAACTACAGTCACCAACACACGGCAGGCTCCTTCCCCTGTCGAAGCACCTCCTCTAAAACAGCAGAACCCATGTCCCCAGGAGCCGGGACCACGTTCACAGGCAGGACATAAACCACGAAGGATGTCAAGCTTCGGCTTGACATCTTTCAATACACGCAGCGCAGGCGACGACCCGACACTCACACCGGCTCAACATCCCCAGGGGCCACAGCAGTTACCAAACATGCTGCATAGGCTGTAGAATTCGTCTCAACAGGCGGAGCAGCAGACAGGCAATCACGTGCCTCAGGCATAGTACCCACTCCATCCTCAGTACCGTTCGAAAGCAACAGGGGCGGAAAATCCACTCAAAAAATATGCACCTTACCAGTTGCTCCCATGTTGCACGCTGCAGTCAGATGACCCTCGTGTCCACACCTATAACAGGTGTGTGCAGTTGCCCCCAATGAAGGTCTACTTGGTGGTTTTAATTTGTCATGTGTATGAAGTTGATGAATTACTAAACGTAAACCCTCAAATATTTCACTTAAGGATAAAATACTTTTATTTTAGTAAGCACTCATTTGTCTCAATATGTCCCTAGGTATTTTCTCCTGGGCAATTATTTTCAAGACCCATTCAGCTTCTGTTGTATTGGCTGTTAGGCTGAGGGCCTTTATTATGGATTCTACCTTCAGCTTAAAGTCTTGGAGTAAATCATCTGAAGCCTCTGGTGAGGGGTAAATGCAACAGCTCATGAACTAAGTGTGATGTTCTTTCTTCTGGATCATCATAATTACCCTTGAAGAGCTCTGCTGTGAGGTCATAGCCGTCTTTAGTTAACCTCAGATGGGATACTACTTATTTAGCTTCACGTGATAATTGACCTTGTAGATAAAAGAATTTTGTACTCTTAGGTAAAGATTGTTTTGAGTCCACAAAGTCTACGAATTTGTTCCAAAATTCGTCCCAATCTTCCTCATCTTTCCTCAGAAATTGGGTAAATTAATTGGAGGGAGTCGAGCTTCAGCTAGAACTCGGATTATATGAAACTGATGAGGCCTTGTTCTGGGCAATTATTTTGAAGAAAGGCTGTAACGTGGCCTGAGTTTGATCCTCATAAATCGCCAGATCAATCATAACATCGTATATTTCTGTTTCTGATAAACTGGTGTTATCTTGAGGTTATCTTGAGATGATTTCGGGGCTTTTTAGTGTCCCCGCGGCCCGGTCCTCGACCAGGCCTCCACCCCCAGGAAGCAGCCCGTGACAGCTGACTAACTCCCAGGTACCTATTTACTGCTAGGTAACAGGGGCATTCAGGGTGAAAGAAACTTTGCCCATTTGTTTCTGCCTCGTGCGGAAATCGAACCCGCACCACAGAATTACGAGTCCTGCGCGCTATCCACCAGGCTACGAGGCCCACTCGTTCACTCGAGGCCACTTGCCCACACCCACGGGTGTGGGCAAGTTCAGCCACATATCTCTATTTGGCATTTGATTTCCTCAGATTTACTTGCACCAGCTTGATAATAGCTTTCTAAGTCAGCATAATCCATTGGAGATTGTTGTGACTGTTACGAACCCAAGTTCCTCGCCAGAGCACGGAGCAGTGAAGTCAACGCCATCTGTGAGTCTGCTCCCGAAACCCCTACGAAATGGACGACGCCATCTAGTGGTGGCAAGTAAGTAAGTAAGTAATTATCAAAAGAAGGCACCAAACCGGGAAGGCTATGTAGCACCATCAAATGCGCAAAATAATCAGAGGGCGCTAAATATCACCAAGGATGCCAATACGAGAAAAAAAACGCATAAGGCGAACGATATCAAAAGTATCCGAGTCACCAAGAATTCTATTGAGGGACAGGTGACCGCGAGGGGCGGTCGGAAAGCAAGACACACGCTCGTCCTGGAAGTCAGGACATTCAAGAAGGACATGCACGACCGTAAGAGGGACAATGCAACTAGGACAATAAGGAGCAGGGCGGCGCTCCATCAAGTGACCATGGGTTAAGCGAGTATGGCCAAAACGCAATCTCGCCAGAGCTGTTTCCCACCGCCGGTTACGGTGGAAGGAGGACGGCCATGAGGAAACACAACATTTAAGAGTACGTAGCTTGTTACCAGTAAGAGACAACCAAGAAGCCTGCCAACGGGTAAGGACTGAGGAATGGATAACCGGGTAAAAGTCGGAATACGCAACGCCTTTACGAGAGATGGGACAAGAGCGGACAGCTTCCTTGGCGGCAGCATCCGCACGCTCATTTAAAGACACGCCAATATGGTTGGGAACCCAACATAACTCAACCGACTTAAATTTACTGTGAACAAGAAACAGCCAATGCTGGATCTCGACAACTACTGGATGAACCGGATTAAAGGACCCGAGAGCCATGAGGGCACTACGAGAGTCAACAACAACTACAAAGGAGGACTGACAACGAGAAGGCAGGAGACGAAGAGCATAGAGAATAGCATAAAGTTCCGCTGTAAAGATGCTAGTCTCCGGAGGTAAGCGACACATATAAGTGCGATCAGGAAAAACAACAGAGTAGCCAACACCGTCCGCCGACTTAGACCCATCGGTGAAGACAGAAACGGAGCGGGAGTGAGAAGAAAAGTGCTCAAGGAAAAGGCGTTTTAGAACCGTAGGAGGGGTAAAAGCTTTAGTGATATGGGTCAAGGAAGTACAAAACCGCGGAAGAGGGACTCTCCACGGGGGCAAAGAAGGAACAACGCGAGGAGAAACATTAGAAATACGAACGGAAAGAGAATCCTGGAGGCGAGATAACTGGACAGAAAGAGGGAGCTGGTGAAGAGGAACAGGAACCGCAGGAGGGGTAAAAGTTAAAGCACGACAGAGGCGAGAGGAAGGATGTTGTAAGGACCACGCAAGATAGCGAAGACAGCGATCACGGCGGTCCTGGAGAGACAGGAAGCCAGTGTCAACATACAAGCTAAGGACGGGAGTCGAACGAAAGGCACCAGAACTGAGGCGCAACCCAGTATGGTGCAAAGCATCAAGACGGTGAAGAGTAGAAGGAGAAGCAGACGAGTAAGCAGGGCAACCATAATCGAGTTTAGACAGGACAAGAGAGGAATGTAAAGCAAGGAGAGTGCACCTATCTGCTCCCCAAGAAGTATGGGACAAGACCCGAAGGAGGGTAAGGGCCTTAGAGCACTCAACACGAAGGTAAGAGATATGGGGAGACCAAGACAAACGAGTGTCAAGGAATAACCCCAAAAGCTTTGCGGAATCTTTGTATTCAAGGGGATGACTGTAAAGTGACAAAGAGGGACGAAGAACAACCCGTTTCCGCGTAAAAGTCATAACAGAAGTCTTAGAAGTAGAGAACTTGAAGCCATGATCGGTGGTCCAAGACGACACGGCATCAATTGCAAGTTGAAGCCGGCGCTGAAGGAGAGGCGAATCATCACCCTGACAGCAAAGGGTAAGATCATCGACATAGAGAGCGGAGAAGACACCAGAAGGAAGAGAAGAAAGAAGACCATTGAGGGCAACCAGAAAAAGAGTAGTGCTCAGAACACTACCCAGGGGCACACCTTCGTATTGCTGAAAAGAGCCAGAGAGCGCGGTACCAAGGCGCACCCGAAAGGAACGACGGGAGAGGAAGCTGCGGAGAGAGAGGGAGATGACCACGAAGGCCGAAAGAATGAAGTTGAGATAGAATATGATATCTCCAAGTGGTGTCGTAAGCCTTTTCCAGGTCAAAAAGGACGGCAACAACTTAGGTCTTCGCAGCAAAGGCAGTACAAATATAGACTTCCAAGTTCACCAGGACATCTGTCGTGCTGCGGCACTTGCGGAAACCAAATTGAGAAGGGGAGAGGAGGTGATCGTGTTCCAGGAACCACATCAGACGAACGTTGACCATACGTTCAAAGAGTTTGCAGGCACAACTTGTGAGAGCAATAGGGCGAAAGTCCTTAGGGGAAGTACCCAGAGACCCCGGTTTGAGAACAGGGAGGACAACGGCATCGAGCCAGTCCTCAGGGACTGACGACGACTCCCAGATCCGATTATACAGACTCAGTAAATACTGAGACGTGCACGGAGGGAGATGGCGAAGCATCTCATAATGAATACCATCGGAGCCCGCCGCCGTAGAACCGCAGAGGGCCAGGGCAGAACGAAGTTCAGAGAGAGAGAAGGGATCATTATAGGGAAGTTGAAGACGAGTGCAGAAATCGAAAGGACAAGACTCAAGGACAGGTTTACGAAGAAGAAAAGATTGGGGAAGATGAAGACCAGAGCTAACAGAAGAAAAGTGGGAACCCAGTACAGAAGCGACCTGCAACGGGTCTGCCACAAGAGTATCATGGAGGTGAAGGACCGGTGAAACATCGGGAACGAATTTACCCGCTATCTTGCGGATACGCTTCCAGATCTGGGCCAGAGGAGTTTCGGACGTAATTGTTGAAACATAAGATGCCCAACATTCACGTTTAGCCGTACGGATGGCCCAACGGGCCACCGCACTCGCTTTCCGAAAGAAAAGAGAAGAATCGGTCGTCTGCCTACGGCGGTGCCTCTTCCAGGATACACGCTTACAGCGGACAGCCCGAGCACAGTCCGCATTCCACCAGGGAACGCACTTCCGTGGACCCCGGGAGGAAGAGCGAGGGATAGAGCGGAGGGCAGCGTTGAAGACAGTGTCATGAAAAAGGAGGAGAGCGTGAGAGAGAGGCAGAAGGGAGAGGTCAGAGAGAGTAGCACTGAGGGAAAATAGGGTCCAGTCCGCCTTAGCAAACTGCCACCTAGGGAAAGAGAGGGAAGGGCGAAAAGAGAAAAAGGAAACAAGGATGGGGAAATGATCACTTCCATGGAGGTCATCAAGAACCTGCCACGTGAAATCTAAGTAAAGAGAAGAAGAGCAGAGAGAAAGATCAAGACAAGAAAGGGTGCGAGTCCGAGAGTCCAAATGAGTGGGCTCACCAGAATTCATTAGAGGCAGGGAAGAAGAGAGGAGAAACGGCTCAAGAAGGCGACACCGGGTATTCGTCAGAACGTCACCCCAAAGAGAATGACGACAATGAAGTCACCCAGCAGGAGCACAGGCTCCGGCAAGGAGTCTAGGAGGTGTTTCAAATGAGGAATAGAAAGCGAGACACTCGGGGAGAGATAAATGGAACAAACAGTGTACCATTTCCCCACAAAGACACGAGCAGCAGAACAATGGAGAGGTGAAGGAAAAAGTAAAGGTACAAAGGGAACATCAGCACGAATTAAAAGAGCAGAAGAATTAGAAGCCCCAGCAACAGATGGGGGGGGGGGGGGAGAAAGGAATAGCCACGAAAACGACCAAGACGAGCACCAAGCATCGGCTCCTGGAGACAGACACAAAGGGGCGAAAACCGCGAAATCAGAAGTTGGAGTTCAAGGAAATTGGCGTAATAACCTCGAACGTTCCATTGAAGAATGGACAATGACGAGAAGAGAAAGGACAAAAACAGAGAACAAGGAAGAAACAAAGGCGAAAGAGCAACAGAGCACGTTAAAGAATATCAGGGTCGGGATCAGGGTCAGCAAAGTCAGGGTTAGGGGGCATGGGTAAACTGAGCAAAGACGGAGGGAAGGAAACGGGAGAACAGATCAGAGGTGGGCGGGCGGGGTCCGGAGGAGGAGGAGGAGGAAGAGGAGGAGACAACGGAGAGGAGCAGGCAAGGACAGCAGCAGGAAGAGGAGGGGTAGAAAGAGGGGAGCGTACCTCGGCAAGGGCAGCAACTGAGAGGGAAGCGGGGGCTAAAGAAACCTCCATAGCAGGAACAGGTGGCGCAACCACCGAAATGGGAGGGAAAGGAGCGAGAGAGGCAGAAGTAGGGGCCGAGGAAGAAAGCGAAACCTCCTTTCCCGCCGGGGAGGAGGAAGGAGAGGAGCCAGGTTTACGCTTCTGACGTAAAGAGACAGGTGTCCCTGCGTACTGGGCAACGGATTCTAGCGTCTCAACAGGAGAAGCTGAACGAGAGCACACATGACGGCCGTTTGGAGAGCGATGGACATCAGCCCGCACCGACAGGCGGCGGGGAGAGTCAAGAGACGGAGGGGAAGGATGGGAAGGAGGAACGGAGGGAGACGAGGAAGAAGACACAGGAGACACGACAGACCGGGTAGAAGGAAGGGGAACCCCAGACAGAGGACCAGGAGGAGGATCCTTCGGGAGAGAACCCAAAGGAACAGAGGAGGGGGCAGTGGGTGCATCAGGGTCCAAGGCCCGGAAACGGTTGTGAGTCTGAGGAAGGCGGGAAGGACAAGGAGAGGAAGAGCGCAACACGCGAGCATAAGAGATATTAGCATAAGGCAGGAGCCGGCGAACCTGGCGTCTCGCCTCAGGAAAAGATAAACGCTCCCGGTGCTTCAAGTTGAGGATGGCTGCCTCAAGCTTGTAATGGACACACGCACGGGAGAAGGTAGGATGGGCCTCACTGCAGTTGAGGCAACGAGCCTGGGGAGAAGTGCACTCCGACTTAGAGTGACCTTCGCCACCACACAAAGGACAGAGAGAAACAGTCCCGGAGCAGCGGAGGGCACCATGCCCAAACCTCCAGCACTTGTTGCAGAGCCGAGGAGAAGGAATGTACTCCTGGACAGAGCACCTGGCACCAGCAAGAATGACAGAGGGTGGAAGGGTCCTACCATCAAAGGTAATCTTCACAACCCGGAGGGGTTGACGGCGACTACCACGAGGGGGACGAGTAAACGTGTCCACCTGGAGAATAGAATGGCCCTGGGCAGCAAGGATATGTCGAATATCATCGTGGCAGTCGCGCAGGTCCCGAACACCGGTCGCAACATGGGGCGGGAGCAAAATAGTGCCAACACTGGCATTCAACCGAGCGTTCTTCGAGACCCGAACGGGGGTCTCGCCAAGGCAGGATAAGGCAGCCAAGCGGGAAGCAGCATCCTGAGAAGGAGCAGCAACGACACGTGTACCGAGACGAGTGGGGTTGAAAGTAATGGAGGCATCCACGGAATCAATGAGATGTCGATGGAGGGAGAAATCGGCAGGAGGCGCAGAATCAAGAGGAAGGAGATCAAAATATTTGGCCCACGAAGCGGGACCAAACAAGGCTTGATAGGTAGCAGAACTGGAAGGAATCGAGCGAGGGCGGCCGTGACGAGGACGGCGGCGAGAACCCCCAGAGAGAGAGGGGTTAAAAGGCGCAGTAGTTACAACTAGAGAAGGAGCCGCGCCAGGGGACGAGGTAGTCACCACTGGGGGCTTGGGGCTCGACCCAACCACAGAGGAGGGAGGAGAGCCAGGGGAAGGAATCAGAGAGGCCAAAGGAGGAGCAAGGTCGGGGCCCAATGCAGCGGAGGCTACAGAGCCCGGTCTTCCAACACGGACCGACTCGGGGGCTTGGTCGCCCACCCCACGAGCCTGAGAAGGTAAACCAGAAGCAGCCGAAACAGGGGTCATCATCATTACGAAAAGAAGAATTCATTCACGAATGTGCCCCCACACCCAATGGAGCCACAATTAGAGGCAGGACACCCAACAAGAAGCTATCGCCGATCTTGCTGGGGCCTCCTAGGGGTGCGTCGTGCGTATACGCCCCACAAACGCCACCTTAAGAAACCGACAGTCCGTCGAGATCGGGTTCAGCGACGAAAGGGGGATTGACACTAAAAGGTTCCCCTCGCTCTCTACGTCGGGTACTACAGTTCTATGGGTGCAAGAGTATGCCTCCTCAAGCACCCGGGCGTCAAAATAGAAGAAGTCCAAGGGAAGAACCAGAACGAGCAAAAGGTCGGCTGGAAACGGCAAGCAGATAGGAGAAGAGGGGGAGAAAAACGAAACAGACGGAAAAGGAAAAGGTGCCCAGCAGAATTGGAGAGGACGGCAGCAGGAGCACAAGGCTAGAAAGCACAGAGGACTGTCCCAAGGAGCATCACACTCCGGCAGTTGCCCACTAAGCCCCCACACGGCGACAACGAGCTGAGCGGGGAGGGGGTAGTGGTGGCAAGAATATGCCAGCTCGACATGCTAGATTCTTGTCCTGGTAGCTCGTGAGGTAGCTAGTGCTGACCTCTGGTGAGGTGGTGCTCAGAACATCAGCGCCATCTATTGAGCTAGAAGCTGTACGTTTGTGTATAAGCCAGTAAGTGATGTTTCCTAGTGGTCCCATGTAGTGTCCCAGTACTGATGACGTGTCTGCTTTCAGAGTCAACCTAAGACTGCTGTAATGTATGAAGAGTCAGTCTACCCAAGGCAGCCAAGGTCTCTTCACCAGTCTGCTTTGCAAAAGCAGTGAGCCGCCGCCGGACGAGCACCGCAGAGTGTTCAATTGTCTGCCTGAGGAGTGGCAGTGACGGGATTCGCCGTACCCGGGGCTGGCTGGTGGAAGAGACGTCTGACTGTGGTGCCGAACGAGGAGAGTAACCAGCAAGTTACACGAGGCTCCTGCCTAGGGCTCGCAACCCTAGTATACGTCGTGAAGTGGCCTAACAGCGAGGCTGATACCTGCTAGCTAGCAGGGTACCGGCTAGCTACAGGGTGGACTGTGGTTGTGGGCCATCACGACGAGGCACCCAGTGGAATTGTGATTTGGCTGGCCTGTGGCCAGGGTAGATTCATCGTGGTTTCTTGGTACCTGCAGAGGGTAGTGCCACAGAATAGGAAATCAAGCAAGACTAAATGGAGTGAGCGTCACCAAGTATTCAGCGTCTTCAGAGGGAGACGAAGATGTAAATTGTGTAGTAATATTTCCCGTTTGTGACGTTTATTTATATATGGTGGTGGGAGAAGAATTATATATAGAGAAAGTAATAAACTTGTGTATTTAATGTACCTCCCTTGTTTATTTTTCTTGCATTACGGAGCTCACCCCTTGAAAGCCCCTACTAACTTAGGGCCGGATACCCAAACTCTAATACCATCAGAGAAGAACCCGGTTGCATCCCATTAGGGCCGTAACAGTGACAAATCTTTACATTTCTTAATCTGTCTTGTTAAGTGACTCTTAAGTCCTATAAGAGTTCTTTTCATTCTTCCTGCAGTATCCATAATGGCTGCCTGGTTAAGCCTTGTCGGGCTTGTAGTTGTTTTGCTCATAATACTGAACAATTACTGATGTTAGTAGCCTAGGGTAACATTTTGCAGTCTATAGGCTATAAACTTGGGTGTGGGTCAATAATGTGGGTGGACAAGCTTGGGTGTGGGTCAATAATGTGGGTGGACAAGCTTGGGTGTGGGTCAATAATGTGGGTGGACAAGCTTGGGTGTGGGTCAATAATGTAGGTTGACAAGCTTGGGTGTGGGTCAATAATGTGGGTGGACAAGCTTGGGTGTGGGTCAATAATGTGGGGGACAAGCTTGGGTGTGGGTCAATAATGTAGGTTGACAAGCTTGGGTGTGGGTCAATAATGTGGGTGGACAAGCTTGGGTGTGGGTCAATAATGTGGGGGACAAGCTTGGGTGTGGGTCAATAATGTAGGTTGACAAGCTTGGGTGTGGGTCAATAATGTGGGTGGACAAGCTTGGGTGTGGGTCAATAATGTAGGTTGACAAGCTTGGGTGTGGGTCAATAATGTGGGTGGACAAGCTTGGGTGTGGGTCAATAATGTGGGGGACAAGCTTGGGTGTGGGTCAATAATGTAGGTTGACAAGCTTGGGTGTGGGTCAATAATGTGGGTGGACAAGCTTGGGTGTGGGTCAATAATGTAGGTTGACAAGCTTGGGTGTGGGTCAATAATGTGGGGGACAAGCTTGGGTGTGGGTCAATAATGTGGGGGACAAGCTTGGGTGTGGGTCAATAATGTGGGTGGACAAGCTTGGGTGTGGGTCAATACTGTAGGTTGACAAGCTTGGGTGTGGGTCAATAATGTGGGTGGACAAGCTTGGGTGTGGGTCAATAATGTGGGTGGACAAGCTTGGGTGTGGGTCAATAATGTGGGTGGACAAGCTTGGGTGTGGGTCAATAATGTGGGGGACAAGCTTGGGTGTGGGTCAATAATGTGGGTGGACAAGCTTGGGTGTGGGTCAATATTGTGGGTGGACAAGCTTGGGTGTGGGTCAATATTGTGGGTGGACAAGCTTGGGTGTGGGTCAATATTGTGGGTGGACAAGCTTGGGTGTGGGTCAATAATGTGGGTGGACAAGCTTGGGTGTGGGTCAATATTGTGGGTGGACAAGCTTGGGTGTGGGTCAATATTGTGGGTGGACAAGCTTGGGTGTGGGTCAATATTGTGGGTGGACAAGCTTGGGTGTGAGTCAATAATGTAGGTGGACAAGCTTGGGTGTGGGTCAATAATGTGGGGGACAAGTTTGGGTGGGGGTCAATAATGTGGGTGGACAAGCTTGGGTGTGGGTCAATATTGTGGGTGGACAAGCTTGGGTGTGGGTCAATATTGTGGGTGGACAAGCTTGGGTGTGAGTCAATAATGTGGGGGACAAGTTTGGGTGGGGGTCAATAATGTGGGGGACAAGTTTGGGTGGGGGTCAATAATGTGGGGGGACAAGCTTGGGTGTGGGTCAATAATGTGGGTGACAAGATTGGCTGGAGGTTAATAATGTGGGCGACAGCTACTCACCGTTGTGATCCATTGCTGCCAGCAGTAGTGGAACTCATCACTGTCGATGACCTGATCCTGAAACACATCATGTATCATCAATACATAAAATCCATTTACCGTTAGTGAAATCAAGGATGTTTTTTTGACGATAGTGATGACAGTGATGGTTCTCATGGTAATGGTAATATCAGTAATAATAAAGATAGTAAAGATGTAAATATTGACGACTATCAAAAAACCGTCGTAGTAATAACTGTTGACATCACACGTCTACATATCCTACAGCGAGTAAAGTAGTCAAGAACATGACCAAACAAGAGGTCAAAAGTAAGTAATGTTCGGAATAAATAAGTTTCACTTACTAAGCCAGAAGCTCCACTCTCAGCCCTTACGTGACAAAGAAGCTGTGGTGGAGTGAGTGTTCTATTGAGGCATCTTTTTTTGTATATAAACCTCTCATTATATATCTAATATTCACCTGTTTAAGTATAAGTGAGCTTACTATGCGAGTCATTTAAGACAAGACTAACAAATTTTTGGCTTCATGTTTTTCCCAGGTTACTGAAATGTCATTTATTTGTCACTGTATGGAACATGAAATACAAAATGCATTGTACTCAAGTAATATATTTTATCGTAAGAGATATTATATTTTTTTAAATTTTTGTTTGTAAAATGTTGAAATAATTTGCTTCTTAATGTTTATAAGTGCATATGTAAACTGTGCGAGAAACTTTCAACAAGACTGGATTACAAACAAGGATGACATGTAAGCACAAGCTCAGAACTGGAGATATGAGATACGTATTTTATCTACCAAAATACCGCATCATAAATTCTGAACAATATCCCATTCAATTAACTTAATTTGCATCCCCTTCCAACCGAGTGTTATTTACTTATGACCAAGTATTGTGTTTCCTATTTAGTCAAATAAAACTAAATAAGTACTACTTAGCACCTCTCACAATATTTACGCAGGTTTGCGTTGTCTTCGGTGACTTACAAATTACAAAATAATGCTTAGAATTGCCAGATTGTGATTAAAGGAAGCTCAAAATGTACCAAAGAAATGAGCTTCCTTATGGTAGTAATTATAATTATACACAATATATAGACGGGACAAATGCTCAAAATATTTTCTTGGCCAGAAATGAAATTATCAAAATACATTGGTGGTCCATACAAGCACATCTTAGCTAATGCAACTATTTTTTTTAATGGTAACTGTGATTGTTGGGGATGTTAACGATGGGCTTTGGTGAGGTCAGCGATGGGCGTTTGTTACGTCCTCGGGTATCCAATAACCGGGTTCTTTATATCAAACACTGTATGTGGCCTCGTGCCTTTTATAAGATCCCACCCTGAGTCATTGATATGTTATTCAGAACTGGCAGTAACTGACAGTAATGATTAGTGGTTAACAAAATTGGGTGTAAACAATAAACCAAAAAATATACCAAAAAAACGGCCAGCCTACTCCTGAAAAACTCTCCAGACACAAAGCAGAACGTCTTAAAGGAGACCAATGTCGTCTATGCCTTCAAATGCCCACTTGGGGACTGTATGCCTCAAAGAACTCAATATATAGGCAAGACAACAACAACTCTTTTTTTTTCCAGGCGATTAACAATGCATAAGCAACAGGGCTCCATTAAGAAACATATAATCTCTTCCCACAACCAGACCATCACCAGAGAAATCTTAAACAACACAGAAATCATCGATAGATAGATTTATAGCAGGCGGTTTGACATCAGCGAGACACTACACATCAAAAAGTCAACACCAGCAATCAACAGCCAATTAATGCACAACTATCTTCTACCACTTCAAGACTCAATACCAATATAGAAGTATCAATAGGAAGTATGGGCCAATCGGCCCTTTGCAGTTACTTCCATTCTACCCTCTCATTTATCCTATTAATACCCAATATTCCGTATTCTGTCTTGTGTTGGTCAAAAGTTTGTTCACCTCATCTAAAACTGTTGAAACATATATACTCGCATTTGGGGGAGGAGATAAGACAAGCTGTTTAAGTATTAGCATAAGTAAAACTCTGTTTAGTGTTTTCTGGTTGCAGTTGTGTGTGTGTGTTAACTTATTACATTTTCAAAGACTTTAGTTATTACAAAACGCATTCAAGCATCGCTTCAGGCTAGAAATAAAAATGAATTTTGGAGAAGTGATTTTTCAATTACCATCGACTGTAAAAACAAATATAAGAGAAGATTCGTGTTAGAATTATTAATCTTACTTTTTTGGTCATATTTAAAAACGTATGTTTACAAGAAAGACTGCTACCAAAATATACTAAAATATATTATATTATATTATATTATTATATATATATATATATATATATATATATATATATATATATATATATATATATATATATATATATATATATATATATATATATATGACAATGTCAGACCACGGAGGGAAAATGAAACAGGAATTTCCTTAAGTACTTTTGTATTTTAATACATCTTGAGAAGGGGTGAGACGACGAACTTGGCGTCTCGCTTCAGGAAAAGACAGACGATCACGGTGCTTCAAGTTGAGGACGGCTTCCTCGAGTTTGTAGTGCATACACGAGCGTGATAAGGTAAGGTGGGCTTCACCGCAATTGAGGCAGCGAGCCTGGGGAGAAGTGCACTCAGACTTAGAATGATTATCGTCCCCACACAAGGGGCACAGATACACAGTACTGGTGCATTTGAGAACATCGTGCCTTTACTTCGAACACTTACTGCAAAGTCTAGGAGAGGGAATGTACTCCTGAACGGAGCATCTGGCACCAGCAAGAATAACAGAGGGTGGAAGGGTCCTACTATCAAAGATGATTTTTACAACTCGAAGGGGCTGACGGCGACGACCACGAGGGGGTCGAGTAAACGTGTCTACCTGGAGGACAGAATGGCCTTGGGCTTCGAGGATATGTTTAATATCCTCATGGCAATCTTTGAGGTCCCGAACACCAGTTGCAACATGGTGCAGGAGGAGAACAGTGCCAACACTGTCATTTAACCAAGTGTTTTTGGAGACTCGAACAGGGGTCTCTCCAATGCAGGACAAAGTGGCTAAGCGAGTAGCTGCATCCCGAGAAGGAGCAGCGACGACACGCGTACCGTAACTGGCAGAGTTAAAAGTAACAGAGGCATCTACTGAATCAACAAGGTGTTTATGGAGGAAGAAATCATCAGGAGTAGAAGAATCCAGATGGTGGAGATCAAAGTATTTAGCCCACGTAGTGGGACCAAACAAGGCGTGGAAAGTATTATTATGTGAAGGGATCGTGCGAGTGCGGCCGTGACGGGGACGGCGTTGAGAACTCCCAGAGAGAGAGGTGGTAAAAGGCGCAGTAGTCAATGAGAGACGGAGCCGTGCCAGACGACGAGATGGTCATAACTGGGAGCTGGGAACTCGATCCTACCGCAGAGGGAGGGAGGGGAGCTGAGGGGGGTAGTCAGGAGGTCGGGGCCCAATGCAACAGGGGCTACAGGGCCTGGTCTTCCAACACAGTCCGACTCGGGGGCTTGGTCGCCCACCCCACAACCCTGAGAAGGTACAAGGGAAACATTATCTGCCATAAAAACGAGGAAAAACTTTCATTCACGAATGTGTCCCCACACCAGTCATGGAACCACAATTAGAGGCAGGGCACCCAACAAGAAGCTATTGCCGATCTTGTCGGGGCCCCCCAGTGGTGCGTCGTGAGTATACGCCCCATAAACACCACCTTAAGAACCGTGAGTCCGTCGAGAGTGGGTTCAACGTCGAAAGGAGGACTGACAATAAAAGGGTCCCCTCGCTCGAGACGTTGGGTACTACAGTTCTACGGGTGCAAGAGTATGCCCCTCAAACACCCGGGCATCAAAACAAAAGAAGGTCGAAAGAATAATCAAAACAGGCAAAAGGTCGGTGGGAAATGACAATTTGATAGGAGAAGAGGGGGGAGAACAATGAAACATGAGGAAAAGGAAAAGGGGTCTGGCAAAATTGGTAAAGGCATCAGCAGGCGCATAAGGCTGCAAAAGGGCAGTACTGACCCATGGAGTATCACACACTGGCAGCTGTCCACCAAGCCTCCTCGTGGCGGTGGGCCAGACAGTGAGGGGGAGGGGCTCTTTTTTTTTATTTATTGTTTTTTTTAAACAGCCCCATCTGTTGCACATAAGAGCAACACACGCTATACTATATATGTTACGATTACATTTCATTGTTTCCGATTGCATTGATAAATTCAACTTTCATAGATTTCTACTAATTTTCATTTTGATTTAATTATTTTGTGTGACACTGCCTTGGAATTGAGCTCTGTTTACTTTTCGTTCATTTTGTGAGTATAGCTTAGTTTTTTATTTATTAATTGTTTTTCATTTCGTTTTTTAACTTTTTCTTATTTTTTCAGTGATGGGAACATCAGATCATTTGATGTTCCCAATTGTCTGATGGGAACATCAGATCATTTGGGAATGCATTAGACATGTGAGTGGGGAATGGTGGGGAGGACGAGAGGAGGAGTGGGGAATGGTGGGGGAGGAAGAGGAGACAAGGGAGGGGGCAATTGTGAGAAAGGCGAGCGGACCTGGAGTTGTGACTGATGGAGACGAGAGGCCAGGGGAATGGAGAATGGTGGGGAGGTAGAGGGAACAGGGAAGGAAGAGGGGACAGGGGAGGGGGGAATGGTAGAAAGAACGAGAGGGTAGAAACGGTGGAGTGGGACATGTTTGGGAGGACGAGACGATGGAGTGGAGGATGGTGAGGTGGTCAAGGGGGACAGGGGATGGGGAAATGGTGGGAAGGACGAGGGGATGGGGAGTGGGAAATGGTTGGGAGGATTAGAAGATGGGGGAATGGAGAATAATTGGGAGGACGAGGGGACAGGGGAGGGCGGGAATGGTGGGGGAGAACTGGGCACAGGGGAAGGTTGCTGTGGCTCAGCATGCACATGCGTTGCAGAGCTATAGCAACGCATGGCTGGGTACAGCTAGTGTGTGTGTGAGTGTGAGTGTGTACTCACCTATATGTACTCACCTATATGTGCTTGCAGGATCGAGCATTGACTCTTGGATCCCGCCTTTCGAGCATCGGTTGTTTACAGCAATGACTCCTGTCCCATTTCCCTATCATACCTGGTTTTAAAATTATGAATAGTATTTGCTTCCACAACCTGTTCCTGAAGTGCATTCCATTTCCCCACTACTCTCACGCTAAAAGAAAACTTCCTAACATCTCTGTGACTCATCTGAGTTTCAAGCTTCCATCCATGTCCTCTCGTTCTGTTACTATTCCGTGTGAACATTTCGTCTATGTCCACTCTGTCAATTCCTCTGAGTATCTTATACGTTCCTATCATGTCCCCCCTCTCCCTTCTTTCTAGTGTCGTAAGGCACAGTTCCCTCAGGCGCTCTTCATACCCCATCCCTCGTAGCTCTGGGACGAGTCTCGTTGCAAACCTCTGAACCTTTTCCAGTTTCATTATATGCTTCTTCAGATGGGGACTCCATGATGAGGCGGCATACTCTAAGACTGGCCTTACGTAGGCAGTGTAAAGCGCCCTAAATGCCTCCTTACTTAGGTTTCTGAATGATGTTCTAACTTTTGCCAGTGTAGAGTACGCTGCTGTCGTTATCCTATTAATATGTGCCTCAGGAGATAGATTAGGTGTTACGTCCACCCCCAGGTCTCTTTCACGCGTCGTTACAGGTAGGCTGTTCCCCTTCATTGTGTACTGTCCCTTTGGTCTCCTATCTCCTAGTCCCATTTCCATAACTTTACATTTGCTCGTGTTGAATTCTAGTAGCCATTTCTCTGACCATCTCTGCAATCTGTTCAGGTCCTCTTGGAGGATCCTGCAATCCTCATCTGTCACAACTCTTCTCATCAACTTTGCATCATCCGCAAACATCGACATGTAGGACTCTACGCCTGTAAACATGTCGTTAACATATACAAGAAATAGAATTGGTCCCAGCACCGATCCTTGTGGTACTCCACTTGTTAATGTTCGCCAGTCCGACTTCTCGCCCCTTACCGTAACTCTTTGGCTCCTTCCTGTTAGGTAGTTCCTTATCCATTCTAGGACCTTTCCCCCCACCCCCGCCTGCCTCTCGAGCTTGAACAGCAGTCTCATGTGCGGTACTGTATCAAAGGCTTTTTGGCAGTCCAGAAATATGCAGTCTGCCCAACCATCTCTGTCCTGTCTTATCCTCGTTATTTTATCATAGAATTCC
>NC_091158.1:29650048-29655048 GCF_040958095.1 Procambarus clarkii
TGAGAGCATAAGAATGAAAGTAACTGCAGAAGGCCTATTTGCCCCTACTTCCTTTTGTTGCTTCCATATTGGTTCAGGGTCTTGAAGTGGGTAGAATATAGTTGTGCATTAATTTGATGTTGGTTGCTGGTGTCGAGTTTTTGATGTATAGTGCCTCGCTGATGTCGAGCCGCCTGCTATCGCTGTGCCTATCGATGATTTGTGTGTGTCAAGATTTCTCTGGTGATGGTCTGGTTGTGAGAGGAGAATATATGTTCCTTGATAGAGCCCTGTTTATATATTGTTAATCGCTTGGAAAGAAACGTTCAAGAGATGTTCATATATTGTCTTGCCTATATACTGAGTTCTTTGAGGCTTACAGTCCCCAAGTGGGCATTTAAAGGCATATACGACTATGGTTTTCTTCAAGGTGTTCTGCTTGATGTCTGGGGAGTTTTTCACGAGTAGATTAGCGTTTTTTTGTTTTGTTTTATAGTAAACTAGATGTACCCGGCCACGCGATGCTGTGGCTCAGCAACCTTCCCCTGTCTCCCAGTCGTCCCCACCATTCCCCCTTCCCCCGTTCCCTCATTCCTCCATCAATTCTGCACTCCCCCATTACCTCGTCCTCCCCACTCTTCTTCCCCTTCCCCGTCCCTTTGTCCTCCCCACCATCCCTAACTGCAGTGTCCGCTCGTTTCCTAACCATTCCCCACTCCTCCGTCCTTCCTTCTCCCCACCATCTCCCAATCCCCCATCCCCCTGGTCTTCTCTACCATTCCTCCAGCCCCTCATTCCCTCTTCCCTACCACCAACACCCACTCCTCTGTCCCCTTGTCCTCCCCACCATTCTCCATTCCCTTTTCCCCTCGTCCACACCATCCCCAACTGCCCCATTCCCTCGTCCTCCCCACTATTACCCTTTTTCCCTGTCTCCTCTTCCTCCCAACCATCCCCCACTCTTGTTCCCTTGTTCTCCCCATCATTCCCCACTTCCTCGTTCAATGCATTAACAAACGATCTGATGTTCCCATCAGAAAATTGGGAACATCAAATGATCTGATGTTCCCATCCCTGAAATAAGTTAGAAAAATTAATTAAAAAAAAAAAATAAAAAAAAATTATACTCATGAAATGAACTGCATGGTAAACAACACAGCTCAATTCAAATGCAATGTCACACACAAAAAAAAATAAAAAAAATCAATCAAATTTGTCAATGCATTCAGAAACATTGAAATGGAATCGTAACAAATTTAGTATAGTGTGTGTGTGTTGCTGTTACGTGCAACAGATGGCGCTGTTTCTTAAAAAATAAATGATTTTACCTACCACAGATGTGTCATCTATACTTATACTTACAAAATGAACGGTATGGAAAACAACACATCTCAATTTCAATGCAATGTCACAAAATAATAAAATCAAAATGAAAATAAATTGAAATTTATGTAAATTCAATTTGTCAATGCAATCGGAAACATTGAAATGGAATCGTAACATATTTAGAATAGCGTGAGTTGCTATTATGTGCAACAGATGGCGCTGTTTTTGAAAAGGCATGTTTTTACCTGTCTCAGGTGTGGCATCTATATAGTCGGTATATAAAAGACGTGTGCATTCGAATAGAACGTTGTTTCAAAATTTCAAAGCAAGTGATGAAGAACTTTGAGATTACAGTGTATGTTGCTCTTACATCCAACAGATGGCACCGTTTTTAAAAAAAAAGCATGTTTTTTCCTGTCACAGGTGTGGCATGCATATAGTATGTATATAAAATCATGCGCCTATTCGAATGCAATGTTGTGTGAAAATTTCAAAGCAATTGGTAAAGTGGATTCAAAGATTTCCCTACCATGAAAAACAAATGAGAAAAACAATTTAAAAAAAAAACGTTTTTTCCCATCACAGACTTGACATCTATATAATATGTATATATAAACCCGCTCGGATGCGAATGGAAGGTTGTGTGAAAATTTCAAAGCAATCAGTTAAGAACTTTCGGAGATTAGCGATTTAGAACAAACGAACATTTACATTTTTATTTATATAGATTGTCAACTGTATTTTCTGATTTTTGTCTGTAGGGATAACGTTCCTATCGACAATATCTTTCAGGCCCCTACCTCCGTTTTATGAGCCGTCGAAAAGAAGTTCCTGTAAAATAGTCTAATAGGGGGTACATGTGTTGTGTTGGTTGACTCTTCAGAGATTACATGGCGTTTCAACCAACACAACACTTGTACCCCCTATTAGACTATTTTAGAGGAACTTCTTTTCGAGAGTGTCCCGAAGTTCTTGTGTTTCATTGTCTATTTTTGAGAACATCGGAGCATTATCGGACGCCAGACTTTGTGAACGACTTCAGTCATCATTTAGGACACTGCATCTGGTTGGGCTGAGTACCAGTATACACATTTTGTGCCATATTATAGTGTTATGTTGGGGGTTCAATCGTTACACCACGAGACGAACAAAAAACATCAGTAAGCAGTCCCTTAATCAGTCTATCCTCCTTTCAATGTGTATTAACATAGACATTTATAATCAAATGAAGATTACATGTTATTAATTTCACAGACTGAAGTTTGTCTACGAAGGAGAATCATCACCTGCGGTGGATCATATGTCTGCTCAGTCAACATGAATAAACCGGATTTGAGTGGTGCTGGGAAGTTTGGCGCATTCTACCCGTAGTGCTTGACAGCTAAGATTTGGTTTATTTATAATCTTATAGTTTACTAACTCATTGATCAGAATTTGTAAGTTAAATTTACTATTACTATATTCATATCGCAGGTAGTCCCAGCATTATTGGTTCTTCCCCTCAAAGGATGTGCAGGGAGAATAATCCAAATAATATTTAGAAGTTTTATTTATATTATTATATGAAAATATTTGTTGGAAATTATTCCCCCCACAGGGCGTTGCTGAAGTTAGCGACCATGGGTGATGGTCGTGTGGATGCTGATGCTATATGTAATTGTGACTTTTAGTGGTTATTGTCAAGGTGTTGATATTAATTGAAGAATGTGATATTTGTGGTTATTTAGAAATGTTGGTAAGTGCCATGCCTGCTGAGGCTGTGGAAAGATGATAATATTGGTGTTGATTATGCTTGTATCGACTTACCTTCTTGTTGTCAAAGATTGTGAAGATGGCATCAAATATGGTGGTCTCGATGGGGTAGGTTTCTCCTTTCTCATTTTGGAAGAGAGCACAGCACAGAGCGGAGAATTCGTTCTTGTTCAGGAATCCATCCCTGAATTAGAACCAGAAGTGATACAAATTAATAAAGAAATTTTAATATATAGAAATAGGTTTGGATTTTCAGGACTATTGATCGAAAGCAAGTAATTATCAAAAGAAGGCACCAAACCAGGAAGGCTATGTAGCACCATCAAAGTGCGAAATAATCAGAGGGCGCTAAATATCACCAAGAATGCCAATACGAGAACAAAAACGCGTAAGGCGAACGATATCAGAAGTATCCGATTCACCTAGAATTCCATCGAGGGACGGTCGGAAAGCAAGACACACGCTCGTCCTGGAAGTCAGGACATTCAACAAGGATATGCACAACTGTAAGAGGGACAACGCAATTCAGACAATAAGGAGCAGGGCGGCACTCCATTAAGTGACCGTGGATTAAGCGAGTATGGCCAACCCGCAGCAGAGCCAAAGCAGTTTCCCACCGCCGGTTACGGTGGTAGGAGGAAGGCCACGGGGACACTACGTTTGAGAGTACGCAGCTTGTTACTAACCACAGAGGACCAACAACCCTGCCAACGGGCAAGGATGGAGGAATGAATAACAGGATAAAAGTTGGAATAAGGAATACCTTTACGGGAGATGGGACAAGAATGGATAGCTTCCTTAGCGGCAGCATCCGCACGCTCATTGAAAGAAACACCAATATGGCTGGGAACCCAGCAAAACTCTACTGACTTAAATTTACTAGAAATAAGAAACAGCCAATGTTGAATCTCGATGACCACCGGATGGACAGGATTAAAGGACTCTAGAGCCATAAGGGAACTACGAGAGTCACCTACAACCACAGAGGAGGAATGATAATGAGAAAGCAAGAGGCAGAGAGATTAGTATAAAGTTCTGCTGTAAAGACGCTGGCTTCCAAAGGGAGGCGACACATACAAGTACGGTCAGTAAAAACAGCAGAGCAGCCCACACCGTCCACAGACTTAGACCCATTGGTGAAGATGGAAATAGAGTGGGAGTGCGAAGAAAAGTGCTCAAGGAAGAGGCTTTTCAGAATTGTAGGATGGGTAAAGGCTTTAGTAACACAGGTCAAGGACGTACAAAACTTGGGAAGGGGGACTTTCCACGGGGGCAAGGAAGAAACGATACAAAGAGAAACATTAGAAATGCGAACGGAAAGGGAATCCTGTAAGCGAGATAGACGCAGAGAAAGAGAGAGGCGATGAAGAGGAACAGGAACCATAGGAGGGGGTAAAAGTTAAAGCACGACAGAGGCAAGAGGAAGGATGTTGCAAAGACAACGCAAGATAGCGAAGACAGTAGCGATCACGACGGTCCTGGAGAGAGAGGAAGCCAGTGTCAACATACAGACTGAGGGCGGGAGTCGAACGAAAGGCACCAGAGCTGAGACGCAACCAGTATGGTGCAAAGCATCAAGACGGCGAAGAGTAGAAGGAGAAGCAGAAGAGTATGCAGGGCAACCATAATCGAGTTTAGACAGGACGAGAGGAATGCAAATAGAGGAGCTTGCGCCTATCCGCTCCCCAAGAAATACGGGACCTTAACCTTAAGTAGGTTAAGGACCTTAGAGCATTCAACTCGGAGGTAAGAGATATGGGGCGACCAAGAACAAACGAGTGTCAAAGATTACCCACAAAAGCTTAGCGGAATCCCTGTACAAAACCGGATGACCATAAAGTGACAAAAAGGGACGAAGAACGACATTCTTCCGAGTAAAAGTCATAGCAAAAGTCTTAGACACAGAGAGCTTAAAGCCATGATCAGTGGCCCAGGACGACATG
>NC_091158.1:29662548-29780048 GCF_040958095.1 Procambarus clarkii
GGGGGGGGGAAGAGAAAAGAATAGCCACGGAAGCGACCAGGACGACCACCAAGCATCGGCTCCTGGAGACAGCCACATAGGGGCGAAAACTGTGAAATTAGAAGTTGGATGTCAATGAAATTGGCGTTATATCCACGGATGTGCCACTGAAGAATAGACATTGACAAAAAGAGAAAGGATGGCAACAGAGAGCAAAGAAGAAAGGTGAAAAAAGAACACAGAACGTTAAAGCAGTACAGGGTCAGGATCAGCGAAGTCAGGGGTTAGGGGGAATGGGTAAAATGAGTAAAGAAGGAGGGATAGAAGCAGATGGACAGACCAGGAGGAGGATAAGCAGGGTCTGGAGAAGGAGGAGGAGAAGACAGATGAGAGAGACGAGCAAGGAGAGCAGGAGGAGGAGGGGCAGAAAGAGGGGAGTGCACCTCAGCAAGGGCGGTAACCGAGACGGAACCGGAGGCTAAAGAAACCTCCACAGTAGCAACAGGGGGCTCTATCACCGAAGCGGGAGGGGAAGGAACAATAGAATCAGAGATAGGGGGCGAAGAAGAAAGCAAAGTCTTCTTACCTACCGGGGAGGAGGAAGGAGAGGAGCCAGGTTTCCGCTTCTGACTCTAAGAGACAGGTGTCCCAGCAGCAATGTACTGGGCAACAAACTCCAGTGTCTCAATAGGAGAAGAAGAGCGAGAGCGAACAACCTGACCACCAGGAGAGCGATGGACATCGGCCCACACAGTCAGGTGGCGTGGAGAGCCAAGAGACGGGGGAGAAGGATAGGAAGGAGGACCAGAGGGAGGAGAAAAAGACACTGAAGACATGACAGACTGGGTAGAAAGAAGGGGAACCCTAGACAGAGAACCAGGAGGGGGACCCTCCAGGACAGAACGGGGAGGTGGTGGTGGGCGTGTCCGGGTCTAAGGCTTGAAAACGGTTGAGAAACTGAGGAAGGTGGGAAGGACGAGGAGAGGAAGAGCGCACCATGCGAGCATAAGAGAGGCCAGCGAAAGGGGGGAAATGAACTTGGCGCCTAGCCACAGGAAAGGACAAACAGTTCCAGTACTTCAAGTTGAGGACGGCTGCCTCAAGTTTGTAAAGTATACACGTGCGGGAGAAGGTAGGGTGGGCCTCACCACAATTGAGGCAGCGGGCCTGGGGAGAAGTGCAGTCAAACTTAAAGTGACCCTCGCCTCCACACATGGGACAGAGGGAGACAGGACTAGAGCACTTGAGGGCACCATGCTCAAACTTCCAGCACTTATTGCAGAGCCGAGGAGATGGAATATACTCCTGAACAGAGCATCTGGCACCAGCAAGCATGACAGAGGGCAGAAGGGTCCTACCATCGAAGGTAATCTTCACAACCCGAAGTGGAAGACTGTGATGACCATGAGGGGGCCGAGTAAACATATCCACCTGGAGGACAAAATGACCCTTGGCCTCGAGGATATGCGTGATAGCCTCATGGCGATCTTTCAGATTCCTAACACCGGTTGCAACATGGTGCGGGAGGAGAACAGTGCCAACACTGGCATTTAACCAAGCGTTCCTGGAGACCCGAACAGGGGTCTCGCCAATACAGGATAAGGTGGCCAACCGAGTGGCTGCATCCTGAAAAGGAGCAGCAACGACACGGGTACCAAGATGGGTGGAGTTGAAGGTAACAGAGGCATCTACTGAATTACAAGATGCCTATGAAGGGAAAAATCGTCAGGAGTGGTTAAATCTAAAGGATGGAGGTCAAAGTACTTAGTCCATGTAGCAGGACCAAACAAAGTATGGCATGAATTAGTATGGGAAGGGAGCATACGAGAGCGGCAGTGACGGGGACGGCGATGAGAACCTTTAGAGACACAGGTCATAAGGCACAATAGTCACAATAAGAGAGGGAGCCGTGCAAGGGGACGAGGCGGTCACCACAGCAGGCTTGGGGCTCAACCCAACAGAGGGGGGAGGAGAGCAGGGAGGAAGAGTCCAGTCTGGGCCTAAACCAAGTCCTGTAGCTGGGGCTACAGAGCCTGGTCTTCCAGGACGGTCCGTCTCAGGGGCCTGGTCGCCCACCCTATGAGCCTGGGTAAGAGAAGTCCTGTCGTCATTCATGCAGCAAACAATTTCAAAAGTTTGGGACCTGGAACCAAGGGATACCACCTACCAGGGCAGCCAGGGAGGCCGAGCGTGGGCCAGTGCAGGAAGGGTGTGTTGTCCCCAGCGGTGCTCCCCCTTTTCTACAGGGGAGTCCTACTACATCGTCCATTCTCCCACATTGGTGCTAGGACCCCATTTCCCCTATCGCCCCATCCTGGATACCCAACCATCCACTACGGGTGGCCCCTCACGGGTGACCCCATAAGCGGGTGGTCCGATGGCTCACAAGGCCCCTACGTGGTGCCCTTCAGCACGTACACCACCCAAAGAGGGGGCAGAGGCAACCAACACCGGTCCCAGGGAGGTGTACCTGAGTCCCTCACCACGGTAAGGAGGCACCACGGAGGGTTATTGATCGAAAATCATCTGCAGTTCTAATGCATTTTGTTGATACCGAATCGAAGTGATTGTTAGTTTCAATGTAAAATTTTCGAAATGATCGGCAGTATGATGGCTAAGTCAAAAAATAATTGGAATAGATTTAATTGCAAAGGACTATTGACCCATGCAATGCACCCTCATATCAACTCACCCAAACTCAAACTCACTCATATTCACTTGTGTGTGAGTGCGCGTCTAACATTTGCTTAAAATAGTCCAGGGATCCCACGTTTGTTGAGAGAAAATTTGTTCCTAAAACAATTGCAATATTGCAACACCAATAATTACTCAGGATGTTGACAAATATAGAGGTAGCTAATTTGCATTGTTATATTTTGTGTTATGTAAAACTTATTATGTCTTATAAAATTGTCATCCACACTTCCATGGGAATAAACATTCCATTCATATGGGCTCTAGGGGGCTCGAACCGTGGACCCCACGCGTGTGAGCTATTTCTTATCAAGACTACTCAATAGCTCAGACGATAGAGCTTCGGCCTCTCACGTGTGGAGTCCATTGTTTGAGTCTGTAAGAGCCCAGGTGAATGGAATATTATCAGTCTTCTTATGTACTTTCATTCATCTATATTCTTCAGTCATGTTCTCACTTACACTACGCCTCTAGACACAATGTAAATAAAGCTTTCTTAATCTTGCTTCAAATGGGAAGTTATCAGTTCCTGGGAATAGGTCTGTTATCCTTCACTTTACACATGTAAGACAATGTATATATATTCTAAAGAACGGTAACCAAAGATGAACTATATAATCTATGTGAGGCCTGACAAGGGCTCTTGACTAGTGAAGGCGCATATCTCTCCTCCCTCTCACACTTGCTCCCTCTCACACTAGTCACTTAACAGACTGTACGTTTACAGATGGTCCACATCTCAACCTCCACATGAGCCGTCTTGCTCCGAGTGCAGAGATTGACAAGAACGAAGTTAACATTTCAGACGAGATGCTCCGAGTGAAATAATAAAAATAAATTCCTAAGAAAAATCTTATTAACCTGCAAGATAGAATCACAGAACTTCATACTGTCTTCGGTACAATGGTCGCAGAAAACGGGAAATCTAAAGAGATAAAATGACAATCCACATCATTAGAGATAAATGAATACTCCGGTAAAACAGATTTATCAAGTCAAATTCTTCAGGAGTCCAAACAACACTTCGATAGGAAGAAAATCAGAAACATCAGAGGGTTGTAATGCCATTTAATAATAATAATATATTTTACACTCAAGAAACAGACGAGGAAGACACAGATGAGAGCGACACTACAGAAAACTTGGGCATTACTGGCCAACTGGAAGAGTTTTGTTGAAGAAATCATAACATCTGGAACGTTGCTACTGTTCAGCTGCTGGAGTTCGTTACATCACAAGCACCTAGATTAATGTTAACAAAGAAGCAAGTACAATATAAATCATATCAATATTTGCAGTTACAAAAGCTGTACGAAGACAAGATCGGAGAAATGGTTATGAGCAGATCAGATGATTGATTAAGTCAGTAATCAATTATCAAAAGAAGGAACCAAACCGGGAAGGTTTTGTAGCACCATCAAATAAGCGGGATAATCAGAGGGCGCTAAATATCACCAAGGATGCCAATACGAGAATAGAAATGCACAAGGCGAACAATATCAAAAGTATCCGATTCACCAAGAATTCTATGGTGGGACAAGCGACCGCGGGGGATGGTCGGAAAACAAGACACGTTCGTCCCGAAGTCAGGATATTCATCAAGGATATGCACGACCCTAAGAGGGAGAATGCAATTTGAACAATAAGGAGCAGGGCGGCGTTCCATTAAGTAAGTATGGCCAATACGCAATCTCGCCAGAGCCGTTTCCCATCGCCGGAAAAAGATGATTGATTAAAACACTTGTAAACCTACAAACAACTTAATTAGTGTACTACGAGAGTTTAAACTTTTTTATACTTCAGCCAGACCGTTGGTCAAGCAGTCCATTAAGGTATCTATCAGGAACAGCCCGTTCTCATAAACAATGGCCCAAATCCATTCCATGCATCATTAAATCCTTTGTTAATGATTAAAAACGCTTTACACAGCAACCCATCTGCAGACCAAGTGCATTCCATCCAGCAGTCGACCTCAAAGACCCATTCATCAATTTTAACATGCTGGTCATTCAAAATAGAAATTTGTTGAAATATAAATTAATATTGTTATATATTAGCAAATTGTGCATATTTAGGCACTGGTTAGGTTAGAAGTTTATTTTCTGTTGGCGATTATTTATATTTGTAAGGTAAGGTAATTATCAAAAGAAGGCACCAAACCAGGAAGGCTATGTAGCACCATCAAAGTGCGAAATAATCAGAGGGCACTAAATATCAGCAAGAATGCCAATACGAGAACAAAAACGCATAAGACGAACGATATCAAAAGTATCCGATTCACCTAGAATTCTATCGAGGGACAAGTGACCGCGAGGGACGGTCGGAAAGCAAGACACACGCTCGTCCTGGAAGTCAGGACATTCAACAAGGATATGCACAACTGTAAGAGGGACAACGCAATTCGGACAATAAGGAGCAGGGCGGTGCTCCATTAAGTGACCGTGGGTTAAGCAAGTATGGTCAACCCGCAGCCGTGCCAAAGCAGTTTCCCACCGCCGGTTACGGTGGTAAGAGGAAGGCCACAGGGACACGTTACGTTTGAGAGTATGCAGCTTGTTACCAACCACAGAGGACCAACAACCCTGCCAACGGGCAAGAATGGAGGAATGAATAACAGGATAAAAGTCGGAATAAGGAATACCTTTACGGGTGATGGGACAAGAACGGATAGCTTCCTTAGCGGCAGCATCTGCACGCTCATTGAAAGAAACACCAATATGGCTGGGAACCCAGCAATACTCTACCGATTTAAATCTACTAGAAATAAGAAACAGCCAATGTTGAATCTCTATGACCACCGGATGGACTAGGATTAAAGGACCCTAGAGCCATGAGGGCACTACGAGAGTCAACTACAACCACAAAGGAGGAATGAGAATGAGAAAGCAAGAGACGAAGAGCATAGAGAATAGCATAAAGTTCTGCCGTAAAGACGCTAGCCGCCGAAGGGAGGCGATACATATAAGTACGGTCAGGAAAAACAACAGAGTAGCCCACACCGTCCGCAGACTTAGACCCATCGGTGAAGATGGAAAGAGTGGGAGTGCGAAGAAAAGTGCTCAAGGAAGAGGCTTTTCAGAATTGTAGGAGGGGCAAAGGCTTTAGGCATACAAGTCAAGGATGTACAAAACTTGGGAAGGCCGCCGTTGAAGGAGAGGTGAATAATCACCCCAACAGCAAAGGGTAAGATCATTAACATAGAGAGCAGAGAAGATGCCAGAAGGAAGAGAGGAAAGAAGACCGTTGAGGGCAACTAGAAAAAAAAGAGTAGTGCTCAGAACACTACCCTGGGGTACAACCTCATACTGCTGAAAAGGGGCAGAGAGAGCAGTACCAAGCCGCACACAAAAGAAACGACGAGAGAGGTGTGAGGGAATCTGGCTTCCCTCAGCTAGTTTTCCTAGTTTCTAGATTAGGCTAGTCACTCTAGAAACTGAAGCTTTCAAACTAACATATACTTGTGGGGTGTTGAATGAAAGCTTATGTTAAGGACTATCATTTGTGAGTAGTCAGAAGTCTGTGATTACTCTGTAGAGAGAATTACAGAGATTTGCATGTTTCTGTGAAATAAGAGTGAAGTGGTAGGAGAGGGTACTTGACTAAAACCGTTCGAGGTGGGGGGGAGAGTGGGGTGAACGTTGCCCGCCCCCCCCCACCATATGAGACAGTACGCCACTGTCTTTTAGGCCTCCCCCTCCTTGTGACATCACAGGACGCCTGAGAGTGACGGGGGCATGTGCACCTGTGTTCCAAGCCGAGTTTTGGCGCGAAGGGCTGTGATTGGGAGCAGCACGAGGGAGCCGTGCCGGCTCCAGGCTGATTGGTCAAGACAAAGTAGGGAGGAGGTATGGGCATTTGAATTTCCCTGCCCGCCATAGAGTCAGTTTGAATTGGGCGGCAAGCAGAGGAAGAAGTGACTGGTGGAGGCGGCAGGCTGGCCACCTCCACCCCCCCCCCCCCCCGTTAATCGCTTCTGTCGTCCAAATTACTCATTGAGTATGGCACTCCTGCCATCAGGGGTTGTGTCTAGGCCCAAATTTGCGTGAAATTGGGGCCGATGTGACAAACTAAGAGACAGTTGCAGTGTTAACCCATGAGGCAGATGGCAGAACCTCATGGTGTATCAGATTGATCCCTCATCCCTCGCGTCTGAGCATCCTGTCTAGTGGCAATGGACAATTGGTGTTGGGCAGTGTAAGTGAGTGTGATATTACAGGCCCCTGTTGGATTTTTGTATTCCGCCAGGCTGCGTCAGTGTGGGGACGCCGCCGGCCATTGTCACCCCAGTGTAGAGCAAGGCAGGCTCTGGTTTGCTGGAGTTGTGGGCGATTCCTCAACCACGTGTGTAAGCCCGGGGGCCACCCCGGCCACCTGCCGCATGGTCCGGCCACATGGCCCGGCTACCCCACCCGCCTGCCTGCCTGCCTGCGCGCCGGCCGGCCGGCCACCCACCCACCCGCCTGCCTGCCTGCGCGCCGGCCGGCCACCCACCCAGGCCACCCGCGCGGCCAAACCCCACCCCACCCCACCCCACCCCGCGCACCAGCTCAGCCGGGTGGGGTGCTATGACGTTATGCGCTACCCGTGGCCACCCCCAGGCCACCCAGCCGCTCGGCCCAGCCCGCGCGCCGGCTACCACCCCCCCCCCCCCACCTCTCAGCTCGGGAGGGGCGCTGTGGGCCACGCGGTGGCCACATGCCTTGGCCACTTTCCCGGGACAGCCTAGGGCCACATCTTGTCGACGCATGAGGAGCAAGCAATTTAAGTGTTGACAGCTAGTGTGGTAGTGACCTGGGAAGTGAGAAAAAAAATAAGGAGATAAAGACGTGAGTACTATTATCATTGTGTACAGTGTGATGAGTACTGGTGAAAATCCCCGGTAAGAGTTGTCTCAGAGCCTCGCCAGGCTAGAGAAGCAGCTGAGTGACAGCTGTCAGTAGGGTCCAGGTGATTGGTAGGGCGGTACCTGGAGATAGATGTTATACACGGGACCACACTGTAGTATCATAATGTATATATATAGTTGACTGACTAGAGTATGTAACCGGTCAGTGTAGAGATTTACCATATAAGTGATCCAGCCTGTTGATTCTATATAATCGCTCAGACTGGATTAATGCCATAGAGTACCAGCATGTAAAATTATAATCATTATAGGTACGCAGGCCAGGTTGCAGGGATGTCAGTGGGGGCCCTGAGGTCTGTGTAGTTACATTTACCTGATATAATTTTCATTGATTATGTGAATGCCATTTCTGTGTGTTCATTTGCATGCTTTATGTACTGTGTTGTGTGGTGAGTCAGTAGATGTGATTGCTGACTGATTGCCTAATGATGTCATTACCATGTGGGGTATGCTGACGGCATCATTATGTTCCAGGTTTGTGCAGTGTTGTTATCAGTTTATACGATATTATTGCCCCAGGAACTGTGTTGAGGGTTTAAGGGACCTCTAGGATTATTCAGGGGAATTCACAGTACTTAATGAGAGCAGGCAATTGATGGGTTAATTGCCTTGCTGAGGTAAGTGTGTGTTCACAGTAGTCCTTTGCAACAGGTGCAAGATGAGGGGGGGGGCAGTAATATTGGTATACTCTTGTGTGTTGCACAACCGTGTGTCATTATTGTGTGGGCACAGTAATTAGCGAGTTGCAGTAGCCGCAACCATATGTGGGCAATGCATTTGTGTTGTTGCATGCCATTGTAGTGTGACCTATGTAACACTGGGGTTACTTTGTTTCTTTAAGTTGTGTTGAGGACTTAAGGATTCAGTGAGTTAATTAAGTAAGGGGTAATTAACTGGATAAGGGGTGCACACTTAGTATTGTGGAGTGAGTGAGGGCTGTTATGAGAGAAAACAGTGTTGACCTTGAGTGAGATACGTCTCGGGAGCAATTAATTGTCCGTGTGACAACTAATTGACCACTCTAGCTAATTATGTAATTAGCCTTCTCATCATGAATTCACGTAGTGGGAGAGAATCTGTCAGAGGCTGTCAGTATGTGTGTTAACGTAATTTGCTCGAGACCAATTACCTTTCAGGGGTATAGCAATTAGTGGCTCAGGTTAATTAGTGGAGTAATTAACATTGGAGAGCTCCAATGACTCGGTAAAGCGAGGTCATGGAGCTAGCATAAATCGTTGTATTAATAATATCCTGTCTGAGGACAGTGGATTAGTGGCACATCTTGTTAATTAGGGTAATTAACTCCTTTCCCGTGAATTCACAGTGTTTGATGAGACCTGCTTAGGCAGTGCGGAGTGAGACGTATTTATGGATGATTAATTATCGGTCCTGGTGACAGTTAATTAATTGCTCAGAATTAATTATGGAATTAATTAGGGTAATTAACACTCACTAGTACATTTTTGACACAGACTGGGTCACTGGGGGGGGGGGGGTCACTGTTGGACTACCCTCCTACCCTCCTAGTTACGTGGGTCTCTCCTGGGGGGCAGGAGGACCCCTAAGTTTGTGATTATAGTAGCTGTCAGGGAAACCGAGACACTATTGATTGCATGCTTGTGTCTTCAGTGGATATCCTTCATTTGTTCAGTTAGTTCATGTTGTCAGCCCGAAGTGTCAGCAAGATGGAGCCTGCTGTCACTTCTCGAGGGGCTGTTGAATAGCTGTGTTGCAAATGCCACTTGATGTACAATAACGTAACCATTCGCTGTGGTGTAACTTAGTCTGTGATATTTTTCTTTGTTTTGCAATATTGCGTCATCAGTGGGCACACCTGTGTTCAGGTTAGTTCAGTATGCAGCCTCACAGCAAGGGTTGCTATTTAGCTGTTTGTTATCGTGCCACTGGATGGACCTTAACGTAACATAAACTTGGTAATGTAGTAGTTAGTTTCTTGTTATTAATAAATTGTTATGTTATAGAAAACGGTCTTTGATGTCAACCCTTCAACCATATTATTCCACCATATTTCTGCATATTATTATTAAATGTTGTTGTGATCTTGATATGACGGCTGTTCTTGGGAATTCGAATTCCAATTCATAGCGCCACATCAAATATAAATATTTGATTGTGAGAACCCGTCGGTTACCCTTTATTTAGTTTTAACGTCCTGTTTAACTAGGAGGAGCCAGCGGCCTATTGTGGACAGGTTTTTACCCCTAGTGGTGGAGGCCTGGTGGTTTGCTCCCGCTTTTCCTTTTTCTATTGGGCTCATGCTTAACTGCTGTGAGCAGACTTTAAACTTGTAGTCCACCTCCTAAGGGAGTTAGGCGTAGAAAAAAATCTCACGAGAGGAAGCTCTGGAGGAAGAGAGGGAGGTTCCCACGAAGGCCAAAAGAATGAAGTTGAGACAGAATATGATACCGCCAGATAGTGTCGTAAGCCTTTTCCAGGACAAAAAAGACGGCAACAACAGTGGTCTTCGCAGCAAAAGCAGTACGAATATAGACCAAGTTCACCAGAACATCCGTTGTGCTACAGCACTTGCGAAAACCAAATTGAGAAGGGGAAAGAGGTGGTGATAGCATTCTAAGAACCACATCAAACGAACGTTAACCATATGTTCAAAGAGCTTGCAGACAACTCGTGAGGGCAATAGGGCGGAAGTCCTTGGGGGATGACCCAAGAGACCCTGGTTTCCGAACAGGGAGGACAACAGCATTGAGCCAGTCTTCAGGGACTGACGACGACTCCCAGACCCGATTGTACAAACTCAGTAAATACCGAGACGTGCATGGAAAGAGATGGTGAAGTATTTCATAATGAATGCCATCGGAGCCCGCTGCCGTAGAACCACAAAGGGCTAGGGCAGATTGAAGTTCAGAGAGAGAGAAGGGATCATTGTAGGGAAGGTGAAGATAAGTACAGAAATTTAAAGGAAGAGATTCAAGGAGAGGCTTACGATGAAGGAAGGATTGGGGGAGATGAGAACCAGAACAAACAGAGGAGAAATGGGAACCCAGTTCGGTCGCAACCTGCAACGGGTCCGCCACAAGAGCACCATGGAGGTGAAGGACCGGTGAGACATCGGGAACGAACTTACCCGAATAGAGTGGAGGGCAGCGTCAAAGACAGTGTCATGAAAAAGAAGAAGAGCGCGAGGGAGAGGTAGAGCGGAGAGGTCGGAAATAGTAGCACGGAGAGTAAAGAGGCGCCAGTCAGCCTCGGCAAACCGCCACCTAGGGAAGGAGAGAGGAGGGCGAAAAGAGAAAAAAAGTGACAAGGATAGGAAATGGTCACCGCCATGGAGGTCATCAAGGACTCGCCACCCGAAATCTAAGGAAAGGGATGACGAGCACAGAGAAAGATCGAGACAAGAAAGGGAGCGAGTCCGAGAGTCCAAATGAGTGGGCTCACCAGAATTAAGAAGGGACAGGAAAGGAGAGAGGATGAAAGGTTCAAGGATGCGATCCCGGGTGTTTGTCAGCACATCACCCCTAAAGGCATGACGACAATTGAAATCACCCAGCAGGAGCACAGGCTCCGGCAAGGAGTCTAGGTGTTGTTTAAGATCGGGAAGAGAAAGGGGGACAGTGGGGGGAGACAAATGGAACAAACCGTGTACCATCTATGCACAAAGACACGGGCGGCAGAACAGCGGAGAGCCAAGGAAAAAAGTAAGGGGACAAAGGGAACATTGGAGCGAATCAAGAGAGCAGAAGAATTATGAACCCCAGCGACAGCTGGAGAAGGGGAGAAAAAAAATAGCCACGAATGCGACCAGGACGAGCACCAAGCATCGGCTCCTGGAGACAGACACAAAGGGGTGAAAACTGTGATATGAGAAGTTGGAGGTCAAGGAAATTGGCGTAAAATCCATGAATGTTCCATTGGAGAAAAGACATCAGCAAAGAGAGAGAGGAAAGCAACAGAGAGCAAAGAAGAAACAAAATTGAAGAAGGAACACAGCACGCTAAAATAGCACAGAGTCAGGATCAGGGTCAGCGAAGTCAGGGTTAGGGGGCATGGGTAAACTGAGTAAAGAAGGAGGGAAAGAAGCGGGTGGACGGACCAGAGGTGGACGAGCAGGGTCTGGAGGAGAATGAAGGGGAGGTGGGGGGGGGGGCAGAAAGAGGGGGAGCGCACCTCAGCAAGGGCAGTAACCAAGACGGAACCGGGGACTAAAGAAACCCCCACAGTAGGAACAGCGGGCACCACCACCGAAGCGGGAGGGGAAGGAACGATAGAATCACAGATAGGGAGTGAAGAAGAAAGCGAAGCTTTCTTACCGACAGGGAAGGAGGAAGGAGAGGAGCCAGGTTTCTGCTTCTGACTCAAAGATACAGGCGTCCCAGCAGCAACGTACTGGGCAACAGACTCCAGTGTCTCGATAGGAGAAGAAGAGCGAGAGCGAACAACACAACCATCAGGAGAGCGATAGACGTCGGTCCGCACAGTCAGGCGGCGTGGAGAGCCAAGAGACGGAGGAGAAGGACGGGAAGGAGGACTAGAGGGAGAGGAAATAGAAGACACAGGAGACGTGACAGACTGGGTAGAAAGAAGGGGAGCCCTAGACAAAGAACCAGGAGGGGGATCCTTCGGAACAGAACGGAGGGAAACAGGGGAGGTGGTGGTGGGCGTGTCCGGGTCTAAGGCTCGGAAACGGTTGTGAGACTCAGGAAGGCGGGAAGGACGAGGAGAGGAAGAGTGCACCACGTGAGCATAAGAGACACCAGCGAAAGAGGGGAGACACTGAACTTGGCGCCTAGCCTCAGGAAAAGACAAACGGTTCCGGTGCTTCAAGTTGAGGACAGCCACCTCAAGTTTGTAACAAATAAAAGCACGGGAGAAGGTAGGGTAGGCCTCACCGCAATTGAGGCAGCGGGCCTGGAGAGAAGTGCACTCCAACTTAGAGTGACCCTCGCTTCCACACAGGGGACAGATAGAGACAGGACTAGAGCATTTGAGGGTACCATGCCCAAACTTCCAGCACTTACTGCAGAGCAGAGGAGATGGAATATACTCCTGAATGGAGCACCTGGCACCAGCAAGAATGACAGAGGATGGAAGGGTCCACCCATCAAAGGTAACTTTCACAACCCGAAGGGGCAGACGGCGACGACCATGAGGGGGACGAGTAAATGTATCCACCTGGAGGACAGAATGACCCTGGGCCTCGAGGATTTGCTTGATATCCTCGTGGCAGTCCTTGAGATCCCTAACACCGGTCGCTACATGGTGCGGGAGGAGAACAGTTCCAACACTGGCATTCAACAGAGTGTTCTTCGAGACCCGAACAGGGGTTTCGCCAAGGCAGGATAAGGCGGCCAAGCGAGTGGCCGCATCCTGAGAAGGAGCAGCAACGACACGGGTACCAACACGAGTGGGGTTGAAGGTGACAGAGGCATCCACGGAATCGACAAGATGCCTATGAAGGGAAAAATCGTCAGGAGGAGTTGAAGCCAAAGGTTGGAGGTCAAAGTACTTAGTCCATGTAGCAGGACCAAACAAAGCATGGAACGAAGTAGGATGGGAAGGGAGCATATGAGAGCGGCCATTGCGGGTACGGCGATGAGAACCCGTAGAGAGAGACGGGTCGAAAGGTGCAGTTGTCACAAGAAGAGATGGAGCCGTGCAAGGGGACGAGATGGTCACCACAGCAGGCTTGGGGCTCGACCCAACCACAGAGGAGCGAGGGGAGCAGGAAGGAAGAGTCTGGTCTGGGCCTAAACCGAGCCCTGTAGCGGAGGCTACAGATCCCAGTCTTCCAGGACGGTCCGACTCAGAGGCCTGGTCGCCCACCCCATGAGCCTGGTTAGGAGTAGTCAAGTCGTCATCCATACAGCAAACCAATATATAAGGGATGGGACCCGGAACCAAGGGATCCCACCTACCAGGGCAGCCAGGGAGGCCGAGTGCAGGCCAGTGCAGGAAGGGTGTGTCGTCCCAAGCGGTGCTCCCCCTTTTCAACAGGGGGAGTCCTACTACTTCATTCATTCTCCCACACTGGTGCTAAGACCCCAGTCCCCCTATCGCCCTAGCCTGGACACCCAACCATCCACTCAGGGCGGCCTCTCACAGGCTACCCCTCCAGTGGGTGGTCTGAAGGCTCACAAGGCCCTTCAGACCATGTACACCACCCAAAGAGGGGGCAGGAGAGGGGGCACAGGCAACCAACACCTGTCCCAGGGAGGTGTACATGAGCCCCTCACCACGGCAAGGAAGCACCACGGAGGGGATTTATATTTGTAATACGTGGGTGAAGCATTTAAGGCAACCCATCCTCAGTTTGTTCTATCCAGTGGTTGACCCCACAGATGCCTTAATCAATGTTAACTTTCTGTTCAATAAAAATAGTAATTTTGTCATATATAAATTAATATTGCTATATATTAGCATATTGTGCATATTTAGGCACTCTTTAGGTTAGGTGTTTAGGTTCTGTTGGCGATTATTTGTATTTGTAGTATGTGGGTGAACCATTTACAGCATCGTATTTCAAACAAAAGCCTTCAGCAAGGTTCTTGTTTGAGAAGTGTTCGAACACCATCAGTTGCTAGTCCTTTGTAAACCGATTTTCATTCATCAGGGGGTTTGGTTGGTGCATGGAAAGGATTTTGGCCTTTGTTTATAAGAACAGGATGTTATACTCACATACTATCTGCCGGTAATTTTTGTAATATATTTAAATTACCCTTTTATGATTACTCTTATTAGATTCACGATTCATAATTAGTAGAATCAATTCACTGACACTCACACGCTGTTTAGTGTTTTCATACTCATAACCGGCCTATGCACCTTTCAACTCCAAGAACATATATACATATACTGGTCAGAAGACCATATTGAATGGAATCATTAGTTCACAAATCCTTCAGCGTGGGTCGGTGTTAAATTTATATTGAACATGAACGTTTAAAACGACCTTGAACAGATTTCCGCGACGAAAATCGTACAATACGTGTCAGTCGATCACAAGATAAGATGATGATCACAGACTCTCGCAAGACGCCTTCTCTAGGTCAACCCCACTCCCATCCTGGTGTTTTAGACTTGGAAGAGACGGAAGGCCTTCTCCAGTAATGTGAATTGGCGATCAGAGCACCATTCGGTCAGAAAGCGTTCTTCCATTGGCACTTCCTTCCCATTTGAAGTGGTGTCAGATAAACGTCTAACTCTGTCTTCACAAAGCCAACTCATTGATGCATTGTTGGAAACTCCAACAATGCATCACAAACGCTACAAGGCCTGGCTTACACAGCTTTGATGACCATGCATTCGACAAGAACGACCTCCTGAGGATTCCCAAATTAGTCACAGGCTTCTTCGTCGCGTCAAACCTCATGGACTTTGGCCAGGAAGGAACGGACTATGTACTCTTTTTCGAGAGTGACCACGAAGGGAAGGGAAGGAAATTATCAGGGAAAGTGCCAAGCCATTACAACTATATAGCACTTGGGAGGGGTCAGGTTAAGGATTTGGGATGAGACGGGACGAGGGGAAGGAATAGCGTGTCCTCGAAAAACTCCTGCATTACACCGGCAAAATGGAAGAAGCGCACCTCACGCCACACTTCCTACTCAAGTTTTTTTGATGCAAGAATGGTTTTTATTAGTGAAATCCGCCCATGGATTTCCGACAAGCCATTTAACAATATCTTCGACAGCATGGAAGACGACAAGAATTTTGTTATATCTTACTGGCACCACCTCGGCGGTACCGACGGCAAGCGATACACCCCTAAGATCACCTTCCCCACACTATCTGCAGTTACCGAAGTCACCACGAAAGAACTCTACTGCCTTTGCACCAAGATAGCACACTACCTAGTGAAGAAGGGACGTTTCCACAACCCTCGGCAATTTCTAAAATGATACCAATACACACATTCTACCAAGGATTGTAAGGAACACGTCCCCAAGTGCAGCATTTGTGCAGCCAACCACCACTACACGTCTGCAAGGACACAGTCAACTGCTGCATCGTCTGCAATGGTGAACACACGGCCATCTCTCATCGCTGTCCGTGCCGACAGGAAGACATCAAGAAAATTGAGGACTTGAGGCGTTCAGCCGTAGCCTTCAGCAGCACAGCACCAACTACTTCAGCTCCCAATAACACATCAGAAGTCTTCCCAGAGCTCTCAAACAACAGAGGCTCCTCCCACCAGATAACCCGGCCTCCTCATTGAGGAACTCAAGCCCAATCAGCACCCTCCCAACTCCTCGCCTTAGGCGACAGCATTATTCCTGGTCTGATTCGCCAAGCTGAGAGGCTCCCCAGAACAGATAACCGACGGTTCATCACTGAACTTAACACCATGTACCTTGCCAATGGCCTGGACCCAATCATCAACCTCACCGCCTCTACTTCTACCTCGGGGGCTATTGTACGGTCATCGAGTATGATCACCACCCAAACTTCAGCACCACCCACGAATCAGTCTGCACAAACAGTGACAACTCAATCTTCAGCCACCAGTGCTTCTATCATCACCATCTCGGGCGCCACGCTCGTCGAAGTACAATCCCGGCCCATTAACGACTTCACCATCGCCCCCGTGGCATGTAGATGACAAGATTACATCCTAAAACATCGGCGCATCAGTAGCTCCGAGGCGAGCTGCTCGGCCTCTTGCAAGACATCTGCGAGCAATCAAGTGAATTCCAAACTAATTCCAAGTCTCAGCTTCAGCTGCAAGTCTTATCCACAGTGGTTGGGCCACCAATCTGTATTTCCCAACTCCGACTTGTAGTCTGTTTCTTGCTCAAGCTTTTGGCATCCTCGCCCCAGCCTTCCATTCCCAGCTTGCCTGCTCTAGGGAACATCGAACGTATCAGTCCACCCTGCAAGGAACAACCAGTATTGGACGAGTCACAGCATCACTATCACATCCAGCCAGAGAGACCGATTTTCGTGTTAATTATTCGCAGCAAGAAGCTCCTCCTTTTACTGAATCCCTTTTACTCCTCCTTTTTACTATCAGCAAGATTCATCCTGTTGGGTATATTTAAACTGGTTGATCTATTCAAACTATTTTCCATAAATAATAATTAGAGATCAATTGAATCTCTGAATTATGGAGTAAGTGTTGAGGAGCCACCTTACCTATAGTGGTGTCGCTTGATTTACAGCATAGTTATAATTATATATCTGTATCTTAAACTAAGAGCAACTCTCAACGTTTTAGTTAAATAATTTATAATTAAAGTTATGGAAATTATTAAACCCGTGGACCCTAATGACACCCTCTGCATTCCCCCTTCACCTCTGTGATTGCCCAGTGGACCCTATGGACACTCCAATGTCCCTCACATTATCTAAACTGCTTAGACCCTAGTTACCTGTCTGTACTTGCCTATCAGTACTTGCCTATCAGTACTTGACTATCAGTAGTTGCCTATCAGTACTTGCCTATCAGTGACTATAGGGAATGAAGGTTTAGCTCGTTATGCCCCACCAGCTATCCGTTGTTGTACCCGATGCGTTCTAGCTTCATTATTCTAACAATCACCATCTTTGTCGAACCTTTCCTTAAAGTTGTGAATGGAGACGACTTCCACAACACTGTGCATTTCACTTGTTAACCATCCATTCAAAATACGATTAAATTTACATTTCTTCGATTTATTTGAGTTTCCAGCTTCTGCTTGTGTCCTCTTGTCTTGCTAACTCTCAACTTAAAGAGGCTGTCATTTTTCACTGTCTATTCCCCTTAGTATCTTTGAGATGTGATCTCCAAGCACAAGCGCATGTCTACTCATTTTGATGAAATGTGCTTTCAGGTTGCTTGCATGGTGCAATTTCCTTAGAATGGATAGACATGTGGCATGTTTGGTGTCTTGTGTCTGTGGTCTGAGGAATTCTGTGATGTTGACCTATGTCATCTCATTGAGCCAGAATCACTTTAGTAGTTGCTTGCTACTAGGGGTAAGGACCCATGGCTCATGGAGGGGACGTTGGTGTGTTGTGTGGTGATATGGGGGGGGGGGGAGGGTCAACACGGTTAAAGACAGTTAGGGTTGGGAAGGAATTTTAGGGTTTAGCGCATGTGTCACAGTGGCGACCACTGTTGAGAGCGAGGGGAAAGAATGCCCTCTTTTTCGGGGTGTGGGGGTGGAGGGGTAGGGCCAGGGATACTCCTGCACTGGCCCTAAACCTCTGACTTGCCCACGAAGTGTTACTTGTTTCTATTTAACTTAGGTGGAGTATAAGTATGTAAGACTTGTTGGTTCACTTCAGAAAGATTATGCCTAATGTGTTTAACAACTTCTGCTCTCTTGAATCTTGGTTGAAATCTTATTGGGTTTGTAACTGTGCACTGTGTTAGATAATGTTCCACTGGTCTGTCGGGCATTTCTCCAGTGCTGACATTTTCTCTCATCTTCTGGAACCTGTAAGCCTATTTCCCATGCACATGGGGTATCAGAGCCTGATGCGATGTAAGTGTACTTCTGTTTTTCTTCTGCTCCCTTTCATCAAAATAAGTGGTTTGTAGTTGGTTGAATTCTTGTACCAACCCACAGATCCTGATGTTGCAACTGCTGTGTTGTGGTCACTATACATCTTTTGCAGTTTTATTTTTAATTACTTTCTTATTCTGAGATAGACACTGTGGTATGTAAATGTCTACATTTCTTCTCTTAGTTGCAAGTTCTGCAGCTTCATCTGCAATGTCATTTCCTATTATTCACACATGACTTTACACCCACTTGATACGTATCTGACGGCCTTGACATTTGAGCGTTTGCATTAATGCTATGGTGGAAGGCACTGTGGTGGGGACTGGAGGAAGATATTATGGTGGGGAATAGTGGGAGACGTTGTGAAGGGTACTATTTGACTATTGGAGCTATCTATAGATTTCCCAATACTAACATAGCTGCATTCTCAGATAACCAAAGGAATCTCATCATAAACAACAGTCTGAACAAAAATCACATTAATTCTAGGAGGTTACTTCAATATTGACGGGTGTCAACAAAATAGACCTCAAGTCGACTATTTCCAATACACAGCATGAACATATGCAAATTCCTACATCACCAAGCCTACCCAAATCACTCAAACTTCTGCTACTGCCTTTTATCACTTACGGGCTAACATAACAGCTCCCCTGGCACCTGGTATAATCACTCTACTCCTATCTCTTAAGTAATTATCAAAAGAACGCACCAAACCGGAAAGGCTATGTAGCACCATTAAATGTGTGACAAAATCAGAGGGTGCTAAATTTCACCAAGGATGCCAATACGAGAAAAGAAAACGCATAAGGCGAAAGATATCAAAAGCACCCGATTCACCAAGAATTCTATCGAGGGACAAGGGATCGTGAGGGACAGTCAGAAAACAAGACACATGCTCGTCCTGGAAGTCAGAAAATTCAAGAAGGATATGCACGACCGTAAGTGGGACAATGCAATTTGGACAATAAAGAGCAGAGTGGCGCTCCATTAAGTGACCGTGAGATAAGTGTGTATGGCCAAAACACAACCTCACCAGAGCTGTTTCCCACCGCCAGTTCCGGTGGTAGGTGGACGGCCATGAGGACACCCCATTATTGGTCTTCTGTTACCAGTAACAGAATACCCACAATCCTGCTAACGGGTAAGGATAGAGCAATGAATAACTAAGTAAAAGTCTAACTAAGGAATACCTTTACGGGAGATTGGACAAGAGCGAACAGCTTCCCGAGCATCAGCATCCAAACGCTCCTTTAAAGAGACGCCAATATGGCTGGGAACCCAGCACAACCCAGCTGACTTAAATTTATTGGAAATAAGAAACAGCCAATGCTGAATCTCGACAACCACTGGATGGACCGGATTGAAGGACCCAAGAGCCATGAGAGCACTATGAGCGTCAACTGCAAAGGAAGATTGATAACGAGATAGCAGGAGACGAAGAGCATAGAAAATAACATACAGTTCCGCTATGCAGATGCTAGTCTCCGGTGGTAGGCGACACATACAAGTGCTGTCAGGAAAATCAACAGAGTAGCTTACATCATCCGCAGACTTAGACCCATCGGTGAAGATGGAAACAGAGTGGGAGTACGAAGAAAAGTGCTCAAGAAAAAAGCGTTTCAGAACCGTAGGAGGGGTAAAAGCTTTTGAGATGTGAGTTAAGGATGTGCAAAACTTCGGAAGCAGGACTCTCCATGGGAGGCAATGTAAGAACAACACGAAAAGAAATATTAGAAATACGAACTGAAAGAGAATCCTTGTAAGCGAGATAACCGGACAGAAAGAGGAAGGTGGTGAAGAGGAACAGGAACCATAGGAGGGGTAAAAGTTAAAGCACGACTGAGGCGAGAGGAAGGATGTTGAAAGGACCGCACAAGATAGCGAAGACAGTAGCGATCACGGCGGTCCTGGAGAGATAGGAAGCCAGTGTCAACATACAAGCTGAGGTCGGGAGTCGAACAAAAGGCACCAGAGCTGAGGCGCAACCTAGTATGGTGCAAAGCATCAAAACGGCGACGAGTAGGAGGAGAAGCAAACGAGCAAGCAGGGCAATCATTTTCGAGTTTAGACAGGACGAGAGAGGAATGTAAAGCGAGGAAAGTGTGCTGTTTTGACCCCACATACATCACGCAAATATTGGTGTAAGTGTATGTGGAGATCATAAACTCAGTGACTAAATTTTCGTAAACTTACTCTTATAAACACATTTGATGTTCAGAATAACAGATGTTTAGGTTCATACGTAGCATTAGGCGAGAGCGCCCGTAGTCGCGCACGTCGTGTGGCTCGAGAGGCCTTCAAAGCAGCGCCTTTGTATTGTGTCACGACGTTTGCAATATACATACATATATATATATATATATATATATACATATATATATATATATATATATATATATATATATATATATTATATATAACTGAAAACTCACACCCCAGAAGTGACTCGAACCCATACTCCCAGAAGCAACGCAACTGGTATGTACAAGACGCCTTAATCCACTTGACCATCACGACCGGACATAATGAGATGATAGCCGAGGCTATTTGAACCACCCCACCGCCGGCACTCTGATAATAATCTTGGGCATAGCATTTTACCAAATCACCTCATTCTTTGTGGCACACGTGAGGAACACAAATGCGAACAAGCCTGAATGGTCCCCAGGACAATATGCAACTGAAAACTCACACCCCAGAAGTGACTCGAACCCATACTCCCAGAAGCAACGCAACTGGTATGTACAAGACGCCTTAATCCACTTGACCATCACGACCGGACATAATGAGGTGATAGCCGAGGCTATTTGAACCACCCCACCGCCGGCACTCGGATAGTAATCTTGGGCATAGAATTTTACCAAATCACCTCATTCTTTGGGGCACACGTGAGGAACACAAATGCGAACAAGCCTGAATGGTCCCCAGGACAATATGCAACTGAAAACTCACACCCCAGAAGTGACTCGAACCCATACTCCCAGAAGCAACGCAACTGGTATGTATAAGACGCCTTAATCCACTTGACCATCACGACCGGACATAATGAGGTGATAGCCGAGGCTATTTGAACCACCCCACCGCCGGCACTCGGATAGTAATCTTGGGCATAGCATTTTACCAAATCACCTCATTCTTTGGGGCACACGTGAGGAACACAAATGCGAACAAGCCTGAATGGTCCCCAGGACAATATGCAACTGAAAACTCACACCCCAGAAGTGACTCGAACCCATACTCCCAGAAGCAACGCAACTGGTATGTACAAGACGCCTTAATCCACTTGACCATCACGACCGGACATAATGAGGTGATAGCCGAGGCTATTTGAACCACCCCACCGCCGGCACCCAAAGAATGAGGTGATTTGGTAAAATGCTATGCCCAAGATTACTATCCGAGTGCCGGCGGTGGGGTGGTTCAAATAGCCTCGGCTATCACCTCATTATGTCCGGTCGTGATGGTCAAGTGGATTAAGGCGTCTTGTACATACCAGTTGCGTTGCTTCTGGGAGTATGGGTTCGAGTCACTTCTGGGGTGTGAGTTTTCAGTTGCATATTCTCCTGGGGACCATTCAGGCTTGTTCGCATATATTATATATATATATATATATATATATATATATATATATATATCTATATATATATATATATATATTATAATATATATATATATATCTATATATATATATATATATATATATATATACATACACACACATACTGAAAACTCACACCCCAGAAGTGACTCGAACCCATACTGCCAGGAGCAACGCAACTGGTATATACAGGACGCCTTAATCCGCTTGACCATCACGACCGGACGAAAGGAAGTGATAGGCGAAGCTATTTGAACCACTTCCCCGCCGGCACTCGGATGGTAATCTTGGGCATAGCATTTTACCAATCACCTCATTCTTTGTGGCACACGTGAGGAACACAAATGCGAACAAGCCTGAATGGTCCCCAGGACTATATGCAACTGAATATTCCATCCGAGTGCCGGCGAGGAAGTGGTTCAAATAGCTTCGGCTATCACTTCCTTTTGTCCAGTCGTGATGGTCAAGCGGATTAAGGTGTCCTGTATATACCAGTTGCGTTGCTCCTGGCAGTATGGGTTCGAGTCACTTCTGGGGTGTGAGTTTTCAGTTGCATATAGTCCTGGGGACCATTCAGGCTTGTTCGCATATTATATATATATATATATATATATATATATATATATATATATATATATATATATATATATATATATCGTACCTAGTAGCCAGAAAGCTCTTCTCGGCCTACTATGCAAGGCCCGATTTGCCTAATAAGCCGAGTGATTTTCTTTATTTTCAATAAACATTTTCCAAATAGTTTGAGTTATTATTATTATATTATATTAAGACCATAATTTATTGACTTATTTGCGTTAGTTTAGGTAAGGTTAAAATAGGTTAGGTTAGGAAGGGTTGGTTAGGTTCGGTCATATATCTACGTTAGTTTTAACTCACATTTAAACAGATAAACTTGTATATAAGGAAATGGACAGATTTATCATTTAATAATAAAAAAATTGGAAAGATATATAAATTCAGGAAAACTTGGCTTATTAGGCAAAATGGGCCTTGCATAGTAGGCTAAGTACGACGTTCTGGCTACTAGGTACAACATATAATAAATAAATAAATTATATATATATATATATATATATATATATATATATATATATATATATATATATATATATATATATTTATATATATATATATATATATATATATATATATATATATATATATATATATATATATATATATATATATATATATTAATTTTATATATTATAGGTTTATTTGTACTGTAAGTAAGTCACAACAACCGGTGATAGCGTAACTGCTGGAACTCCATCAATTACCCCCCCACCCCCACCCTTGGTAAAACGTCTCCAGCAGGTGTACCAATTGTATATATACATGAATTCTTTATGTTTTCACACATATGAACGTATATTAGGAAATACCTTCAAGTGCTGTATATAGATTATGTTGTATTATGTATAACTGTAGGAACTTATTGTAAATATGCTTACTGTGTTATTCTGTACTTAGTGAGTAAGTAAGTAATTATCAAAAGAAGGCACCAAACCGGGAAGGCTATGTAGCACCATCAAATGTGCGGAATAATGAGAGGGTGCTAAATATCACCAAGGATGCCAATACGAGAACAAAAACGCATAAGGCGAACGATATCAAAAGTATCAGAGTCACCAAGAATTCCATTGAGGAACAGGTGACCGCTAGGGGCGGTCGGAAAGCAAGACACGCTCGTCCTGGAAGTCAGGACATTCAAGAAGGACATGCACGACCGTAAGAGAGACAATGCAATTAGGACAATAAGGAGCAGGGCGGTGCTCCATCAAGTGACCATGGGTTAAGGAGTATGGCCAATACGCAACCTCGCTAGAGCCGTTTCCCAACGCTGGTTACGGTGGAAGGAGGACGGCCACGAGGAAACACATCAATTAAGAGTACGAAGTTTGTTACCAGTAACAGACGAACAAGAAGCCTGCCAACGGGTAAGAATGGAGGCATGGATAACCGGGTAAAAGTCGGAATATGGAATACCTTTACGAGAGATGGGACAAGAGCGGACAGCTTCCTTGGCGGCAGCATCTGCACGCTCATTTAAAGACACACCAATATGGCTGGGAACCCAACAAAACTCAACCGACTTAAATTTACTGTGGACAAGAAACAGCCAACGCTGGATCTGGACAACTACTGGATGAACCGGATTAAAGGACCCGAGAGCCATGAGGGCACTACGCGAGTCAACAACAACTACAAAGGAAGACTGACAACGAGAAAGCAGGAGACGAAGAGCATAGAGAATAGCATAACGCTCCGCTGTAAAGATGCTAGTCTCTGGAGGTAAGCGACACATTTAAGTGCGATCAGGAAAAACAACAGAGTAGCCAACACCGTCCGCAGTCTTATACCCATCAGTGAAGACAGAAACGGAGCGGGAGTGAGAAGAAAAGTGCTCAAGGAAAAGGCGTTTTAGAAGCATAGGAGGGGTAAAAGCTTTAGTGATGCGGGTCAAGGATGTACAAAACTGGGGAAGGGGGACTCTCCACGGGGGCAAAAAAGGAACAACACGAGGAAAAACATTAGAAACACGAACGGAAAGAGAATCCTGTAAGCGAGATAACCGGACAGAAAGAGGGAGGTGGTGAAGAGGAACAGGAACCGCAGGAAAGGTACAAGTTAAAGCACGACAGAGGTGAGAGGAAGGATGTTGTAAGGATCGCGCAAGATAGCGAAGACAGTAGCGATCACGGCGGGCCTGGAGAGACAGGAAGCCAGTGTCAACATACAAGCAAAGGAAGGGAGTCGAACGAAAGGCACCAGAACTGAGGCGCAACCCAGTATGGTGCAAAGCATCAAGACGGCGAAGAGTAGAAGGAGAAGCAGATGAGTAAGCAGGGCAACCATAATCGAGATTAGACAGGACGAGAGAGGAATGTAAAGCAAGGAGTGTGCGCCTATCCGCTCCCCAAGAAGTATGGGACAATACCTGAAGGAGGGCAAGGGCCTTAGAGCACTCAACATGGAGGTAAGAGATATGGGGAGACCAAGACAAACGAGTGTCAAGGAATAACCCCAAAAGCTTCGCGGAATCTTTGTACTCAAGGGGATGACCATAAAGTGACAAAGAGGGACGAAGAACGACCCATTTCCTAGTAAAAGACATGGCACAAGTCTTAGAAGTAGAGAACTTGAAGCCATGATCGGTGGCCCAATACGACATGGCATCAATCACAAGTTGAAGCCGGCGCTGAAGGAGAGGCGAATCATCACCCTGACAGCAAAGGGTAAGATCATCGACATAGAGAGCGGAGAAGACACCTGAAGGAAGAGAGGAAAGAAGACCATTGAGGGCAACCAGAAAAAGAGTAGTGCTCAGAACACTACCCTGGGGCACACCTTCGTACTGCTGAAAAGAGGCAGAGAGAGCGGTACCAAGGCGCACCCGAAAGGAACGACGAGAGAGGAAGCTGCGGAGAAAGAGAGGGAGATGACCACGAAGGCCAAAAGAATGAAGCTGGGACAGAATATGATATCGCCAAGTGGTGTCGTAAGCCTTTTCCAGGTCAAAAAGGACGGCAACAACAGAGGTCCTCGCAGCAAAAGCAGTACGCAGCAAAAGCAATACCTCCAAGTTCACCAGGACATCTGTCGTGCTGCGGCACTTGCGGAAAATAAATTGAGAAGGGGAGAGGAGGTGATGGTGTTCCAGGAACCACATCAGACGAACGTTAACTATACGTTCAAAGAGTTTGCAGACACAACTTGTGAGGGCAATTGGGCGAAAGTCCTTAGGGGAAGTTCCCAGAGACCCTGGTTTGCGAACAGGGAGGACAACGGCATCGAGCCAGTCCTCAGGGACTGACGACGACTCCCAGATCTGATTATACAGACTAAGTAAATACTGAGACGTGCACGGAGGGAGATGGCGAAGCATCTCATAATGAATACCATTGGAGCCCGCTGCCATAGAACTGCAGAGGGCCAGGGCAGAACGAAGTTCAGAGAGAGAGAAGGAATCGTTATAGGAAAGCCGAAGACGAGTGCAGAAATCTAAAGGACGAGACTCAAGGACAGGTTTATGAAGAAGGAAAGATTGGGGAAGATGAAGACCAGAGCTAACAGAAGAAAAGTGGGAACCCAGTTCGGTAGCGACCTGCAACGGGTCCGCCACAAGAGTACCACGGAGGTGAAGGACCGGGAAACATCGGGAACGAACTTACCCGCAATCTTGCGGATACGCTTCCAGATCTGTGGCAGGGGAGTTTCGGACGTAATTGTGGAGACGTAAGACGTCCAACATTCACGTTTAGCCGTACGGATGGCCCTACGGGCCACCGCACTCGTTTTCCAAAAGAAAAGAAAAGAATCGGTCGTCTGCAGACAGCGGTGCCTTTTCCAGGCTGCACGCTTACAGCGGACAGCCCGAGAACAGTTCGCATTCCACCAGGGAACGCACTTCCGTGGACCCCGAGAGGAAGAGCGAGGAATAGAGTGGAGGGCAGCGTCGAAGACAGTGTCATGAAAAAGGAGGAGAGCGCGAGGGAGAGGCAGAAGGTAGAGGTCAGAGAGAGCAGCACTGAGGGTAAATAGGTTCCAGTCCACTTTAGCAAACTGCCACCTAGAAAAAGGGAGGAAAGGGCGAAACGAGAAAAAGGAAACAAGGATAGGAAAATGATCACTGCCATGGAGGTCATCAAGAACCTGCCACGTGAAATCTAAGTACAGAGAAGAAGAGCAGAGAGAAAGATCAATACAGGAAAGGAGTCTGAGAGTCCAAATGAGTGGGCTCACCAGAATTCAGAAGAGACAGGGAAGAAGAGAGGTTAAACGGCTCAAGAAGGCGACTCCGGGTATTCGTCAGAACATCACCCCAAAGAGAATGACGACAATTGAAGTCACCCAGCAGGAGCACAGGCTCCGGCAAGGAGTCTAGGAGGTGTTTCAAATCAGGAAGAGAAAGCAGGACACTCGGGGGAAGATAAATGGAACAAACTGTGTACCATTTCCCCACAAAGACACGAGCAGCAGAACAATGGAGAGGTGAAGGAAAAAGTAAAGGAACAAAGGGAACATCAGCACGAATAAAAAGAGCAGAAGAATTAGAAGCCCCAGCAACAGATGGGATGGGGGGGGGGGGAAGAGAAAGGAATAGCCACGAAAACGACCAGGACGAGCACCAAGCATCGGCTCCTGGAGAAAGACACAAAGGGGTGAAAACCACGAAATCAGAAGTTGGAGTTCGAGGAAATTGGTGTAATAACCTCGAACGTTCCATTGAAGAATAGACATCAACGAGAAGGGAAAGGACAACAACAGAGAACAAGGAAGAAACAAGGGCGAAAGAGCAACACAGCACGTTAAAGAATATCAGGGTCGGGATCAGGGTCAACAAAGTCAGGGTTAGGGGGCATGGGTAAACTGAGCAAAGACGGAGGGAAGGAAGTGGGAGAACAGACCAGAGGTGGGTGGGCGGGGTCCGGAGGAGGATGAGGAGGAGGAGGATGAGGAGGAGACAACGGAAAGGAGCAGTCAAGGACAGCAGCAGGCAGAAGGGGAGTAGAAAGAGGGGAGCGCACCTCAGCAAGGGCAGCAACCGAAAGGGAAGCAGGGGCCAAAGAAACCTCCATAGCAGGAGCAGGGGGCACAAGCACAGAAATGGGAGGGGAAGGAGCAACAGAGCCAGAAGTAGGGGCCAAGGAAGAAAACCAAGCCTTCTTACCTGCCGGGGAGGTGGAAGGAGAGGAACCAGGCTTACGCTTCTGACTTAAAGAGACCGGTGTCCCAGCAACTACGTACCGGGCAACGGATTCCAGTGTCTCAACAGGAGAAGCTGAACGAGAGCACACATGACGGCCGTTAGGAGAGCGATGGACATCCGCCTGTACCGACAGGCGGCGGGGAGAGCCAATAGATGGAGGAAGAGGATGGGAAGGAGAATCGGAGGGAGATGAGGAAGAAGACACAGGAGACACGACAGACCGGGTAGAAAGAAGGGGAACCCCAGACAGAGGACCAGGAAGTGGACCCGTCGGGACAGAACTCAAAGGAACAGAGGAGGGGGTAGTGGGCGTATCAGGGTCCAAGGCCCGGAAACGGTTGTGAGTCTGAGGATGGAGGGAAGGACGAGGAGAGGAAGAGCACAACACGCGAGCATAAGAGACGTTAGCATAAGGCGGGAGCCGGCGAACCTGGCGCCTCGCCTCAGGAAAAGATAAACGTTCCCGGTGCTTCAAGTTGAGGCCGGCTGCCTCCAGCTTGTAATGGATACAGGCACGGGAGAAGATAGGATGGGCCTCACCGCAGTTGAGGCAGCGAGCTTGGGGAGAAGTGCACTCCGACTTAGAGTGACCTTCGCCCCCACACAAAGGACAGAGAGAGACAGTCCCAGAGCAGCGAAGGGCACCATGCCCAAACCTCCAGCACTTGTTACAAAGCCGAGGAGAAGGAATATACTCCTGGACAGAGCACCTGGCACCAGCAAGAATGACAGAGGATGGAAGCGTCCGAACGGCGTTGAGAACCCCCAGAGAGGGGTTAAAAGGCGCAGTAGTCACAACGAGAGACTTAGCCGCACCAGGGGACGAAGTGGTCACCACTGGGGGCTGGAAGCTCGACCCAACCATAGAGGGAGGGAGGGGAGCTGGGGGAAGAAGTCAGGATGGTCAGAGGAGGAGCAAGGTCGGGGCCCAATGCAGAGGGAGCTACAGAACCTGGTCTTCCAATACAGGCTGACTCGGGGGCTTGGTCGCCCACCCCACGAGCCTGAGAGGGTACAACGGAAACATTTATCGACATAGAGATGAAGAGAAAGAAATTCATCCACGAATGTGCCCCCACACCCATCATGGAGCCACAATTAGAGGCAGGACACCCAACAGGAAGCTATCGCCGATCATGCCGGGGCCCCCTAGGGGAGCGTCGTGAGTATACGCCCCACAAACGCCACCTTAAGAACCGTCAGTCCATAGAGATCGGATTCAGCGACAAAAGGGGGATTGACAAGAAAAGGTTCCCCTCGCTCGAGATGTCGGGTACAACAGTTCTACGGGTGCAAGAGTATGCCTCCTCAAGCACCCGGGCGTCAAAATAGAAGCAGTCCAAAGAAAGATCCAAAACAAGCAAAAGGTCGGCAGGAAACGACAAGCAGATAGGAGAAGAGGGGGGAAAAAAACGAAACAGAAGGAAAAGGTGCTCAGCACAATTGGAGAGGACGGCAGTAGGAGCACAAGGCTAGAAAAGGACAGAGAACCGTCCCAAGGAGCATAACACTCAGGCATCCGCCCACTAAGCCCCCCTCACGGCATCAACGAGCTGAGCGGGGAGGGGGGGTCTGTACTTAGTAAGCCAAAAGGTGGAGTGACTTGCCATGTTGGCAACAGTTATCTTCGGCCATCCAGGCCACTGGCATGTCACTACTCCCTTGATTTCCCAGAGAGGCAGATGCATACGTTTAGTCCTCTGGTATATTGTAGATTGTACATATAATTTGTAATGTTAATTTTCCGGGAGTAATATTTTTGTAAATGGATCAGGTGATTTGATAGTTGACCGAGTCGACACTGAATATTGGGTTGATAGCCGATTGTCTAATGTACTGTTGAGGGATAACTGATGTGTGTGACTAATAGAGCCGTATGTTTAAGCTCTCTTCTTGTTGAAAACAGTATCAGTTTCAGTGTTCCTCAGTGATGTAGGTATGTTTTACGATGACCTAATTATATGCCCCAGTAAACTGGCGTCACTTTAACCATCCTTTTCATAAACTCCCTCTAGACTTTTGATTGATATTGGCCAGGCTTTGGTTGGCCAGAGATGCTGGGTGATGAGGTCATGACATGCACCTATCTGCTCCCAAAGAAGTATGGGACAATACCTGAAGGCGGGTAAGGGCCATAGAGATTCAATTCAGAGGTAAGAGATATGGGGTGACCAAGACAAACGAGTGCCAAAGATTAACCCCAAAAGCTTAGCGGAATCCTTGTACACAAGGTGGGCGACCATAAAACGACAAAGAAGATCGAAGAACGACTCACTTCCGAGTAAACGTCATAGTACAAGTCTTAAAATAGAGAACCTGAAGCTTTGATTGGTGGCCCAGGACGACAAGGCATCCATCGCAAGTTGAAGCCGCCGTTGAAGTAAAGGCGAATCATCACCGACAGCAAAGGGTAAGATCGTCGACATAGTGTGGAGAAGACGTCAGAAGGAAGAGAGGAAAGAACACCTTTCAGAGCAACCAGAAAAAGAGAAGTACTCAGAACATTACCTTGGGGCACACCCTCGTATTGCTGAACCTATTATATAACCTATTATAGGTATAGGTTAAGTAATAAATTGTAATTACGAAGCAATAAGATGCTTATCTTAACATACTAAGAAAGTTAGGTAAGGTTGATGTTTTCTATGAAACTTTTCAAGGTAAACTAAAATAGTCACAAATTAGAATGTCACATATGCACTTATTTAATAAGTCAATATTGACTATAAGAAAGTGCGAGAACGGATTGGAGAGGGAGGACCAACCAGAGGTGGACGAGCAGGGTTCGGAGGAGGAGGGGGAGGGGGGACAACCGAGGGTCAGGGACAGAAGTAGGAAGGGCTGAAACCAGGGAGTGCACCTCAGCAAGGGCAGCAACCAAGATGGAAGGGGGGGGCCAAAGAAACCTCCATAGCAGGAACGGGCACAACCACCAAAACAGGAGAGGATGGAGCAAGAGGGTCAGAGGTAGTGGGATGAGGAAGAAAGCAAAGTCTTCTTACCCATCAGGGAGGAGGAAGGAGGAGGAGCCAGGCTTTGGCTTTTGACTCAAAGTGACAAGCGTCCCAGCAACAATGTACTGGGCAACAGATTTAAGCATTTCAACAGGAGAAGTAGAACGAGAGCAAACACGATGGCCGCTGGGAGAGTGATGAACATCAGCCCGTACTGACAGGCGGCAGGGAGAGCTAAGAGGCGGAGGAGAAGGATGGGAAGGAGGATCAGAGGGAGACGAGGAAGAAGACACAGGAGACGAGGAAGAAGACACAGAAGACACAGGAGACAAGATAGACTCGACAAAAAAAAGGGGGAACCCCAGACAGAGAACCATGAGGGGGACCCTTCGGGACAGAAGTTAAAGAAACAGAGGAGGCGGCGGTGGGCGTGTCTGGGTCTAAGCCCTGGAAACGGTTGTGAGACTGAGGAAGGTGGGAAGGACGAGGAGAGGAAGAGTGCAACATGTGAGCATAAGAGACACCAGCGAAAGGAGGGGGAGACAGCAAACTTGGCGCCTCGCTTCAGGAAAAGACAAACGTTCCCGGTGTTTCAAGGTGAGGACGGCTGCCTCAAAATTTGTGATGTACACACGCGCGGGAGAAGGTAGGGTGGGTCTCGCCACAATTGAGGCATTGAGCCCTGGGAGAAGTGCACTCCGACTTAAGTGACCTTTGTCCCCAAACAAGGGACAGCGAGAGACAGTACTGGAGCACCGGAGGGCACCATGCCCAAACCTCCAGCATTTATTACAGAGCAGAAAGAGGGAATGTACTCTTGGATGGAGCACCTGGCACCAGCAAGAATGACAGAGGGCGGAAGAGTTCTACCGTCAGAGTTAATCTTCACAACCCGAAGGGGCTGACGGCGACGACCACGAGGGGTACGAGTAAACGTGTCTACCTCGAGGACAGAATGGCCCTGGGCTTCGAGGATCTGCCGAATATCTTCAGCAGGTAAGGTTGGTGCAACCAACTCTCATCCTGCAGATTCCTATCACTGGTTGAAACATGGGGTGGGAGGAGAATAGGGCCAATACTAGCATTCAACCAAGCGTTCTTGAAGACCTGAACAGGGGTGTTGCCAAGGCAGAATAAGGTGGCCAAGCGGGTGGCTGCATCCCGAGGAGGAGGAGCAGCAACGACACGTGTACTGAGATGGGTGGGGTTGAAAGTAACAGAGGCATCTACTGAATCAACACGGTGCCTATGGAAGGAGAAGTCGTCAAGTGTAGAATCCAGGAGAGGAGATTAAAGTATTTGGCCCACGAAGCAGGAACAAACAAGGCCTTGTACGCATCAGTACGGGAAGGGATCGAGCAAGTGCGGCTGTGGCGAGGACGGCGTTGAGCACGCACGCACGCACGCGCGCACACACACACACACACACACACACACACACACACACACACACACACACACACACACACACACACACACACACACACACACACACTCACACACTCACACACTCACGTACGCACACACGTACGCACACACGCACGCACACACGCACGCACACACGCACGCACACACGCACGCACGCACGCACGCGCACACACGCACGCACGCACACACGCGCACACAGTCTTGGGTCAGCTTTGATCGTTAGCAGACGTTTAGGGTCAGCGGTCCGTGTAACCGAGGGAACAATAGAGTTCAAGGGAGCGGGTGTACTGTGCAGTGAGAATCGGGACAGTGTAAATTGAACAGTGGCATTGTAATGCAACACATTGATCACATCTCGTGGTGAATTATCTTAGTGAATTTAGAGAAGATAGCTAGTGAAGATCGACTTCTTGAGGAAGTATCAGTCGCATCAGCCGGGACCCACGTGGAGACCTGAAGACCTCACAGGATTACCGACGTCACGCCGTGTATTCACCTAGAGTGCTTGTGGGGGGGCTGGCTGGTAAGTGTCTCATAAGTCTCCAACAGTGTACAAGGTTTATATAATATCATATCATAGACACTATTGCATTCCATTCAATAATACAATCGTAATAATACAATCGTGGTAGACAGGTAACAGGGACAGCAACTGTGAGCTCACTGGGAACCCAGATAAGCCGCTAATCCTCCCCCACCCTCCGTAATCTGAAGACTACACCTCACCCATCTCTTAACCCCCCATCTCACTCTCCCAACCCACCCCCCCCCCCCCCCACCACCACTCCCACTCTCCCAAAACACCCCCCCCCCCCCCACCACACCCACTCACACTAGGACTATTCTTGCTCTCTTGCTCTCTCTCTCTCTCTCTTGACAAGGGCAAAATGGCAGGTGGACGCAACAGGGACACAGGGAACAGCCGAATTTATCAAACAGAGGGACATGTTAACCCAAGTTCTGGAGGAATTCAGGAAGGAGATGCAGGAAATGAGGATTACAATTAACAACCTGCAAAGTGAGCTGACATCAGCAAGGAAGGAGATCAAATCCCTCAGAAAAAAATAAAGAGACCGAGCATCAGATTATCATCCAAAGGGAAGTTGGAAATGTTACATTGGAAGGAAATGCCTCTGTACCTGAAACTTGTGCAGACATACTGAAAAAGAGCTCAGAAGCAATGGACACAGTGAGGGAAGTAGCGATGCAAGCAGCCACCTCACGGGAAGCAGCAAGGTGCACCACTCAGCTGCTGGAGAGAAAAAGATCAGTGGTAGTTGTAGGCATCAAAGAACAGGAAGGATCCAACAGGCAAGAATGGAATAGCAAGGATAGAGAGGCAGTACAGGGGCTACTGAAGGGGTTACAGATGGAAGGGGCTGAACGAAACATTGAGAAGGTTTTCAGGTTGGGCAGGTACAACAAGGACAGAAACCGACTTGTTAAGGTGGTGTTTACAAACGAAACCACGAAGGAGGATATTCTCGAAAGGAAGAGTCGACTGCAGCATGTGGAGGGATACAATAAAGTATTCCTGCAGAGGGACAGGACGAAGGAGGAGAGAGCCAGGGCCGCAGAGGCAAGGAGGAAGCGCAGGGAGGGAGAAGCAAACCAGGAAATCACAGCCCCAAACACAACAGTCCTAGAGACAAGAGGCAAACCCAAAACCAGCATCCCAGCAACACCAGAGGGGAGGGCAACCCCACCACCCCCCTCGGCATAGAAACCCTCCCTTCCCCTCACCCTACCTGCCCCCACCCAACCCTCCCCCCCCCACCCCATTCTTACCCTGTCATCCCTTCCCCATTCCCATCATGTCCCTCCTCCCACCTTTCCCCCCCCCCCGTCCCCCCTCCCCCTTCATCCCATACCCTCCCTATCCCTCCTCCCCCTCACCCCGTATCCTCCATGTCCCCCCTATCTCCTTAACCCACACCCTACCTGTCCCCGCTTCCATGAAACCCCCACCCCTCACCCCAAACTCCCCTGAAACCCTGCAAACCACTTCACAGATTATCTCACCCACTGAAAAGCTTCCCACACCAGCAGAATGCTCGCCAAGAAAGGGACAAGAAAATGAACTGAAGAAAGTGAGCTTCAAGGCAATGTACACTAACATAGTTGGAATTACAAATAAAACAAGTGAACTCGGAGAATGGGCACTAGAAGAAAACCCAGACATAATAGCACTCACAGAAACAAAGCTAACAAACACCATAACAAACGCAGTGTTTCCACAGGGCTACTATGTAGGGAGGAAAGAGAGAGAAGGTTGAGGAGGAGGTGGTGTAGCTTTGCAACTAAGAGAAGGTTGGAGTTTCGAAGAGATGGTAATTCAGAACTGTGAAGGTTTCAGTGACTACATATCAGGCACCATTGCAACTGGAAGACAGAAAATTATAGTAGTAGTCAAATATAACCCCCCACCGAATGTTAGAAGACCCAGACAGGAATATGATAGAAACAACTTGGCCACCATCAATATAATAGAGAGCAGCTTCTGTGGCTAGCAGGAACGGATCCAGGCTACTAATCATGGGAGACTTCAACCATGGAAAGATAGATTGGGGGAACAGAGACCCACATGGAGGCCCAGACACATGCAGAGCTAAGCTGCTGGATGTGGCAACAAGAAACTTTCTAAGTCAACACGTCAAGGGACCGACAAGAACAAGAGGAGGGGATGAATCAGCCTTGCTTGATCTGATATTTATCCTAAATGAGTCGGATATAAGGGAAGTTAAGTTGGAAGCCCCCTCTGGGAATGAGTGATCATAGTGTATTGAGCTTTGAGTACCTGGTTGAGCTAGGAATTATCACCCCCAAAAAAGAACTGGGAACCAAAGGGCTGGCGTACCGAAAGGGAAACTACGAGGAGATGAACAAGTTCCTATGGGATATACATTGGGACACAGAACTCGGAATCAAGTCCGTACAAGACATGATGGACTATGTCACCCAAAAATGTCAGGAGGCTGTAAGCAGGTTTGTCCCAGCCCAACAGGAAAAAACAGAGAAGCAAAGGAAAAATCCGTGGTTTAATAGGGAATGTATGAAAGCAAAGGAGCTGAACAAAAGGGCATGGAGGAACTTCCGTAATAACAGAACACCAGAAAGTAGGGAGAGATACCAGAGAACCAGGAACGAGTATGTTAGTGTTAGAAGAGCAGCTGAGAAAAGGTATGAAAATGATATAGCTAATAAAGCCAAGACCGAACTAAAGCTACTACACAGTCACATCAGGAGGAAGACAACAGTGAAGGAACAGGTGATGAAACTTAGGGTGGGCGAGGACAGGTACACAGAGAATGACAAAGAGGTGTGTGAAGAACTCAACAAAAGGTTCCAGGAGGTCTTTACAATAGAACAGGGAGAAGTCACGGCGCTAGGAGAGGTGGCAGCAAACCAGGTGACCTTGGAAAGGTTCGAAATTACAAGAGATGAGGTCAAGAAGCACCTATTGGAGCTGGATGTGAGAAAAGCTGTTGGGCCGGATGGAATCTCACCATGGGTATTGAAAGAGTGTGCAGGAGCACTTTGCTTGCCACTCTCCATAGTGTATAGTAGGTCACTGGAAACGGGAGACCTACCAGAAGTATGGAAGACTGCTAATATAGTACCAATATTTAAAAAGGTTGACAGACAAGAGGCACTGAACTACAGGCCAGTGTCCTTAACTTGTATACCATGCAAGGTCATGGAGAAGATTGTGAGAAAAAACCTAGTAACACATCTGGAGAGAAGAGACTTCGTGACAACCCATCAACATGGGTTCAGGGAGGGTAAATCTTGCCTTACAGGCTTGATAGAATTCTATGATCAGGTGACAAAGATTAAGCAAGAAAGAGAAGGATGGGTGGACTGCATTTTTTGGACTGTCGGAAAGCCTTTGGCACAGTACCCCATAAAAGATTGATGCATAAGCTGGAGAAACAGGCAGGAGTAACTGGTAGGGCGCTCCAGTGGATAAGGGAGTACCTAAGCAATAGGAAGCAGAGAGTTATAGTGAGGGGTGAGACCTCAGAATGGCGTGACGTCACCAGTGGAGTCCCATAGGGCTCTGTGCTTGGTCCTATCCTGTTTCTGATATACGTAAATAATCTCCCAGAGGGTATAGACTCATTCCTCTCAATGTTTGCTGACGACGCCAAAATTATGAGAAGGATTAAGACAGAGGAGGACAGCTTGAGGCTTCAAGAAGACCTGGACAAGCTGCAGGATTGGTCGAACAAATGGATGTTAGAGTTTAACCCAAGCAAATGTAATGTAATGAAGATAGGGGTAGGAAGCAGGAGACCAGATACAAGGTATCACTTGGGAGATGAAATACTTCAAGAGTCAGAGAGAGAGAAAGACCTGGGGGTTGATATCACGCCAGACCTGTCCCCTGAAGCTCATATGAAGAGGATAACATCAGCAGCATATGCCAGGTTGGCTAACATAAGAACGGTCTTTAGAAACTTGTGTAAGGAATCTTTCAGAACATTATATACCACATATGTCAGACCAATCCTGGAGTATGCGGCTCCAGCATGGAGTCCATATCTAGTCAAGCATAAGACTAAACTGGAAAAGGTTCAAAGGTTTGCCACCAGACTTGTACCCGAGCTGAGAGGTATGAGCTACGAGGAGAGACTACGGGAATTGAACCTCACTTCGTTGGAAGACAGAAGAGTTAGGGGGGGGACATGATCACCACATTCAAGATTCTCAAGGGACTTACAGGGTTGATAAAGACAGGCTATTTAACACAAGGGGCACACGCACTAGGGGACACAGGTGGAAACTGAGTGCCCAAATGAGCCACAGAGATATTAGAAAGAACTTTTTTAGTGTCAGAGTGGTTGACAAATGGAATGCATTAGGAAGCAATGTGGTGGAGGCTGACTCCATACACAGTTTCAAGTGTAGATATGATAAGAGCCCAATAGGCTCAGGAACCTATACATCTGTTGATTGACGGTTGAGAGGCGGGACCAAAGAGCCAGAGCTCAACCCCTGCAAGCACAACTATGTAAGTACAACTAGGTGAGTACACACACACACAGCGAGAGAGAGCGAGAGAGGTTAAAAGGCACAGTAGTCACAATGAGAGAGAGAGTCAGGCCAGGGGACGAGGTGGTCACCATTGGAGGCTTGTGGCTCGACCCAACCACAGAGGAGAGGGAGGGAAGCCGAGAGGAGTAGTCAGGAGGGTCATAGGAGGAGTAAGGTCGGGGCCCAATGCAGCGGGGGCTACAGAGCCCGTCTTCAACACAGTCCGACTCGGGGGCTTGGTCGCCCACCCCACGAGCCCGAGAAGGTATAAGAGGAACAGAATGAGACATAAAACGAGATGTCAGACTTTCATTCACGAATGTGCTCCCACAACCACCACAGAGCCACAATTAGAGGCAGGACACCCAACAAGAGACATGTGGCCGATCCTGCCGGGGTCCACTAGAAATGCGTCTTGAGTATCCGCCTCACAAACGCCATCTTAAGAACCGTCAGTCCATAGCGATCGGGTACAATGACGGAAGGAGGATTGACAATAATGAGAGTCCGCTCACTCGAGACGATGGGTTCTACAGTTCTACGGGTGCAAGAATATGCCTCCTCAAACACCCGGGCGTCAAAACAAAAGAAGGCCAAAAGGATAATCAAAGCAGGCAAAAAGTCGGAGGGAAATGACAATTAGAATGGAGAAAGGGGGGGGGAAGAAAAACAAAACATAAGGAAAAGGAAAAGTCGTCCTGCAGAATTCGTGAGGACAGCAGCAGGAGAATAAGGTCACAAAAGGACAGAGGACTGTCCCATGGAGCATCACATTCCGGCAGCCGCCCACCAAGCTCCCTCATGGCAACAACGGGCCAGACACAGGGGGGGAGAGGGTCTTCGTAAAATTCCACATAATAAATCCATTTGGCTTCTGCTCCCAAAAAGAGTAACAATGATGCAATTATTAGTATGCGTGATATAATCTACTAAGGCCTTGACAAGAATGAGTTTACGATTAGACTCTTCATTGACCTAAGAAAGGCCTTTGATACTATTAACCATAACTATCTCCTACCTAAACCTCATCATTATGGAATCCGAGGCCTTGCTCTGAACTATATTTGATCCTATCTTAGTGACAGATACCAATATGTAGCCATCAAAGATATAATCTCTCCCAATCTACCATCAACTATAGGAGTGCCACAGGAGAGCATCTTGGGACCTCTTCTATTTCTTATATACATCAATGATCTGCCTAATGTCTCTAACATCCTTAATCCAATATTGTTTGCTGACAATACTACCCTCATCTACTCAGACCTCAAACCCCCACACATTAAATAATGTTGTAAATAATGAATTAAAAAGAGTCCACTTATGGATATCAAATAAAATCGCACTAAACATAAAAAAGAACTACTACTTTTTTGGGGGGAAGTAAATCAACAAATGTATTTCAGCTTCAGATAGACAATGTTAACATCAGCAATAAAACTGATGGTAAGTTCCTTGTCCTATACTTAGACAAGAGACTCGACTTTAGCACCCACATGCAACACATAATCAAGAAAGTCTCAAAAACTGTTTGTAAACTCTCAAAAATCAGATATGTTTCAAACTCTGCTCTCCTCCCACTATACTACGCACTAATCTATTCTTATCTTACATATGATATTTGTGATGGGGTTCAACCACTGCAAACAACCACATGCCCATCATCACCCAGCAAAAATCTGCTATCAGAACAATAACAAACTGTTTTCAGACAACACTCAGCCCCCTGTTTAAATCCCTAAACATTCTAAACAAACTCACTCAACACATTCTCTTGTGCCAGTTACATTTACAAAACCCTGTTCTTATATGCAAACAGTGTTCTAAAACTCTTCCTGGACAGATGTAACAGAACTCATAATCACCATTCAAGAAATAAATATATCTTTGATATCTCCAGAGTCTAAATTAATGTGAGTAAACACTATGCAAATAGAGACCTTGTCTATGGAACTCGCTCCCTAACGAACTGAAAAGCTGTTCAACTTGTGCCGAATTCAAAAATAAAATAAAAATGTACATAATTTTATCTTATTAGTTTCCTACCTTTATTTTCGCATAAATAAATCATTTCTCGCTTTATTCTGGCATATGTATCTAGTGCAACCCAATCCCCAAATGTATCTACCCAAGCCATACAATCTTTACCTTTGTCATTATTGCTATCACCTTATACCATGATTGCTTTATTGAGTGCATATTTCACTGCATTATTCCTTGAAATGATCCTCAAATTGTGCTACAATGATGAGTTGATAACCCTCAAATTTTACCCAAATGTACCTACTAATCTTTGTCATTATTGTGTATTAATCTAATCAGTGTGTATTTTGTCAAATTTTCTTATAATGTACCTGTAAACATATTTTGTCAATTTTGCTGGAAATTACCTACTTAAAATGATCTGTTAGATTAAGGACTTGCTCGAAACTATGCATACTAGTGGCTTCACAAGAATGTAAAATCATCATTGCTATGTACTCTCTTAACCCACAATTTACCTTCGTGTATATCTATACAAATGAAAATGTAAATGTTCGTTTGTTCAAAATCGCTAATCTCCAAAAGGTCTTCACCAATTGCTTTGATATTTTCACACAACGTTCCATTCGCATCCGAGCAGGTTTTTATATGCATACTATGTAGATGTCACGTCTGTGACGGAAAATAACATGCTTTTTCTGAAAAAACTGATTTTCATGCATTTTTATGAGAGGGAAATCTTCGAAACCTCTTTACCGATGGCTTTGAAATTTTGACACAACGTTGCATTCAAATAGGCGCATGTTTTTATATACCTACTATATACATGCCTCACCTGCGACAGGAAGAAAACATGTTTTTTTTTTGTGAAAATCGCAGCCATCTGTTGGACGTAAGAGCAACACACGCTGTAATCTCCAAAAGTTCTTCACCAATTGCTTTGAAATTTTGACAACGTTCCTTTCGAATTCGCGTGTGTTTTGATGTACCTACGATATAGCTGCCACACCTGTGACGGGTAAAAACATGCTTTGCTTGAAAATCAGCGCCATCTGTTGCACATAATAGCAACATAGGTTGTATAAATTATGTTACGATTCCATTTCAATGTTTCCAATTGCATTAATAAATTGAATTTTCATAGATTTCGATTTTTTTTTTCATTTTGATTTAATTATTTTGTGTGACATTGCATTGGAATTGAACTGTGTTGTATATCATACCTTTCATTTTGTGAGTATAGTTTATTTTTTATTTTCCAACTTGTGCCTCACCTGTGACAGGAAAAAACATGCATTTTTTTTTAAAACAGCGCCAACTGTAGGACGTAGGAGCATCACACGCTGTAATCTCCAAAAGTTCTTCATTGATTGCTTTGAAATTTTGACAACGTTCCTTCCGAATACGTGCGTGTTTTGATATACCTACTAATTAGATGCCACACCTGTGACACGTGAAAACATGCATTTTTTGAGAAACGGCATCATCTCTTGCACGTAAGAGCAACTTACGATATACAAAATATGTCACGATTCCATTTCAATGTTTCCGATTGCATTGATATATTGAATTTTCATAGATTTTTATTTATTTTCATTATGATTTAATTATTTCCTGTGACGTTGCGTCAGAATTGAGCTGTGTTGTTTACCATACTGTTCATTTTGTGGGTATAGCTTATTTGTTTCTTTTTTCATTGTTTTTATTCGTTTCTTTAACTGTTGTTCTTATTTTTCAATTCATTTGGTGGTGAAATTGAGCCGTGTCGATTGATTTGAATCGAAATATTTCGTTAGTATTTTTTGTTTTTGTTTTGAAAACAAGAAAATGGACAATACGTTTATTTCACAGCTGCAAATGTGCCACAAATAGCTATGAATCCACCGGCTACAACGTTAGCTGCTTTCTTCACGTTATGTCAAAATGACGTGTTTGCGAAAACACTGCTCTATTCGGAAGTGCCAACGTATTACACATGGAATGCCAGTAGAAAATTATTTGAACTACGTAAACGAGTAGAGCAAGTCGACGGTCAACCTAGAATATTCAAATAAACTACGACAGACAGACTGCACACGGTGCATCCCAATCAAGATGAGTGCTTCTTTCTTCGCAAGCTGGTGGTAAATGTGCCCAGTCCAACGCCTTTCCAGCCATTGAGATTTGTCAGCGGCGTAACACATGCCACTTTCCGTAGTGCATGTCACGCTCTGAATTATTGGAGAACGACCTACACTGGGATTTATGCATTAATGACACGTCCAACACGTCACCTCATAATAAAATTCGTGCATTATTTGCAAGCATATTGACCACCGACTCTCCTTTATCTCAAACTGAGTTATGGGAGAAATACAAATCGCACATGGCTGAAGATATTGTCGTTCAAATACGCAAGGAAAATTCAAATATTAACATGAATTTCACAGCAGAAATCTACAACGAAGTGTTGATAATGATTGAAGATTTATGCTTAGAAATCGCGAACAAAGTTCTCAATCAATTGGCAGTGCCATAACCGAATCGATCTGCTGCCACTTCGTTGGATGTAAAATTATATCGAACAAAAATTATAACACGGGTGATCTGTTGTCGTATGTGCAATGAAATATTCTTAAGCTAATGCTTGAGCAAAAAGGCATTTACAATCAAATAATTCAAACTGTCAATAACGGGTTTGGAGAAATCATCTTAGATGCGCCAGGAGGAAAAGTAAAAACCTTTCTAATTAGATTGATTTTGGCAACATTTCGATCCCAAAATGGCATAACCTTAGCTCTTACATCGTCCGTAATAGATGCGACATTGCTACCAGGTTAAAGAACTGCTACTTCGGCTTTGAAATTGCCATTGAATATGCAATTCGTTGAAACGACCACGTGCAACATATCCAAAGCACCCGGCATGGGAAAAGTATTGCAGTAATGCAAACCTATTGTTTGAGATGAATGCACAATGGCCCACAAAAAATCGCTGGACGCTCTTGATCGATCATTGCAAGATTTGCGTGGAAACATCAAGCCATTTGGGAACGCATTAATATTGCATGATATTTCGTGCAAACATTACCTGTAATTCTTCGATCGACACCAGCGGACGAAATAAATGCTTGTCTGAAATACTCTACTTTGTGGCGCCATGTATAGATGTTAAAATTAACTACAAATATGCGTTTCCAACTGCAAAAAGACTCCTCAGCTGAGATATTCTCGCATCTATTTCTGGAAATTGTGATCGTAAACGTGCCGGTGGATCTGACCTCAGGACGAATTTCATTGCCTCATAACTTCTACAATTTAGTGACGTCAAATGAATAATTACTTGAAAAAGTATTTCCCAATATTCAAACCAATTATAAGAATCACGATTGGCTGAGTGAACGAGCTATTCTTACGGCCAAGAACAAAGACGTCTAAGAACTTAACAATATTATTCAGTTTAACATTAAAAGCGATGCAGTCACATACAAGTCCATCAACATTGTTGAGGAAGTAGTTAATTACCCAACAGAATTTTTTAATTCACTCTATCTGCCCGGGATACCATCACACATACAGCAATTGAAAATCAGCGTGCCAATAATGTTGCGAAATATCAACAAGCGAAAGCTTAGCAACAGCACTAAGCTTGCAGTAAAAAATTATTCAGCAACGTCGTAGAAGCAACAATCTTGACAGGACGTTTTAAAGGTGAAGATGTCCACATTCCTCACATTCCTATGATTCCAACAGATATGCCATTTCAATTTAAGAGAATGCAATTCCCAATTCGATTGGCGTTTGCAGTCACCATCAACAAAGCTCAGGGCCAATCTTTAGAATTTTGCGGTTGTATCTAGACACGGATTGCTTCTCACATGGACAATTATATGTTTTTTGTGTGTTCTAGAGTCGGTAAACTAGACAATCTCTATCATCACAGACAACGGAACAAGCAATAATTTTGTATACCCACAAGTATAGTGAAATTAAACATATTTAAAAAGTGCATTTTCTCTTTTCTTTCTTTTCTATTTACCCAGACTGAGCCACAGCAACGCGTGGCGGGAACAGCTTGTAAATAAATAAATACTCATCCTGAGGGCGGGAGCGGACGCTATACCCATTCTGTGGGTGGTAGTGGACCAAAAACTAATCCTCTAGGCAGTAGTGGACCCCATACTCATCCTGTAGACAGTAGTAGACCCGATACCCATCCTACTTGTGGTAATGGACCCCCAAACTCATCCTGTCGACGGTAGCTAGTGGACCATACACCAATCCTATGGGACGAAGTGGACCCAGTACTCATCCTTTGGGTGGCAGTGGACCCCATACCCATCCTGTGGGCGATAGAGGACCCCCATACCCATTCAACAGGTGGTAGTGGACCCAATACCCACTCTGCTGGCAATAGTGAACCCAATACCACTCAGCGGGAAGTAGTGAACCCCATACCCACCCAGTGGGCATTAAGGGACGCCATACCCATCCATCAGGTGGTAGTGGACCCCTACCTATCGTTTTGGGTGGTAGTGGACCCGATACCTATCGTTTTGGGTGGTAGTGGAACCCATACCTATCGTTTTGGGTGGTAGTGGAACCCATACCTATCGTTTTGGGTGGTAGTGGACCCCATAACCATCGTGTGCCATGTACTGGACCCTATATCCATCCTGTTGTCAGTGGAATACCCTATAGACATTCCAACGTAACATCGTTTTCTGTTGACGTCCCTATTGTATATAATAGTGTTGACGAAATACAATTGTATATAATGTTGATTGACAAACGAACCATTATCATATGTAATAATTTACAGTGCATATTATAATTTACTGAGAACTATCAAGATTTCTCATAACAAAACTACGAGCCTTCAATAGGATAAAGCTGAACAATGATATTCGAATAGCATGGAAAATATTAAGTAAATTTCACAATTTACTGGGAAAAATACCATTATCATTAAAATTGGAGCAATCAGACTATTCTGGTGTATGGCGATGGGACTCGTACTATGGGGCATTATATGTTTTGTGAGGAAGGGATGGTGCCTGGTGGTAGGTAATAACTGCAAATCTACCACAGAGGAACCAGGAACATTAGCAGCATAGGAACTAAAAGCTATTAGTTACATAGGTACTATGTTAGAGCGAGAACCGGTTGCCTACCGACGGGTGGGAGACACACCGGGGTGGGGAGACACACCGGGGTGGGGAGACACCGGGGTGGGGACACACTGTGGTGTGACACACCGGGGTGGGGACACACTAGGGTGGGGAGACACCGTGGTGTGACACACTGGGGTGGGGAGACACCGTGGTGTGACACACTGGGGTGGGGAGACACCGTGGGACACACTGGGGTGGGGAGACACCGTGGTGTGACACACTGGGGTGGGGAGACACCGTGGGACACACTGGGGTGGGGAGACACCGTGGTGTGACACACTGGGGTGGGGAGACACCGTGGGACACACTGGGGTGGGGAGACACCGTGGTGTGACACACTGGGGTGGGGAGACACCGTGGTGTGACACACTGGGTGGGGAGACACCGTGGTGTGACACACTGGGGTGGGGAGACACCGTGGGACACACTGGGGTGGGGAGACACCGTGGGACACACTGGGGTGGGGAGACACCGTGGGACACACTGGGGTGGGGAGACACCGTGGGACACACTGGGGTGGGGAGACACCGTGGGACACACTGGGGTGGGGAGACACCGTGGTGGGGAGACACTGTGGTGTGACACACTGGGGTGGGGAGACACCGTGGGACACACTGGGGTGGGGGCCAGGTGGGAGACACAGTGGCGGGGGGACTGGTGTCTCCCAACAGTCCCCACCACCACCACCACCACAACAGCTTCTCCCAACAGTCCCCACCACCACCACCACCACAGCTTCTCCCAACAGTCACCACCACCACAGCTTCTCCCAACAGTCCCCACCACCACCACCACCACCACAGCTTCTCCCAACAGTCCCCACCACCACCACCACAGCTTCTCCCAACAGTCCCCACCACCACCACCACCACAGCTTCTCCCAACAGTCCCCACCACCACCACCACAGCTTCTCCCAACAGTCCCCACCACCACCACCACCACCAACGCTTCTCCCAACAGTCACCACCACCACCACCACAGCTTCTCCCAACAGTCCCCACCACCACCACCACAGCTTCTCCCAACAGTCCCCACCACCACCACAGCTTCTCCCACACTATATCTCCCTCACTGTCTCTTTCTCCCCTTCTCCCATTCCCCCTCCCCCCTCCCTCCCCCCCCCCACTTCCTCCTCCCGCCCCGACACACACAACCACCGCCACCCGCCCCTCCCCCCCACACACACACACACAACCTCCTCCACCCGCCCCTCCCCCCCCACACACACAACCACCCGCCCCTCCCCCCCACACACACACACACAACCTCCTCCACCCGCCCCTCCCCCCCCACACACACAACCACCCGCCCCTCCCCCCCACACACACACACACAACCTCCTCCACCCGCCCCTCCCCCCCCACACACACAACCACCCGCCCCTCCCCCCCACACACACAACCACCTCCACCCGCCCCCCCCCCCACACAACCACATCCACCCGCCCCCCCCCACACACAACCACATCCACCCGCCCCCCCCCCACACACAACCACATCCACCCGCCCCCCCCCCCCCCACACACAACCACCTCCACCCGCCCCCCCCCCCCACACACAACCACCCCCACCCGCCCCCCCCCGCCCCACACACACACACAACCTCCTCCATCCGCCCACACACACCACCTCCTCCACCAACCCTACACACACACACCACCTCCACCCGCCTCCCTCCCCGCCCACACACAACCTCCTCCACCCGCCCACACACACGTACACAACCTCCTCCACCTGCACACACACACACACACAACCTCCTCCACACACACACACACACACACACACACACACACACACACACAAACCTCCTCCACCCGCCCGCACACACACACACACACACAACCTCCTCCACCCGCCTACACACACACACACACAACCCCCTCCACCCGCCCACACACACACACACACACAACCTCCTCCACCCGCCCACACACACACACACACACAACCTCCTCCACCCGCCCACACACACACACACACACAACCTCCTCCACCCGCTCACACACACACACACAACCTCCTCCACCCGCCCACACACACACACACAACCTCCTCCACCCGCCCACACACACACACAAACTTCCTCCACCCGCCCACACACACACAAACCTCCTCCACCCGCCCACACACACACTCACAACCTCCTCTACCCGCCCACACACACACAACCTCCTCCACCCGCCCACACACACACAACCTCCTCCACCCGCCCACACACACAACCACCTCCACCCGCCCACACACACACACATAACCACCTCCACCCGCCCACACACACACACAACCTCCTCCCCCCCCCCCCCCAACCTCGGCCGACCGAGGGAGCCGGTCGGCCGAGCGGACAGCACGCTGGACTTGTGATCTTGGGGTCCTGGGTTCGATCCCAGGCGCCGGCGAGAAACAATGGGCAGAGTTTCTTTCACCCTATGCCCCTGTTATCTAACAGTAAAATAGGTACCTGGGTGTTAGCTGTCACGGGCTGCTTCCTGGGGGTGGAGGCCTGGTCGAGGACCGGGCCGCGGGGGACACTAAAAAGCCCCGAAATCATCTCAAGATAACTCCCCTAACACACACACAACCTCCTCCCCCCTCCCACACACAACCTCCTCCACCCGCCCCGACTCACTATGAGTAATAAATATTAAAGAATTCATTAGGTTATCTAAAGCTGCACATTTTGGGTGGACTTACTGGTCTTTATCGAAGTGTTTGAAGGCGGCCTCCTGGTCACCCCAGACTCCCTGCTCTCCCTCACTCATCCTCCTTCCTTGTCTACTTGTTGCTGGGTACACACTCTCGGACCACTCCTACAGCAGCTGCTGGCTAGCGTGTGGAGTACGAGGGTGGGTGTGGAGTACGAGGGTGGGTGTGGAGTACGAGGGTGGGTGTGGAGTACGAGGGTGGGTGTGGAGTACGAGGGTGGGTGTGGAGTACGAGGGTGGGTGTGGAGTACGAGGGTGGGTGTGGAGTACGAGGGTGGGTGTGGAGTACGAGGGTGGGTGTGGAGTAAGAGGGGGGGTGTGGAGTACGAGGGTGGGTGTGGAGTACGAGGGTGGGTGTGGAGTACGAGGGTGGGTGTGGAGTACGAGGGTGGGTGTGGAGTAAGAGGGGGGGTGTGGAGTACGAGGGGGGGTGTGGAGTACGAGGGTGGGTGTGGAGTACGAGGGTGGGTGTGGAGTACGAGGGTGGGTGTGGAGTACGAGGGTGGGTGTGGAGTACGAGGGTGGGTGTGGAGTAAGAGGGGGGGTGTGGAGTACGAGGGTGGGTGTGGAGTACGAGGGTGGGTGTGGAGTACGAAGGTGGGTGTGGAGTACGAAGGTGGGTGTGGAGTACGAAGGTGGGTGTGGAGTACGAGGGTGGGTGTGGAGTACGAAGGTGGGTGTGGAGTACGAGGGTGGGTGTGGAGTACGAAGGTGGGTGTGGAGTACGAAGGTGGGTGTGGAGTACGAGGGTGGGTGTGGAGTACGAAGGTGGGTGTGGAGTACGAGGGTGGGTGTGGAGTACGAGGGTGGGTGTGGAGTACGAGGGTGGGTGTGGAGTAAGAGAGGGGGTGTGGAGTACGAGGGTGGGTGTGGAGTACGAGGGTGGGTGTGGAGTACGAGGGTGGGTGTGGAGTACGAGGGTGGGTGTGGAGTACGAGGGGTGTGGAGTACGAGGGGTGTGGAGTACGAGGAGTGTGGAGTACGAGGAGTGTGGCTGGTAGGGTGTAGGGCAGCGTACGGCCGGTCGTGGGGACGGTGTAACAAGTACTGGCGCCACCAAACACCCTCAGGGACCTTGAATCGCCTGGCGCATGCGCGCTCTCGCACCCTCACAGTTAGTGGAACTACTTTATTTGTTAGGAGAACCTTGTCCATGGTGTTGACGGAGGTGGCGGGCTTGTACTCTCATGTAATGAGTCACCACCATTAAACAATGTTTTTATAACGAAAACAACTTACGTTGTCTTTGTATACAACTCAAGTTGACTTTGTATACAACTCAAGTTGGCTTTGTATACAACTCAAGTTGACATTGTATACAACTTACGTTGGCTTTGTATATAACTCAAGTTGGCTTTGTATACAACTTATGTTGGCTTTGTATACAACTTATGTTGGCTTTGTATACAACTTACGTTATACAACTCAAGTTGACATTGTATACAACTTACGTTGGTTTTGTATACAACTCAAGTTGGCTTTATATACAACTACGTTGTATTTGTATGGAACTCATGTTGGAAATGAAGACCAAACTACACACCAGAAGATGAGGAGAAGACGACGTTTCGGTCCGTCCTGGACCGTTATCAAGTCGACTGTGATGGAGCGAGATTGATGAAGATTAAGCCCCCCAAGAGGTGGCACGGGCATGAATAGCTAGTATGTGGTAGATTTTTTTGGAGTGAATTTGATCGTTGGTCGTGAAAGGATTCACTGTGCGCTGTGCTCGCATTTACATCGTGAGTCCTTACTATATGGCTGCTATCGCTGGGTAGGACACTGCTTGACAGTATTTATAAGGGTGTGTTGATGGCTTCAGGGTGGTTACTGCAAGATTCAGGGTCTCAGCTCTTCTAAGGTCGTTGGTTGCTTCACATTCCAGGAGATAGTGAAGTAGTGGCTCTTCTGTGATTGTTTGGTAGAAGATGCATTCCCTCTGACTTGGTTCACTAATTTCCCAATTGCATATGTAACATAGACGTAGTCTATATAGCCGAACTGCTATTTTCCTATGGCTTCTTTTCGAGAAATTTAACCTGTCTAACTAGGTGGCCTGAAGATACCACATTGCAGAGGGCGAACCTTCTGTTACTCTTTGGTGTAGATGGGCTTTGTTGAGGTGTGAGAGTTTTTTTGGTGATAGTGTTCTTATATTATCTAGATTTTGTTGAATTGTTTTGTGGATCACTGGATGACAAGTTCCCAATTTAGAAGTTTCATCGGCTTTCTCATTTATGGGATTCCAACATGGGATGGGATCCAGGTTAGGGTTATGTTGAGTCCTTTTCCTTTAGCTAATGCTTCTAAATACAAAATGGTGGTAATTATTTCCACGTTGTCTTTCCACTGCCTTTTTCCTAATATTTGAAATGCAGCTTTTGAGTCTGTGTGTATGAGTAATTGTTGAGTGTTTTGTGCAATCACATATGCGAATGCCTGTTGTATGGCAAACAGCTCAGTTTGGGTTGATGATACTGGTCCTCCCAGTCTCCAATATGCCTGTTCGTTGCCCGTGCAAAGAGCAGTGCCAGCACTCAGATATTCTGTGTCAACCGATCCGTTTGTGAAGATGTGGGTGCCTCCTGCTACTACAATGCTGCTCATTGGCTTCTCTATGATGCTCCTTAGGATTGTTGGATCATAGGCAACCTTTTTCATTAGAAGACCTTCTATTACTTGAAGGTAGGCTCCTCCCATGGTGGGTAACAAGCATAGTTTGGGTGTGGATGATCACCTCCTCTATCAAGAATCATGTTTTTTAAATGGAGTCTGTTTAGGACATTTCCTGCTCTGGCAACCCAAGAATTTCCGTTGTTTTGGAAAAGTCCAACCATTAAGGTCTGCCGTACTGGGACTGGATCAGGGGAAAACAATTATCTTACTGATAATCGAAGCTGTTCTTTGATATATTCTTTCTGAAAGAGGTGTCAAACCAGTTTCCAGTCTTAGTGTTTCAAGTATGGTACACATACAGGCTTCCAGGGCAGCTCTAATAGCATTGTTTTGTGTTACTTCAAGATTTTTTCACAGTTGTTGTGATAGGCTTGTGATTGCAGGTGCTGCTTTGTCGATCATTGATCTGACTGCCTGTACATAATATGTGCGAAGGACTTGCAGATTGACTCCTCCAGGGAGGAAGGTTAGCGACCTGAGGACTGCCGTCCTGGCCGCAGTTCTCTCAAGTAAGTGACCTTAGCATTAAAATTTATGTGTGTCCAGGATTATTCTTAGATACTGATAAGTGTCCACTCATTCAATAGGTTGACCCTGTAGTCGCAATGACTTAGCGCTTCTCCTGATAATTCCTTCCTTCCTGTACTTTGAGTTGGTTGTTGGGCTTCACTATTTGTATGTGCATAACTTTTGTCTTGATGTGGTTGAGTTTGATACCAATCTGCTTTGCCTTTGGGAGCCGGCCGGCCGAGCGGACAGCACGCTGGACACGTGATCCTGTGGTCCCGGGTTCGATCCCAGGCGCCGGCGAGGAACGATGGGCAAAGTTTCTTTCACTCTGATGCCCCTGTTACCTAGCAGTAAATAGGTACCAGGGAGTTAGTCAGCTGTCACGGGCTGCTTCCTGGGGGTGGAGGCCTGGTCGAGGACCGGGCCGCGGGGACACCAAGCCCCGAAATCAACTCAAGGTAACCTCAAGATAACCTCAAGAAGCCTCTTCACTGATGCAATCTAAGCATTTGGGTGCAATGTACGGTGGTAGCGAGGGAGGCACAGGCATTAAGTAAGGCAAGAGAGAGGCGAGGAAGAGGAAATTCCTAAGAGCAAGGCGGAAGGTACGGATGGGATGGGTGTAATTATGGGGTGTAAGAATGGGTAACAATGGGTATAAGAATGGGCGCATAAGAATAAGAGGAGACATAAAAGGACAGAGAAAGAGAAAAAGGGATTATGTTTGGCATCGTTTGTTAGAAAGGCTAGAACATTTAAGTATTTACTGTGAAAGGGAAGTCTCAACAGCAACAAAGCCAGGACTAAGGTAAATGTTGAGTATGTTGTGTATAAGAGCCGATTCGACAAGACGGCGTCTGAAAAAAGTAGTACAGGAAAGATTATTTTTAGATGAAAACCAATCAATAGAATGATCAGAATCCCTAACATGACAGAAGAGAACATTGTTTGTGTCTGCAGACTTAACACTTCTTTTGATTTCCTTAAGTCTGTCATTTAATGTACGGCCAGTTTCCCCAAAGTATTGGAGAGGACAAGACGAACTGGAAATAGAGTAGACTCCAGCAGCATCTGAAGCAGGAGGATAAGTGTGAACCAGATTACTACGAAGTGTGTTAGTTTGTTAAAAGGCAAGCTTTTTGTCAAGAGGACGAAGGGTATTAGTGCGATTTTTTAGTTCAGATATGAAGGAAGGCAGAGCACAGTGCTAATAGTGTTGGAAGCAGGTTTGGGATGAAAGAAATTTCGTTTAGCATGAAAATAAGCACCGTTTATAAAATGTATAGGTAACCAAGGAGAGAAAAAAATGGTAAATTAAGGAAACTTCAGAATCAAGAAACTGAGAGTCACTGATGCGTGGAATGCGGAGGAAGAGAGAGACGAGAACACTTTTCTTAGCAGAAGAGGATGGTAGGACAACAAGTGGATGTACATGCCACTATGCATGGGGTATGCGGTAGACAGAAAGAGAACCCGGACACAGAGCTGTGAACGTGAACGTCAAGAAAAGGAAGGAAGGAATTAGATTCCCATTCAACTTTGAAATCGATAGAAGGAGCTAGATTGTTAAGAGAGGCGAGGAAAGGCTGGAAAAGGCTAAGGTCATGAGGCCATAGAGCAAAAATGTCATCAACATAGGGAAGCCAGAGAGAGGGACGAGTATAAACATTTATATATTTATTTATTTATATACAAGACGGTACAGTGGGGTCAAGAGAGTACAGACTTGAAGTTTTACAGTCTTGTAAAGCCACTAGGACGCATAGCGTTTCAGGCAGATCCTTAATCTAACATATAATTTTAAGAAGGTAATATCTAGCAAAATTAAAAAAAAATACAGGTACATTGTAAGAAAATATAAAAATACAATAAGAAGGTATGAACATGCATTGTAAGAAACTATAAAAAAAATACATTGTATAAGAAATTGGACAGAAAAAAGTAGGTACATTAAAGTAAATTTAAGGGTTATCCACAGGTGCACTTTAGAATAATTTGAGAATTATTGTAAGATATAATGTAGCAACTACGTGTATAACTTGATATAAGATAATAGCAATGATAACAATGGTAAAGTTGCATGGCGTAGTACATATTTTGGGGAATTGGGTAGCACTAGGTACCCAATTGTACCTAGTGCGAGTTAAAGCACTAGGTAGCAAACAACGAAGATGAAATTAGGTACTTTTTGGTTTTATTTTTTAATAAGGCAAAAGTTTGACAGCTTTTTAATTTGATAGGGAGTGAGTTCTATAGACTAGGTCTCTTTATTTGTATAGAGCGTTTACACAGATTAAGTTTGACTCGGGGAATATCAGAGATATTTATTTCTGGTGTGGTGATTATGTGTTCTATTAGTTCTGTACAGGAAAAATTTCAGAACGGGGTTTGCACTTAAGAACAGTTTTTTTTAAATGTAATTGGCACAAGAGAGTGAGGTTATGTTTAGCATATTTAGGGATTTAAACAGGGGGGGGAGGGCTCAGTGTTGTCTGAAAGCCGAGTCTGTTATTGTTCTGATAGCAGATTTTTGTTCGGTGATGATGAGCTTGAGGTAGTTTGCAGAGGTTCAGCCAAATGCAAAGATACCATATGTAAGATAGGGATAGATTAGCTCATGACAGTGAGAGGAGAGCAGAGTTTGGAACACAATATCTGATTTTAGAGAGTATACCAACCGTTTTTGAGACTTTATTGGTTATGTGTTGTATGTGGGGTGGTGAAGTTGAGTCTCTTGTCTTAGTATAGGCCAAGGAACTTTCCATCATTTTTATTGCTGATGTTAGCATTGTTTTTCTGTAGCTGAATTGCATTTGTTGATTTGCTTCAAAATAGGATTTAGTAGGTCTCTTCAATGTTTAGTGTGAGTTTGTCGGTTGACATCCATAAGTGAACTTTTTTTAGTTCAATGTTTTCAACTTTATATAGAGTGTGTGGGTTGGGGTCTGAGTATATTAGGGTAGTATAGTCAGCAAATAATATAATTGTAAGAATGTTAGAGACATAAGACAGATCATTGATGTATATAAAGGATGCCACAGTCCATCTTTTGCTAACTGCTAACAAACTCACCCTTAACATTGACAAAACTTTCTATATTTTGCTTGGCAATAAAACCTCAAATGAAATTAATCTAAAAGTAAACAATATCCAAATTAGTAACAAAGTTGATGGTAAATTCCTTGGTGTCCTCATCGATAACAAGCTGAATTTCCAGGGACACATTCTAAAAATAGCAAAAAAAGTTTCTAAAACTGTTGGCATTCTTTCTAAGATCAGATATTTTGTACCTCGCCCTGCCCTGGTGACACTCTGTTACTCTCTTATCTATCCTTATCTCAACTATGGTATTTATGCTTGGGGTTCAACGGTTCTACTAACCAAAATCATTTACGTCCTTTAATTACGGATGCTGTTAGAACAATATTTAACTCTGGCTCCAGACATCACTCGGTACCCTTACTCATAACTCTAAATATGTTAGATATTAATCACTGCACATCCTCTCATGTGTACTCTATATATTTAAAACTCTGAACTGTAATGTCACTCATGACCTTAAAAGCTTCTTAGAAGGTTGTAACAGAACCCATGGGCACCACACCAGAAACAAATACCTATTTGATATTCAAAGAGTACGACTTAATCTAACTAGAAATGCTCTACAAATCAAAGTATCCATAATGTGGAATGACCTTCCCAATCATGTCAAAGACTGTACCTCTGTACCAGTTTAAGATAAAAACTAAAAACTTCCTCATAAACTCCATGTAACCTACCTTACCCCTAAATGTCAACCCATGTCTTACTATTGTAATCACTGCTGTTTGTTGACCAACTTGTATAATTGCTATTCTCTGACTTGTTCCCTCCCTTTTTTATTTTTTTATTTTTTCAATACAATTTTTACTTTAATCTCAATTACTATTAAGTTTTAGTCTAAGTGTTTTTCCGCCTCACTTTGCCCGAAATGCTATGCGTACTAGTGTTAAGTATGTAACTCAATGTATGTACCTTTACCTGAATAAAAAATCTAATCTAATCTAATCTAATCTAATAAGAAATAGGAGAGGTTCTAAGATGCTTCCCTGTGGCACCCCTACGGTTAATGGTTGAGTGGGAGAGGTTATATCATTGATAGCTACATATTGGTGTCTATCACAAGGATAGGATTACATATAGTTCAGGGCATGGCCTCGGTTTCCATAATGGCGGAGTTTAAGTGTTACGGTATCGAAACCGTCGCTGAAATATGGAGTGGCAATTTCAGGACCATCATTGGGTCTGCACTCCAACTCCCCGGTATTAGATGCAACGCAGACAACACCACGTATTGGTGGTGACGTAGTATCGGTGAAAGGCTCCGGTTTCCTGCCCCAGGTAGAAAAGAAGGTCGATGATGAAGACCTATGGTGGGTGACATATTGAAATCAATGCCATCTAGCTTGTGGCTACAATTTACAATGTCAATTCCACGGTGGAAGGGTATTATCCTAAGTTCACCCAGAGTACTGGATGTCTAGCTAATGACGCTTTATGTTCACATAGGAGACATAAGGAGGCGATAGCATTAAGGAGGGCAGACACCTTGGGCAGTCCAAGAACTCTTGACTTGGTATTGTGAGAGGACAAAGTGGCCGCTGTCGGTTATAGCAGTGTGTTAGCTGCTGTTTTATGCAGTGTTGGATGGGCCGACGTACGCGGGATTGGACAGGAAGAGATACGCGACGACAGTGGTGTGTCTGTTGAGAAGTGCTGCTAGCGACTTCTGCCAGGGAGCTAGCTGCCCCCTGTATGTGATTGTTTTAGATACCTATCAGCCTGTTGCTGAAAGCCTCTGCCAGTGTGTGTCTGGAGAGCAGTGGTGGGGTATTGGCACATCAAGAAGAGATGGTGTGTGTGGACTGGTCCATGTTGAAGAAGGTAAACTCGCCAGTGTTTACCATTAGGTGTGGAAGACGTGTATCTGGAAAGTGGATTCACCGGGATTGATGAACACTGCCGATGTATTGTCCTGAGTGAAAGCGAAACTTTGTAAATACGTAGTAATACTTTAATATAATATATATATATATATATATATATATATATATATATATATATATATATATATATATATATATATATATATATATATATATATAAATATATATATAAATATATATATATATATATATATTTTTTTTTTTTAAAGTTTGTGAGGGTACCACCTCTGGTGCCAATGTGGGGACCCATAGCCTCGGAGAAGAAAATAAAAAGTATTCAGAGGAGACCTTGTGGTTTCTCACTGAACACTAATATTATCTTCTCCTACCACCCCCATTCTTTTGTATGTACACATATATATTTACTTTATTTGAACTTTGTTACAAAAAAGGAGTTACATATAGGTTACAAAGATGGTTATCATAGGTTGTCGAGTTCCTCCAGCTCCTCAGATGGCGGGCAGGAACCCTGGATGCAGTGCGCATTTCCCCTCTGTATCGCCACACTGAGGCGCTGGAAAAGAAAGCTTGTAGCACTCGGGTCCCTTGTTGTTTCAATGAGCCTAGAACCCAGTTCCTTAAAAAAAAACTGGTAGCACTTTTACCCCAGGCGCCGAGTGTCTCAGAAGCAATGGGGACAAAATATATATATATATATATATATATACATATATATATATATATATATATATATATATATATATATATATATATATATATATATATATATATATAGGGGTACCATCTCTGGTGCAAGTGTAGGGACCCATAGCCTCGGAGAATAAAATAAAGAGTACTCAGAGAAGACCTTGTGGATCCTCACTGAACACTTTGATATTTTCTTCTCCTACCACCCCTATTCTTTTGGTATGTGTGTATATTTATCTAACTTTATTTGAAAATGTCATTACACAAAAAAAGTTACAATATTGATTACATGCAGGGTGCAAGGCTGCTTGTCACAAGTTGTACATATATATATATATATTGTCAGAGGTCACGAAGTTTGTCAACGACTGCCTCTCTGGGTTGATCCCAGATACAATTAAACCCTTTTTCTTTGGAGCATCCCTTTGTGCCCTCAAGAAGAAAGATGGTGGAGTCAGACCCATTGCCGTGGGTAACACACTTCGGCGCCTTGTTGCTAGGGCAGCTGTCAGAAAAATTAGCATAGACGCTGCGACGATGCTTCGACCCCATCAACTAGGTTTTGGTGTCCCCCATGGCTGTGAAGCAGCAGCTCATGCAGCACGAGCCTATATCAAGCACCTCCCAGAAAATAAGGCATTAATTAAATTAGACTTTAAAAATGCCTTCAACCAGGTAAAAAGGGATGTGGTACTGGAAGCAGTTCGAACAAGCTTTCCTTCTCTACTCCCCTTCGTCTCAGCAGGGTACAGTAGGGAATCGACGCTGCTGTTTGGGGAACATGAAGTTGTTTCTGCAGAAGGTATCCAGCAGGGAGACCCACTTGCCCCTTTTCTTTTTTGCATGGCTGTTAAAGAGGTCACAAGCAGGTTGACCAGCGAACTCAACATCTGGTTCCTGAACGATGGCACCCTGGCAGGGACACAGGAGTCCCTGCTAGAAGATCTACAGCTGGTGAAATCTAAGGGAGAGGAGTTAGGACTCACCCTAAACCCATTAAAGTGTGAAATCATCTCATCTAGCCAACCAACCATAGATGCAGTGCGAACCATATTGCCAGGAGCCCAAGTGATCGCTCCCACTGACAGTGTGCTGCTAGGGGCACCTCTGGGTTCGAGCGCCATTGAGGTAGTCCTCGAAGAAAAGCTGAACGACCTGAGGAGGATGGAGGGAAAAATAGGGGCTTTAGACGTCCACGATGCTTTGTACCTTCTCACAAGGTGCCTGGCTTTGCCCAGACTGACCTATTTCCTAAGGTGTGCTCCCTCCTTCGACAGCCCAAAATTAACAGAATATGACACACTCCTAAGGTCAATAACCGTGAGTGTGCTAAACCTCTCCCTGCAAGATGACCAATGGGACCAAGCAACGCTCCCAGTTAGACTCGGGGGAATAGGTATTCGCAAGGCGACACAGTTAGCATTGCCAGCATTCTTATCCTCGACCAGTGCAACAGGTGAATTAGTTAAGGAAATACTACCGGAACACCTAAGAGACTCCATTGGGATTCATGATCCCAAATTCGCGGAAGGAGCCGGTCAGTGGGACACTCTCGTCAACTCTCATCCTCGACCGACTTTTCCAAATGACTGCAAACAGTCCAAATGGGATAGCCCCATAGTGGAGAACATCGCCACATCATTGCTGGAGGCAGCTTCCAGGAAGGACAAAGCGCGTCTTCTAGCTGTGCAAGCGCCCCATGCCGGGGACGTCCTGTTGGCAGTCCCTAATTCCGCCTTGGGCACCCGCCTGGACCATCGGACCCTAAGTATTGGTGTTGCTCTGCGCCTTGCCGCCCCTATCTCCGCCGAGCACCGGTGTATTTGCGGCCATGCACGGGCAGACCAATACGGCAGCCATGGTCTCATCTGTCGTAAGACACAGGGAAAGATTGCCAGACATGAAGCAGTCAATGACATCATCAAGAGAAGTTTGGCTTCAGCTGGGTGCCCAGCACAAAGGGAACCTCAGTTGTGCAGACCTGACAACAGTCAAAAACGCCCAGATGGAGTCACCCTGCAGCCGTGGAGGGAAGGTAAACAGGTCGTGTGGGACTACACGTGTGCATCCACATTGGCTGATACCTATCTACCTTAGAGCGCAGCTGAGGGAGGCGGGGCGGCCACCTTCAGGGAGACCCAGAAAACTAACAAGTACAGGGACCTAGAACGTTGTTACAGGTTCGTGCCAATAGGCTCTGAGACTCTGGGCGCTTGGGGTAAATGTGTACTTAAGTTCCTGAAGGAGCTGGGCGAGGAACTCATTGGGAAGACTAGAGACCCAAGAGCGGCCAGTTTTATGTTCCAGCGCCTCAGTGTCGCTGTTCAGAGGGGAAATGCGTGCTGTATCTTGGGTACGCACCCGACCCCCGAGGAGCTGGACGAGGTCTTCGAACACTGATTGGTATATTGTTATATAAGTGTGTGTTTTCTGTAAACTGTAGCATTGCAATAAAATCAAATAAAAAAAAAATAATAGGGGTGGTAGGAGAGGAAAAGATTAAAGTATTCAGTGAGAATCCACAAGGTCTGAACACTATTTATTTTCTTCTTCGAGGATGTGGGTCCCTTTAATTAAACCAGTGGTGGTACCCCTAAATATATATATATATATATATATATATATATATATATATATATATATATATATATATATATATATATATATATATATATATATATATATGTTATATATATATATGTTATATATATATATATATATATATATATAGTTATATATATATATATATATATATATATGTCGTAACTAGTAGCCAGAATGCACTTCTCGGCCTACTATGCAAGGCCCGATTTGCCTAATAAGCCAAGTTTTCCTGAATTAATATATTTTCTCAAATTTTTTCTTATGAAATGATAAAGCTACCCATTTCATTATGTATGAGGTCAATTTTATTTTATTGAAGTTAAAATTAACGTAGATATATGACCGAACCTAACCAACCCTACCTAACCTAACCTAACCTATCTTTATAGGTTAGGTTAGGTTAGGTAGCCGAAAAAGTTAAGTTAGGTTAGGTTAGGTAGTCGAAAAACAATTAATTCATGAAAACTTGGCTCATTAGGCAAATCGGGCCTTGCATAGTAGGCTGACAAGTGCGTTCTGGCTACTAGGTACGACATATATATATATATATATATATATATATATATATATATATATATATATATATATATATATATATATATATATATATATATATATATAGTGGCGAAGGTTTTAATATATTGGTGAAGATGTAATAGTGTATTGTTTATCCCCCCTTTTTAATTTTTGCACTAATACCAGACACAGCCAGTTCTTGAAAGCTTACCATCGACTTGGGGTTGGATATAGAAAAGGAGTTTATAAGAGCAAGAACCCAGTTACTGCCCCAAAGTGCCCGTAACATTAAGTAAGAGGTAGTTATGGTTACAGTATCAAAGGCCTTTCTCAGGTCAATGAAGAATCCAATCGGAAACTCATTTTTGTCAAGGGCTGAGTAGATTAGATCAAGCAGACTAATAATTACATCATTGGTACTCTTTTGGGAGCGGAAGCCAAACAGACAGGTACTTAGTATGTTGAATTTTACGAGATCGTAGTAGAGCTGTTTGTAAATAATTTTTTCAAATATTTTTAATAATATAGGTAGATTTGATATTGGTCTGTAATTGTTTATGTCTGCCGGATTGCCTCCTTTATGAACTGGCGTTACTCTTGCTTTTTTAAGGATATTAGGGAAGGTATGGCACTCTAGAGATATGTTGAACAGCAGAGCTATGGGTGGTGCAAGGGCATGAGAGACTCTTGTATACCATGGATGGGATTTCACTATGTTCCCAGCTTCGGTTTTTAGTGAGTGAATGATGGACAAAACATCTATAGGGCTGATTGGTGAGAGGAGAAGAGAGTTTGGGTAGCTGCCTGAAAGATATGTGTTAACGTTTGTCTGAGTCTGTGGGTTTTTCTGACAAGGTTAGTACCAACCGATGAAAAGAAGCTATAAAATTAAGTTGTCATTTCTAGATCTGTTGCAGGTGTACAACCATCCTTGGAGATTTTTATCTGGTTATGTAAGTGTTGTTTAGATCTTAAGATGTTAGAGACAGTTCTTTATGTGTATTTCATGTTGCCTTTTGCTTCTTTCAATCTACTCTCATAATAGGAATTTATGTTTTTCTTATTATACTGGTAAGCACTGACGAGTACCTCTTAAATACTTCCTTTGCAATTAGGCCAATCCTGATTTTTTTCGTATTCATGTTTCTTGTCGATTGCTTTGAGTATGCCATTTGTGAGCCAGGAATTGTTTAAACTTTTGTCAGTTACTTGCTTGGTGAGGAGAGGACAATGAGTGTTGTAAAGGCTTTGAATTTTGGAAAAGAAGATGTTAGTTATTGAATTTATATTCCGAGTATTATTAAAATCAGATTCCCAGTTTATATTTTGGAGTGCATTTGTGAGATTGCCTATTGCTGCTTCACTGTGTAACCTAAAGGTAAGTTTCTTGTTAGCTGGTGGTGTTATGTCCATGTTCGCTATCAGGAAGGTAGGATAGTGGTCAGTTGTTCTGTTAGTGATTATACCAGATGCAAGAGGAGCTGTTATGCTAGTCCATAAGTGATCCAAGGTAGTAGCGGATGTTTGAGTGATTCGGGTGGGCCTGGTGATTGTGGGGATTAGCATACAGGAGTTCATGCTGTTTAGGAAATAGTCTACTTGGGGCTATTTTGCTGACATAGGTAAATATTGAAGTCTTCTCCTAGAACGATGTGATTTTTGTTGAGATTGTTGTTTTATGATAAGATTCATTAGGTTATCTGAGAATGATGCTTTGCTAGTATTGGAAAATCTACATATAGCTCCAATAGCCAAGGAAGATTTAAGGGATTTAATCGAGAACTGAGCAAAGGTATAATCACAGTAGTCGTCTCTATCACTAATGACACTATTACAGATGAAGGTTTCTTGGTAATAGATAGCTGTGCCACCTCCTATTAGGTCTACAGTTGTGAATGGCTTTATAACCAGCTAAGTTATAGAGTTGGGTTTAGTCTTTACTTAGCCAGGTTTCTGTTAATATAATGAACTATAGTTTAGTACACAGTGCTGTGGGTAGTGCATTTATATCATCAAAATGTTTACAAGTGATCTGATATTTTGGTTGAAAACTGATAAGCAAGTATTTTCTTGGTGTTGTTGTTTTTTTGCAAGGTTTGCTTAGTAATATCTGCAGTAGTGGTGATCAATATGCTGGTTATCATAGATTTGTGATAGTAGATTTAGTTCAGGATCAATATCAGCTTGCATGTAGATGTAATGGGGTCCAAATACAATAAGACAAGCAATTACAGAACAGTTAAATACTAAATCTGCTGTAAATATAAAGTAACTGTAGCAAAAACACAACAATAAATGCACATACACATATAATAGAAACAATTAGCAGCACAATAAAGATCGCTGTAGGTTAGACAAGACGTTAACAGAAGTTAGGGAAAAAGTAACCAAAATAATCAATAAAGATTGACATGAATAATGTACAATAAGAATAAGTTGAATAATAATCATAAAGTAATATAATCTTAATGATAATTAACAATAAAATAGCATAGTTATGATCCTATAATTAGTATAAACTTAAGAAAGTAAAAATGAACTCAGTTAATTAATTCCAATAAATGACTAATATAAATCAAATTACAATTAAATGTAAAGATAACAGGGTAAGATTATACATATCAGTTAGATTTTACTGTGATACTGAGGTAGATGCTTACATAAGCACATGGAGATTATACTGATTAGTTAGGAACTCTTATGGATGAGAGAGCATTATTTAACCAGTAGAGCAAAAGACAGCACCTTGGTCAAGGTTAGGCTAGGTTAGGTTAGGCTCAGTCGCTTTCAGTATTGGCATTAGAAGGATTCTAGTTTTCAGATATTCCACAGTCATGAAAGAAGGCCAGTAGTTGTAGGTAACACTATTTCATATCTTTTTCCTGTTCTTTCCTTCTTCACAATGATCGTTTTATTCCTAGTGTAGCACTGCTTGATAACACTTAGGTTTTGTTCGCGAATTTGACACAGTCTGTAGAGAAGGGATCCACGCTGCTTGGTAAGGCACTCATTTATATAAAGGTTAGTTCTTTGCTTAGCTTTTGTTTGCATGAGATCATACTTAGCAACTAGATTTGCAACTTTGATGAGCATTCTCTTAGTGCTACTGGGGCTGTCTATATCTATCCTGAAAGCTGATTTGATATCAACGTTGACTTTGACGTAATTAGTTCACAGGCCATATTGCAGCAGTTCTCACCTTGTTGTTCATCTGGTAGATACGCAGAGCTAATTATCAGAGTCGTGAAGTTGTTGTTGCTCAAGGTCGTCTTCAGAGGCCGCCTGGTGCATCTGGAGGAGATTTATTTGCTTTTCCAGCTTTTGAAGGATGCCGGTTTGTCCTGGTTGGGTTCCCTCAGTTTATTATTTTGTTTATTTGTTTCAATGTGTTATCTGTTGCAGCTTGTAAGCTGTGAATTGCTTGATCACTGTTCGTCGAAGGCTGGAGGAGGCAGTCTATAGTTTGTTGTCGTTGAGACCGTGGCTTGGAGGGCCTCATTTGCTTCAGATTGCCAAAGCACTAGTGTTATGATCCCAGGCAGCCGAAAAACGAGTCTCCCCTATGAGAATTATTCTATCAAGCCTGACCTGACTAGAAGGTCTAGGAAATATAGAGGTGATAACACAGATGTAAAATAGTTGGTCGGATTTAATATACGATTTGAGATTATGGGCAGCAAATAAGAAAATAGATAAATGACTGGTTAGGAGATGTGGATAATTTGCTGGAGGCGTGAGGCTCTCTTCTGGAGGGCTTTGAGCTCACTTGAGTGCCCGACATCGCAGGGGGAAGCTGTGCTCTATTTGAGCTCCCATCAGAAAGGAACCCCTAGTGATATATCTCCAAGAAAGGAGATGTGTGCAGACGTGCCAGCTGTGGAATTGAGCTGGGAAGTTGTGGTCTCAAGTCCTGGACGGCGAGGAGTGTTTATTAAGCCGCCCAGAGACATTTTCGTGGGCTGTGGGAGCGCCCTGACCAGACACCATCAGAGGGATAGCGCCCTCGACTAGACAATCTGTGGTAAGCCCGATATAAACCATTTTATAGTGATTACTTGTAGTTGGTCGTGTGCCCAGCGACAGTAGCGAATGTTTATTGATAAGTTAGAAAGGTTTTGGTAAGGCAGGAAGCCTAAATGAGAGGACGGAGATGAGAGAGACAGCTGGAGGGACGAGCAGCACGTCCTCTCCCGTCGACCGCCTGAAGCCAACTGACTGGCGGTGGAGGACCCTCCCAGAGTTGAGGGGCCACCCGCCGGGCAAGGCGGAGCATGGACCAGCCCAATGGGGGACTCCACTCTCACTGCATGTAGAGAGCAGATAGATGTTGGATGCAAACATATTGTGTAGATTATTTCGTCTGTGTGTTTATAAGGAAACATTTTTATTGGCGTGTCAATGGGTTGCAGGTTTGTCTTTGGGGAAGAAGTTGCTGAGAACTTCGAAGCCAGCACAGAGGGAGTAGCTGATGAAACTCCAAGGTAGTGGAGGAAAGGACCTCGAGCTGTGAGGAGAAGCAGTGAAGAGGAGTGTCACGTGCTTCTGTAGAGGTGGTGAAGCACCATAGTTGTTCGAGGAAACTTCATGGTGTAGCAGCCAGGAGAGCTGCGGAGGACCTTAGTAGACGTAGTGAAGTACCATAGTTGTTCAAGGAAACTTCATGGTAGCAGCCTGAAGGAGCTGCAGAGGATCCTGGTAGTTAAACCCGGAAGAACCTGAAGAGATCAGGGTAGTGAACTTCCAGATGTGGAAGGAAAGTTCTAAATGATTACTTGTAGGGAGGTGATAGTGTGTTTGGTTGTCATTAGCGTGCAAGACGCAGTGAAAGGTGGGTGATTGTTTGCTATTCTTGTGCCGAGAAGTGTTTATACTGAAGTTTAGAGTTACAGTCGTAGGCTGGATTACCTACAGATGTATGTGTTCTAGGACTGATAGGGTGATCGATTGATCATTGTTGTGTATCAAGGAACATTTATACTGATATATATACGTTATTGCATTCATACGCTGATTCTCCTTGTACATGTTTATAGATATATATATTCTCTTGCTGATAGTGCAACATTGTAATATAAGACTTGTCCTACTTGAGGAGGTTGGTAATATTAGGTGGTGAATCAGGAAATAGGATACCACTTGATAAGCTGATGATAGAGTTATGATGATGTTGCAGTGCAACCTGACTGAAATAGTATAGAACGTATGATTCATTATTATTATATGTGTGTATGTGCTCGATTCAGTAAATGTATTCAAATTTGCTTGTGTTTGCTCTTGTCCTAGTGAGGCTTCCCAGGAAATAGTAAAGAAGGAGAGAGAGAGAGAGAGAAAGAACCAAGAACCACTGCTGTGGACAGGGTAGAAGGTAATACTAATAAGTCAAAGGGGATTGAGGAAATCATATCACCTAAGGAGAGAGTGGGTAGTCACAGCGGCTCGAGTGGGTGTGTGCACATGACAACGAGGTTAAGTATTGGAGCTGCATCCCCTAAACGTGTGACGTTGAGCCCCTCTCCAAGAGCCAGAAGCGTCCAGGGTGATCTCCTGGTAAAGTATAAGCACTCCACCGAGTTGTGGGTTGGGTTGCCCGTAAAGAAGGATTAACAACACGACAACACCACCAACCCATACTATAATACTAGCTTCTTTAGTTTCTGCAGTCATGGATTTTTCCGCAATGGTCTGAAGTTGGTACTTGGTAACATAGATTGAATGAACTCCACAGCCTGAGTATTGAGTTGAGTCGTAAGCGGCTGGCGAGAGAGAGGGAGGGGTAGCGCCAGGTCCTGTGTTTACCAACAGCGCGACAATTCCTGTGTTGCCATTGTTTCATTTCAATTCATTGTTGCCATTGTTTCGACCGTCTTTGGTGTCAAGGAGAGTGAGCGAGAGGCACCGCTACCTTGCTTGTTGCCATGATTGTGCAGGATTACGGTGGAAGATTCTTGGTAATGATTACAGAGGTACAAACGTGGAGATTGGTAGTGGAGGTGGTTTAGGCATATAGTGTACGTCTGGCAACAGGGTCGTCAAGTTTTTTTGTTTTTTTTTACATGCATAGCATGCAAATTAAATACAATAAAAAATAAGACAAGAACATAGAAAACATAACAAAACAAAACAAGAAACCACCGGCCAGAAGGGCCGACAGCACAGTTCAACATATTAGTAACACGGTAAATGCACGAGAAATTTAGCATACACCAAGACACAAAAAACAAAACAATGTCAAACAAGCAAGCACAGTAACAGTACAAAACAAAACATCACAAAACAAATCAAACATCAAGAGTAACAATATAAAATATAACAAGAAAATCCCAATATACAACACAAAAAAAAAAATAACAAACAAGTACAACTTGTAATGCAAGCAGAAAACACCAGTGCAAATGTACATCACAAAAACAAAACATGAATAAAAACACACACCACACCAACCGCCTCGCAACAAACAAACGAAGAGGCCCAAAATATACAATAATAACAAACTTGCACTCCATGCAATCAAGAAACGAAATATAGTAACATATACAACAAACAAACAAGCACCGGCCTGAAGGACCAGGAACAAAAACACAATATTAAGGACATCATGAAAATAGATACAAGAAAAACTCACACTACACAACAAACCAAAAATAAAAAAAAACAATAATAAAAACAAAAATAAAAATAAAAACAAAAACAAAAAACAACACAATCTAGCAAAGCATAAGTAGAACACACATGGCAAAGTAACAATACAAAAGCAAATACAGGAATAAAAATGCACTCCCCAAAACACCTGCCTCGCAACAAATAAGGGATAGGCATGGGTACAAAAGACAATAGGGCAAACAAAAGGCCATAGGGGCACACAACTCTACAGTAACGTTGAATCAGCTGATGTATTTGCCCGGGAACAAGACCCGTGGGAACCGCACATTGAACGGCTCCCAAATCAGCCAATTCCCCCAAGTGGTCTGACCCTCCACTGGGGGCGCCATGTTATCCGGAACCCCGGCAACAAACACCTGCATACAGGGAACCCAGATGGTGTCACACCGGAGGCGAGTAACCGCCACCCTACGCCATACATCGGGAACCCGCCCATCTTGAAAGTCCTCCGGTACTTCAGACTGCAGGAACTCGGCAATCACATCCTCCAGAGCCTCAAGTCGCAACCCCCACAGGAAAGGGCTGGGTAGTGGGTACCACCACAGGGGCACCAGTGGCCACAGGCACACCTCCAGACGACTGCAGGGAACCAGGGTGGCGCGCATCCTTCCGTAAAGTCACTTCCAGGCCACGCTCAGCACCAGCATCCACACTATCCCTGGCAGCGGAAGCCACCACACCCCACTGCGAAGAGCCCCCTGGCGGGGAAGGAAAGAAGGCACACCCGAGACACGAGCTTCAGCACCAGCAGGCACATGAACCTCCGCCACCACCACCCGCGGAGACAACGACGCATCCGGATCCACACCGTCAACACCTTTAGACCCACAGTCACTGAAGTCCCCAACATCGGCCCAGGCAGTAGTCGAACGCCTGGAACATTTGGGCTCCGGCCGGATATCATCAGAGCCGGAAGCGGACCCAGAAACACTGGCACCACTAGCCGGACGAACTGACGCCCGACGCAGAACGGCAGCAGCCTCTACTACAGGGGGAACCGGAGCACACACAGCAGGAGGCTCCACAGCCACCCCAGCACCCAGCACAGGAGGGACCCGAGGTGAGGCTGCAGGGCCAGGTCCAGCAGCCGAAGACGAGGAAGCAGATGATGACGCCCCACACGGAGTACCAGGAAGACCCACGGGAGCAGCAGAGCCAGAGACAGGAGCAGGAGTAACATCCGACGGTACCGCAACATCCGGAGGAGGGTTGGCGACAACTGGGGGAACAACGGGCGATGCTGGGGGATCCTCACCAGTGAACGGGATGCTCACCTCCTCACCCCCGGAGTCCTCCTTCAGAGGGAGTGGCGGGAAATCCTTCTCACGGAACAAATCCTCCTCACCGGAAACAAGTACGGGGTTGTTGGGCATAAAACACCCTCACGTAGTACCCTAACAGCCGAACAGACGATAGAATGTCCGACCTCAGTCGCATCCCGAGGGTCCGAATGTCGGTCTTCACACCCGAATACGTTCCAGACGATAGCGAGTTCATCCGCACACTGACGACGGAGCCGTACCTCTGGTAGAAACGCCGGAGGAGAGTCTCAGGAAACTCCATGGGGGCGCCATGGACACTTACATATGTCACAGCACCACTACGGTCCGAAATGGTCACAGATCCGGTGCCGTCCTGCAGCTGCAAAGTACGCCCCTCGTACCTCCAGAGAAAATCACGGTACACTGCCTCACCCACAAACTTGATGATGACATGGTGAGCAGTGACCAGCTCGACACCATATGCGTCCTGGACCGGGACCCTGAGCATGTCACTCAAGACCAAGTCCACAAGCGGATAACCAGCATGGCCAGTGTTATGATCACAGCCTGCAGGAGAAACGAGTCTCCCTCCTTGAGAGTTATTCATCAAGCCTCAGCTGATTAGAAGGTCTAGCAAATATTGAGGTGATAACACATATGTAAAATAACTGGTTGGATATGATGAACAATTTAAGATTATGGGCAGTGAAGAAGAAAACAGATAAATGACTGGTTAGGAGATGTGGACATATTGCTGGAGGCGTAAGGCTCGCTTTGGAGGGCTTTGACCCCACTTGAGGCCAGACATCGCAGGGGAAAAGCCGCGCTCCGTTGAGCTCCCGTCAGAAGGGAACCCCTAGTGATATATCTCGAAGAGAAGAAAAGTGTGCAGACGTACCAGCTGTGGAATCGAGCTGGGGACGTGTGGTCTCAAGTCCTGGGCGATGAGAAGTGTTTATTAAACCGCCCAGAGGCATTATTGTGGGCCGTGGAAGCGCCCTGACCAAGCTTCGTCAGAGGGAGGAGCGCCCTCGACCAGACAATCTGTGGTAAGCACGATATACGCCAGTTCATAGTGATTGCTTGTAGTTGGTCGTGTGCCCAGCGACAGTAGCGATGTTTATTTATAAGTTAGACATGTTTTGATGAGGCAAAAAGCCTGAAATAAGAGAGTGGAGAGGGAGGAACACGGAGCGACATCCGTTCCCTCTGAGCGCTGGCAGGCAACTGAGGGAGCTGGCTCCCGATGGTGGAAGACCCTCCCAGCGAGTGAGGACCGCCGCCGGGCGAGGTGGAGTATGGACCCGCCCAAAACGGGGGAGTCCACTCTCACTGTATGTAGAGGACAGATAGAGGTTGGAGACAAACATATTGTGTGATTATTTTTGTTTATGTGTTGAAGGGGAAACATTTTTATTGGAGTGTCGATGGGTTGCAGGTTTGTCTTTGGGGAAGAAGTTGCTGAGAACTTCGAAGCCAGCACAGATGAAGTAGTTGATGAGACTCCAAGGTAGTGGAGCAGAGGACCTCGAGCTGTGAGGAGAAGCAATGAAGAGGAGTGTCACGTGCTTCTGTAGAGGTGGTGAAGCACCATAGTTGCTCGAGAGCACTTCATGGTGTAGCAGCCAAGAGAGCTGTGGAGGACCCTAGCAGAAGGGTGAAGCACCGTAGTTGCTCAAGGAAACTTCATGATAGCAGCCTGGAGGAGCTGCAGAGGATCCTGGTAGTTAAGCCCAGAAGAACCTGAAGAGATCAAGGTAGTGAACTTCCAGAGGTGGAAGGGAAGTTCTGGTGGATTACTTGTAGGGAGTCGATAGTGTTTGGTTGTCATTAGTGTGCAAGACGCAGTGAGAGGTGAGTGGTTGTTTGCATTCTTATGTCAAGGAGTGTTTTATACTGAAGTTTAGAGTTATAGTCGTAGGCTGGATTACCTACAGATGTATGTGTTCTAGGAATGATAGAGTGATCGATTGATCATTGTTGTGTATCAATGAACATTTATACTGATATATGTTATTGCATTCAAATGCTGATTTTCTTTGTACACATTTATAGATACATATATATATTATCTTGCTGATGGTGCAACAGTGTATGTGGACTTGATCTACTTGAGGAGGTTGATAGTATCAGGTGGTGAATCGGAAGATAGGATACCACTTGGTAAACTGATAATAGAGTTCTGATGGTGTTGGAGAGCAACCTGATTGTGATAGTATAGAGTATAGGATTCATTATTATTATATGTGTGTATGTATTGTGTATGTGCTTTGTCCAGTAAATGTATTCCAATTTGCTGGTGTTTGCCCTTGTCCTAGTGAGGCTTCCCATGAAATAGTACAGAAGAAGAGAGAGAGAGAGAGAGAAAGAACCAAGAATCACTGCTGTGGACAGGGTAGAAGGTAATACTAATAAGTCAAAAGGGGATTGAGGAGATCATATCACCTAAGGAGAGAGTGGGGAGTCACAGCGGCTCGAGTGGGTGTGTGCACGTGACAACGAGGCTAAGTGTTGGAGCCGCATCCCCTAAACGTGTGACGTTGAGCCCCTCTCCAAGAGCCAGAAGCGCCAAGGGTGATCTCCTATTGAGGTATAAGCACTCTACCTAGTTTTGGGTTGGGTTGTCCATAGAGAAGGATCAACGACGACAACACCAACCAACCCACACAGACTATAATACAGTAAACTCCAAACCTATGGAGTTTACCCTCACGACAGCTGGAATATGGCTGGCCATCGCAAACACGCCACATCCCCACCACCAGGAACAGCAGGGAGGGTAGAGACACCCACACCCCCTGCCGGCAAAAACGGCAACTACCCCAAAACTGCTGGAGCGGGCAAACGACACGTCTACACCGCGCGGCAGCTCAGGTGAGACTCCACAGGGTCGTCAAGTGGCAGGCACAATGAATATTGGTTATTTATGGTTGATTACTGTTGAAGTCCACTGTGAATTATGGTATATTAAGTGCCATGTACTTATCTCTTGATGAGCAGCAGCTAGGCCATGTGGTGTTAAATTGAGACGAGATTAACCCGGATTTTGTTCCACAGTGCCAGTGCCAGTGCCTCTACCAGTGTTAATGCGGGGATCTGAGAATAGTGGGAAGAAGAGCGGTTTCGAAGTATTCTATGTAGTGATTGGCAAGAACAGGGAAGAGAGGGGAACCCATAGCGACACCGAATGTTTGAGAGAAGTATTTCCCATTGAAAGAGAATGAGATAGAGTCAACACAAATTCTGATGAGTAAGAGGAAAACGCCAGTGGGAAGCGGGAGAGGAAGAAGGCCCTCAGTCGCCTTCTGACTAAGGAAAAAGAGAACGTCATCAAGGGGAACATTAGTAAACAGAGGGTCGACATCAAAACTAAGCATCTTACAGGAGGACTGCAGGCGCAATCTTTCTATGAAGTCCTGAGAGTGACGAAGGTGAGCAGGAAAAAAAGTGCCAAGGGTTTTAGCGAGCCAGGAGGCAAGAGGATAGCTGACAGTGCCCCGTGAAGAAATGAAAGGACGAAGAGGAACACCAGGATTATGAGTCTTAGGTAGACCATAAACATAAGGAAGAGAAGGACAGATGCACTCGGAAACGTTTTATATGATCAAAGTTAGGAGGACAAAGACTAGGGAGCTGTCTTAGTTTTTGATTGTAGGAAGTTTTAAGGCGATCCAAATTGCTGAAAGCCAGAGGGGCATATATGCGGGAGTCAGAGAGCAAGATATCAGCTTTTTAGAGGCAGTCCACATGGTCAAGGACAACCACCGAATTGCCTTTGTCGGCAGGAAAGATATGAACTGAGTTGTTAGCTTTCAGGGAGGCAATGGCAAGCTGGAAGCGACGAGGGAGGGATTTTTTTAAAACAAACTGCCAAGAACGGAGATAAGGGCCCCCTGAAGGCAGAAAGGCCTGAAAGAGTATTAGAGTTAGAATTGACAAACTTATCAAAGGAACTAATGAGGTCAATGCCACAGCGAGGTTATCTTGAGGTTATCTTGAGATGATTTCGGGGCTTTAGTGTCCCCGCGGCCCGGTCCTCGACCAGGCCTCCACCCCCAGGAAGCAGCCCGTGACAGCTGACTAACACCCAGGTACCTATTTACTGCTAGGTAACAGGGGCATAGGGTGAAAGAAACTTTGCCCATTTGTTTCTGCCTCGTGCGGGAATCGAACCCGCGCCACAGAATTACGAGTCCTGCGCGCTATCCACCAGGCTACGAGGCCCCCTGGAAGCGAGGACCAGGGAATGTAGCAAAAGAGAGACCAAGTCCGAGAACTTCTTGCTGGTAAGTTGGCTTTGTATACAAAGCCAACTTACATTGGCTCTGAATACAACTTTCGTTGTCTTTAAATACAACTCAAGTTGGCTTTGAACAAATTATTTTATAAATTTATCTGCAAATTCACCCCATCATCAAAGCAAAAGGCTGTAAGGTTCACTACATGTAAGGCAAATAACAAGTTGCTAAAATCACATAAATCAGTATTTACCTTATAGACCACCTGGCCATGTACGAAGCCATAACTTGGAACGTGCTTCGTTCACTCTTAGCTTGTAGTGTAATCACTCCCTAAACCAACCTAACCAAAACGCCCTGCCTAACATTAATTAGGCATAACTATGCATAAACCCACAATTTATTATAATATTAGTTTACATTTCAGAAAAAATCATTTATTATACAGCGTGGAAGATTACTTCTGTATGTTGTAAAATTCAAATACTGACTTATTAAAAACTAAGTAAATCAATATCTGACTTCTAGCTTGAACCCTCTGATGGGTTTGTTAATTCAGTGATAGTATGTTATCATATTCTTGCTGCATATACTTTCGTTTCGAACATTATACATACACTCTTGTAAACACTTTAACGAGTACTTACATTACACTCTTATGAACACAGGTGATACTTACACCTTTGTTACTGTGAATGAAGCGACAGGTAAGGAGTATTACCCAAGAAGAGCGAACCATGGCACCTGCATCAAACAAAGGTGTGGAAATTGCACCATTCTTACCACGAAAGATTAAGGGATTAACTAATATGTTATATGTGTAATAATTACTAACGTGTGATATGGTTCTGTCAGACTGAGAAAGAAAATTTGTTTGTAATTTTATTTTGTTGTTATTGTTTTAAAAAAATGTAAGCTGACTGGGAGAAATCTAAATATAAAAATCTCCAGCTCCTTACTTATCAGCTTCAGTCCGTTGGCTCATATGTTACCATAATACACATGTTATCTTCCGCATGCCTCCTTTCCCTTATCACCTTTGTTGTGGTTCTGGAAAGGGGCGCCTGCTACCTTTTTTTCTGATGGAGACAGGAATTTTCATGACTGTCATTATTATATTAAGACTATCTCAGTATTCCAAGGGTACATACACCCCATTGTCCAGGGGGACACGATCACCCGATCCCGTTTGAATGTCAACTCCTCTCAACCTTGGTTGTCATATTGGGGTCAAATATTCTCTCCGCGTTACCTCACAACGACAGTGCTTCCACCTGTAGAAGGTAAGGTAATTATCATGAGAGAGCACTAAGCCATTGCTTCTATCCAGCACTTGGAAGGAATATGAGAAGATGGATTTGAGATAAGACGGAGGAAAGGAATGGTGTCAACCACTTAGGCAGTAGGGGATTGAACACCGATCTGTAAGAAGCGAGACCGTCGGTCTACCCTTCAATCCAAGTCGTTTGGCTCGACCTGCAGAGGTGCATTGTTCATATGCTCACCTTTATGGCATATCCGCCAATAAATCGTCAACTTATGCAGCCCTACCAGTTCACAACTCTAATTATAGTGTTCATCGTCTCCACTCCACTCCCGACTCATGTTATACCTTGATATGTTATATGACGAAGGAGGAGATTACAATCATTGTAGAACCTGCTTGAAGGCGCATCAGCCAAACCAGCCAACGCCAACAGAACCACAAACACTCCGCCTCTGGATTTGTTGAACATTCTGACCAACAACATATTAGGACACCCGGAAAACTGGACAGATACAGTATGTAATCCAGTGGACCACCATAACTACAACAGGGTACCCATTGTCGCAGGAATTTGTAACGGTGTCCTGGGGAGATAAGATGTTCGGCAAAACCTTCTGGCCAACATTTCCAGTTTATTTCCAATAAAACCCTCACCAGCTGATCTGAATGAACATAAATATTTCACAAAGATTTGTAACGTTGTTTACAGAAAGGATTCCTTACTTTCTAAAGAAAACTTGTAAGCCACTGATGAGCCCTTCAGTTCTATTGAGATGAAAATTATTATAACACGGACAAGTTTTTCGAATGTGAAATTTTATATCGAAAATCTCCGTGATATGATCTAGGCAGGGGAAATGGGAACAATACCCGTCGACCTATGCCCAAACCCCTTGGTCTGTTTCTTCGCATGGGACTTGATGCCTTCTGGACTATAGCAGCCATGGCAGTAGCAATCCAGAACATCATCCTCGGGTACACCAGACTGTGACCGTCAAGGTGGCCCATACCTTGCAGGAGAGTAACATTTAATACATTCTGTTTATCTTGAAAACACAATCCAGCAACCAATGATTGGAACAATGATGTGGGAAGCTTACGGACAAAGGACACATGCAAAGATACTTTCTATGTGGGACAAAGGGAGGAACTTAAAGTTAGAGTGGGGATCAAAGTCACCCCTTCTCGGAGCACTATCAGCTGCATGATAGAAGTATGATTCGCTCCTTGGATGCTGAGATCAGGGGAATATTTGATATACAGAAGCACGCACAAACGGGACAGGCTGCAGAACCAGAAAATTTCCTGACAATCTTAAATTTCGTAGAGAGGGCGGTGACACAGCAACTAGGACAAAACAGACCTGGAAAAGAATGGAGTCCAGCAACAACAGTGGCCAAACATTGGTTTCAACTCCAGAAGAGGTCGAACAATGGTCCATCTAATAACAACCATATAATAAACTGGAGGGGGAACACAGGACAGGGAACAGACTTTTGGTCCAAATGGCAACAGAGGCAGATTGGGGAATAGGAATTTGAGCCCACCAAGAATCAATAACAGGCGACAGATCAACGATTGAAACAATGGAAATGGGAACAACTGGAATGGGAACAACAACAACACGGGAACAATTGAAATGGGAACAAAAACAACAGAGGTGGATGGAGAGAAATCAACAGCAATGGATGGAGAGATCCCAGCTGTGACAACCTTATGAGATGGAACAGGAATGGACCATACGAAGTCTATGGCAGAGACAGACGCGGGGAATTTGAGCCTCAAGAAGGGCGAGGAAACAATGGCGTTTGGCACCAGGTTGGAGGAAGGTGATTGGACCGTAGAAACCAGCAAGGGTCTGATTGGAACCGAGACCATCCGAACCACAATAGAGAGAATGGAAACAGAAGGAAGCAACCAGGAAACAGATTTTAACACTGTAGACTGCAGAGCTTGTCCTGTCCAAGGAGCCACTCTCCCAGAAAGAGAATACTGTCCTGGCGAAGGGGTTTACTTTTGTACCAGGACTTTCTACCTTTAGACATAAGCGAAAGGCCCTGGACGTCCTGATCTTGGAAATAAGAACAGAAATCATTGCTTAATTGGAGGCAGCAGTTAGTAAATACATGTTTCCGAATAAAATGCAAAGAAGGTCGAGAGTTGTCTCCCTCTCATAGAGGTGCCTCCATCCAGTGAAGCCGCTACTGAAGCCAACGCTCAAGTTGATGGGATTACAGGACCAGCTCCGTAAACTAGAAATTGCTCTACTATAGAAATAATAATAGTAACTATCTAGAAAATTGTAGCCGAACCTCTGAAAAACCGAGAGGGAGGCGTCAAGACATCTCAAGAGGAGGGAGGACATAATAATAAAGAAAGCTGTTAAAAGGGGCTTCGGTTATTGTCTGGAAGGTAGACAAGTACAGGCAAGAATTATTTGAACATGTAGCAGATGCAGGTACTTATAAGCAGGTCATGAACCCTGAAGTAGCGCTTGAGACTACCAAGATAAGAAGTCGATCTCTTATTATGAAACTTTTCCATAACAGAGAAGCTTCAGGAAATAGGGGTGGAATTCTATCAGAGGCAGATAGAGATTTTTTAGGGATTTTGCTAATCATTCCTCCATTGTATTTTCAACCACAAGCGCCTTAATCCCTACACCCACTGACTAACTCATTTCAAGACAAGCCAGTATTAAGTGGTTGTAGAGCTCCTACAAAGGCCTATCGATTTAATATTAACAGCTCTACTATCACCGCTCCTCAAACTGCTCCCCGAACATCAGCAAGTTACCACACACTGATTAAGCTGCAAAATTTCAGAGACTGCCTCCAGATAGACTCCTGTTATTCTTGAAGTATATCTCACAGCTAATATAGTGGAAGTGTATACGAATCATAACCCACTAGTGTTCATCCATCAGATGAAAGAGAAAAATAAACGGATCCTCAGGTGGACACTGTACCTGCAGGATTTCAATCTTACCATAATCCACTTACTGGGTCGACTAAACGTGACAGTTGATGCAATGTCCCGGTTGCCTGAGTAGCGTGCATCTGAGCCACAGGAAGCCATTAAGCATTTCAAAGGATTTTGTTATATATAGGCCTTTACTCGTTTGAAGGGTTACTTTCTCAAATGGATGTTAATGCATTTCAAGGATATTTGTTAAAGTTAGCATATTTTAGCATTTAAAGGGATATTTCTTAGATATGTCAGTTTATTCACTTTGTATATTTTTTACTTAAAGTTCATTAAGTTGCTCATAAATTGTATTTATTATGTTTGATATAATTGTTCTTATTCTTCCCCCTTTAATCTAATCTCTTTTGGTCTTAGTGTATTTATTAGGTTCTATATAATTTGTTCTTATTCTTTGACTTTTAACCAAGCCTTTCAGATGTAGTTTACAGTATTGGACACAGTTTGTTGAATATATAATACTTAACTTAACCTTACAAATATAATTTTGTTTCTCTTTTTTGTATGTTTTACCCAAACCCACCGTCCCACTTAACATTCCCTCCTTCTTTTACTTTTTTCTTTCTTCCTCCTTCTCTCTCCCTTTTTTCTCTATATACCTCCATCTATTTTCAACCTTCTCTTTCCCCTCCTTCTCGCTTTGTACATTCCTCCCTCCTCCTCCTCTCTCCCTCATTCTCTCTCTTCCTCAGTCTCCCTCCCCCACCTTCTCTCTCCCTCTCTTCCTCCCTTTATTCTCCGGTTTTGCAATTATTTTGATACACTCCTAGTTGACATTCTTTCACATTTCATCTCTTTAATTTCACTCGTATTTCTTCTCTTTCCATCTTGCAAACGTCTCTTCATTTTCCGTTTCTTTTCGTTCCTCTCTATACCCCACACCTTTGTGTCCCTATCATTCTGTTTCGCCTTATTCTCTTTCACTGACCCTCGCTTTTCTACTCTCCTCTCTTCCTCTCTTTGTCTCGCCATACTTCTTTGTTTCTCTTTCCTTCTTCTTCCTCCCCCTCCCCCCCCCCCCCCTCCCGCAACTCTCACTATGTCTCGGGACCGTCTCGGGTCTATTAGGCTCCCGTCAATGGACAGAGGAGCTCGAAGACAGACCATTCCTGTAAATCACAATTACTTACCGTATTAAGACAAGTTCCTATTAAGAATATTAAGTTTGCGAGTCCGGTTGGCATGAGGTTCCAATTTAAACCCGCCGTCTTTTACAGTGAAGCTTCATTTATTGAGATCTTGAAGCGTCATTTAGAGAGGATCTTGAAGCGTCATTTACAAGGGATCCTGAAACTTCATTTACAAGGGATCCTGAAACGTCATTTACAGGGGATCTTGAAGCTTCATTTACAGTGGTAAATATATGACACTTTTTTCAGCAGAAGATGGTCCTCTTTTCATTGGAACCAGAATCTCTTATCCAACACGTTCAGATTGCTTTATATATTAGAACCTAATCTTTCAATCGTGGTCCAACACAATCAATCGGAATCCATGCAATCAACTGGGGCTCCCACCCTCAGAGCTCACACAATCAATCTATATATATATATATATATATATATATATATATATATATATATATATATATATATATATATATATATATATATATATATATTAGTATATTTTGGAAGCAGTCTTTCCTGTAGACATATATTATTAAATATGACCGAAAAAGTAAGATTAATAATTCTAACACGAATTTTCTCGATCTTTCGTATGTTTCTTTTCACTGTTCGTGGTAATTCAAAAATCAATTCTCCAAAATTCATTTTTATTTCTAGTCTGACGCGACACTTGAGCGCGTTTCGTAAAACTTATTACATTTTCAAAGACTTTAGCTTACACATACACAACTGAATAGAACTTACACATCTTCGATTTGTTTATATCTACATTTGAGTGAGGTGGATGGGGTGAGGTGGTATTAATACGGTATTAAATTCCTAAACACAAGACAGAACACGAAACAATGGGTATTGAATGGAAGTGATTTGTAGGAAGCCTATTGGTCCATATTTCTTGATGCTTCTATATTGGAGCGGAGTCTTGAGGTGGGTAGAATATAGTTGTGCATTAATTGGCTGTTGATTGCTGGTGTTGACTTCTTGATGTGTAGAGCCTCGCAGACGTCAAGAGGCCTGATATCGCTGTATCTATCGATGATTTCTGTGTTGTTTACTAGGATTTCTCTGGCGATGGTTTGGTTGTGGGAAGAGATTATATGTTCCTTAATGGAGCCCTGTTGCTTATGCATCGTTAAACGCCTAGAAAGAGATGTTGTTGTCTTGCCTATATACTGGATTTTTTGGAGCTTACAGTCCCCAAGAGGGCATTTGAAGGCATAGACGATGTTGGTCTCTTTTAAAGCTTTCTGCTTTGTGTCTGGAGAGTTTCTCATGAGTAGGCTGGCCGTTTTTCTGGTTTTATAGTAAATCGTCAGTTGTATCTTCTGATTTTTGTCTGTAGGGATAACGTTTCTATTAACAATATCTTTTAGGACCCTTTCCTCCGAAAGGGACACTTGAATGCGTTTCGTAAAACTTATTACATTTTCAAAGACTTTAGTTTACACACACACAACTATAACTAAACAGAGTTTAAACAGCTTCGATTTTATACCTGCATTTGGGTGAGGTGATATGTTACAACAGTTTTGGATGAGGTGAAAACAAACTTTCAACACAAGACAGAACACGAAACAATATGTATAATATTTTGTAAGTTAAAGGGAAGAATGGAAGTAACTGCAAAGGGCCTATTGGTCCATATTTCTTGATGCTTCTATATTGGTGCGGAGTCTTGAAGTGGGAAGAATATAGTTGTGCATTAATTGGCTGTTGATTGCTGGTGTCGACCTCTTAATGTGTAGTGCCTCGCAGATATCAAGCCGCCTGCTATCGCTGTATCTATCAATGATATCCGTGTTTTTTGTTAAGACTTCTCTGGTGATAGTCTGGTTGTGGGAAGAGATTATATATTCCCTAATGGAGCCCTGTTGCTTATGCATCGTTAATAGCCTGGGGCCGGATTCAGGAAGGTACTTACGAAGGTTTTTCCTCTTAGCTAAGAACGTTTTCCCTCTTAGCGCCTTCGTGGTGGCTACGTCCGTATTCAAAGAGCTACCCTAAGTGGAAAAACCTTCGTAATTTCATTCCGGGATTTAAGTGTGGTTTCGACCACTCGTAGCTTTACGTAAACTGGATATGTCATTTTTTCTCTACTACATAACACTGGGATCGATTTATGATATTGTAACATGACCAAAATATTATAGCTGGTGAATCTAGTGAAGAGGAGTCCTTCGTGTTAGTTATATATGCATTCTCTGCTTGAAACTTGAAGTAAATATGTGTTTAATGATAGTAGAATTAGTTTTATAATAGCAAGATATTATACCAGTAGTTATTAAGTAAATAAACACTGGTGAACATGAAATATGAGAGAAGGTGATGAGCCCTGCCTGATGGGATCATTTACTATCACCAAATGCCCCTGTTCACCTAGTAGTAAGGGTGTACCTTAGCTATACATACCCATTTCTAATTTATTTAGTTTGGTTTTATTTTGAAATTAAATCTGGGTGAGACATAAAATAGAAATATGCTGCACAAATGATGTTAGGTAAGGAAAAAGGTAAAAATGTCACAAACTTTATTCATTGAATATTTAAAGCTATAATTATGACTATATAGATTATTAAAAAAGAGAGAGGGAAGTAGGGGTCCAAGACCTCTTCCTGTTATACAATTTGGGTGTGGAACAAGTAATTATCAAAAGAAGGCACCATGCTGGGAAGGCTATGTAGCAGTAAGGCACTGAGGTGAGGCAGCTACTTATTTGAGAAATGCTTATTTTATATACCTTATAAGCTGAGGCAACTTATTTTATTTGAGTAATACTCAGCTGATTCCTCTACATTTAGCATGGAACAAATTTGTGTCCAAGACCTCTTCCTGTTACTCAATTTGGCTGTGTGTAACCAAACTAGAAGTGCTCTACAAATCAAGGGACCCAGAATGTGGAATGACCTCCCGAATCATGTCAAAGGCTGTACCTCTCTCAACCAGTTTAAGAGTTAAACCAAGTACTGCCTAATTAACTCCATGTAACCTAACTTACCTCCTAAATGTCAACCCATGTCTTGCTATTTTTTAAACAACGCTGTTCACCAACATGTGCAATTGCTGATTTATGCTATGTTAACCCCCCTTTTTGTATTTTTTATTCCTTCTGTCAACACAATTTATACCTAATCCCGATTACTATTAAGTTTTAGTCTGTGTTTTTTCCCCCACACCTTGCCCAAAATGATATGAGTATTAGTGGCTTTAGGTATTGTATGTACTAGCTCTGTCTATAAATCCAACATTATGTTTGTAAATAACTGTATGTACTTTTCCTGAATAAAATGTATTTATTATTTATTTTTTAATCAGTAAGTATTAAAAGAAGGCACCAAGCTGGGAAGGCTATGTAGCACCAGTGTGTGTAACAATAAACCAATTTTTTTTTTTAACAAATAATGCACCTGCATGGTAAAACAAATCCTGTCATCTGTAAAAATATTGATGCAGTTATTTAAATGAAAAATATAATGAAAGAAATATTACTGGTTTATTTTTATCCTATCTTTTTGTACTGTACAGTATATCCAAGGAAGTGAAAAATTGAGACATAATGCACAATTTAATGAATGATTAGCATGGATTAGCAGTTCAAAAGAAATATGACTATTACATATCAACATGAGATCTTAATGATCCATGGTCAACATGATTTAATAAGGATAATACAGTACTGAATTTGTAATAATACAAACTATAGTTTAAAATCTTTATTATTGATTTTTTTTATTAAGATGATTAGGTATACACAGCAATCTACTACTACCCTATTCTATATGGAATATTACACAGTGTAGATAAAAAACTAGCTATAAGTTTATCTAATACTCCCATCTCACAGGATGGTTAGACATACTGTACATGGAATCAATTTAGAAAATACCAGCCTCAATACAAAAAACAAATCAACTCTGACTAAACAACTCTAAGCAATTTTCACAAGAGGTAAGCACTGAATCATGGAAACATATTATAATTACTCTTACCAGTTTCTACAAGACTCCTCTCAAACAATGTATTTTTAAACATGTTTAGGTATACACAGCAATGTGCTGCTTCCCTATTCTGTATAAAGGACCACACAGTGTAGATCAAAAACCAGCTACAAGCTCATCCAACATCATCACCTCACAGGATGGCCAGTTATACGTGGACTTAGGAGAGAACAAAATACTTAATGCTGATCTATTAGCCCCCACTGGCAAAATCTGGGTGCAGCACAAGAATATCTTCCAATATTCCTGAGTGTATGAAGTAATTACAGAGCTCAAAATACCTCATACCACTTTGTATGAAGTCACTGATAACAGGACAATCACAGATATAGTGTTGGAGAGTATGTTCTCTCAAGTAGGACTGAAAACAGATGTTTTTTTTCCACCAAGAGAGCTATAAACTCATGGAACTGCCTACCCGCTGAAGCCGTAAATGCCAAATTCCAGCTAAAAAATATCATTAAGACAATTGGCGGGCCCTTTAACAAGCCGCCGGCTTTCTGTCCTCTTCGAGGCCACTAGATAGTTAGTGGTCCTTGGGTAAATTCAGTAAATATATACAATAATTGTCAGCGCATCTTCCGAGCAACAAGGACAGCTACACAGTATCTCTTAGAATTACGTAGTTAACAACAAATGTAACATATTTGTTTACTACAATGTCGGTGCTGGCTGTAGAAATTGAAAAAACATTGTTTTACTTCGAAATATACTAATTTTATAAGAAAATTCGGCGTAAATAGGAGGCAGTAGAGCTCCGATAAGCCAGCGCTAAATCTTCAATATGAAGAATGTTGCTGCTCTCTGATTGGCCAAACGAAACACAGTAGTGACCTCTATCGGCACGCAGGTGAACCAACAATTTTCTTCCTAAGTGGACCTTATTGAATCGCACCTAAGCATCTTCTTAGAGCGCACTTAGGAACCTTCGTAGCAAACCCACTTACGAAGAAATACACAGAGCTTCCTGAATCTAGGTCCTGGAAAAAGATGTTGTTGTCTTGCCTATATACTGAATTCTTTGAGGCTTACAGTCCCCAATTGGGCATTTGAAGGCTTAGACGACATTGGTCTCTTTTAAAGCGTTCTGCTTTGTGTCTGGAGAGTTTCTCATGAGTAGGTTGGCCGTTTTCTTGGTTTTATAGTAGATCGTCAATTGTATCTTCTGATTTTTGTCTGTAGGGATAACGTTTCTATTAACAATATCTTTCAGTACCCTTTCCTCCGTTTTATGAGCTGTGGAAAAGAAGTTCCTGTAAAATAGTCTAATAGGGGGTACAGGTGTTGTACTTATGTTGTACAGGTACTTCTTATGATGTCTTCAACGAAACCATTGGAGAAGCTGTTGTTGACTAGGACCTGCCTTACCCTACAAAGTTCTTCATTGACTTGCTTCCATCCTGAGCTGTAGCATAGAGCACGGTCGACATATGCGTTAACAACACTCCTCTTGTACCTGTCTGGGCAGTCACTGTTGGCATTGAGGCACATTCCTATGTTTGTTTCCTTAGTGTAGACTGCCGTGTGGAAACCTCCGCTCCTTTCCATGATTGTTACATCTAGAAAGGGCAGCTTCCCATCCTTCTCTATCTTGTAAGTGAGACGCAACACAGAATTCCGCTCAAATGCCTCCTTCAGCTCCTGCAGATATCTAACATCAGGTACCTGTGTAAAAATGTCGTCAACTTACCTGCAGTATATGGCCGGTTTCAAGTTCATGTTGACTAAGACCTTTTGTTCGATGGTACCCATGTAGAAGTTCGCAAACAGGACACCTAGGGGAGAACCCATGGCGACCCCATCTACTAGCTTATCCATGTGCCCATCCGGGCTCAAGAAGGGTGCCTGTTTAGTACAAGCTTGGAGTAGTTTCCTTAGAATGTTTTCTGGTATGTCAAGAGGAGTACAGACCGGATCACGATACACTCTGTCCGCTATCATCCCGATTGTTTCATCCACAGGTACGTTGGTAAACAGTGATTCTACGTCCAACGAGGCTCTTATCCCTGTGGCCCGTATTCCCCGCAGTAAGTCAACAAATTCTTTTGGAGATTTCAGGCTGAAGGTGCAAGGGACATAAGTAGTCAGCAAGCCATTGAGTCGCTTCGCCAGTCTGTACGTGGGTGTGGGTATCTGGCTGATGATTGGCCGAAGTTGGTTTCCAGGCTTATGTGTCTTGAAATTTCCATACGCGTATCCAGGTTTATATTCCCCAATAATCTTTGGCAAGTGGAGTCCGGATTTCTTGGCGTTCACAGCTTCGATCAATTTGTTGACGTTTGCCTTCAATTCGGTTGTAGTGTCCTCCGTTACCCTTTGGAATTTAATTTGGTCAGAGAGAATGAGGTTCATTTTCGCCAGATATTCGTCTTTTTTTAAGAATGACGTATATTGGCGACTTGTCACCTCTTCTGACGACTATCTCCTTGTTCTAACGAAGGCTCTTAAATGCTGCTTTGAGCTCGGGGACAGTATGGTGCTTCTGTAGTTGCCTCGATTCTTTCCTCCTTCTGCAATAAATTCTGCTTGTAAGGTGTCTTTGGTGGTGACCTTTTTTTGTGTCTCGAGGTCGAATATGTCGTCCAACAGGGTCTCCAACTCCACTTTCCGGGCCATCTCACTTGTTCTGGACATAACGTGACAGTTTATACCCAGATTTAGGAGAGTGACTTGGTCCTCAGTGAGGTTGATTCCAGCAAGGTTCAGGAAGCCGTCTCTTGGTCGTGGAATCGCCATAGGTCCTCCATATAATGTTGTTAGCTTCTTGATTATCCTGGTTTCGGTGCTGAGGTGATGTCGATCTGTGAGGATGTCGAGCCCATACTGCCAAGAGCAACGCAACTGGTGTGTACAGGACACCTTAATCCAGTCGACCATCACGACCGGACAAAATGAGGTGATAGCCGAAGCTATTTGAACCACTCCACCGCCGTCACTCGGATGATAATCTTGGGCATAGTATTTTATCAAATCACCTCATTCTTTGGGACAGACGTGAGGAACACAAATGCGAACAAGCCTGAATGGTCCCCAGGACTATATGCGACTGAAAACTCACACCCCAGAAGTGACTCGAACCCATACTGCCAGGAGCAACGCAACTGGTGTGTACAGGACACCTTAATCCACTCGACCATCATGACCGGACAAAATGAGGTGATAGCCGAAGCTATTTGAACCACCCCACTGCCGGCACTCAGATGGTAATCTTGGGCATAGTATTTTATCAAATCACCTCATTCTTTGGGACACACGTGAGGAACACAAATGTGAACAAGCCTGAATGGTCCCCAGGACTATATGCAACTGAAAACTCACACCCCAGAAGTTTCCCGAACCCATACTGCCCGGAGCAACGCAACTGGTGTGTACAGAATGAGGTGATTTGATAAAATACTATGCCCAAGATTACCATCCGAGTGCATATCTACTTTTTCTCTTTTTTTTAAATTTTGAAAAATATATTTAATAAATATATAAAATCAAATTGAGTTAATTGGGCGATTGTTGGCCTATCTTCCATGCTTCCAAACACATGTCTGGTATCAGGCCAACCAATTTATTTGTATGGTGTTCATATTAGTTAGCTATACTGGGAGGTGTGTGGTGGTCCTCATCGAGTGATCTGATTGACTAGCTCCTCGTCGCCCAGTCCATATTCATAACGGTGGTTTGTTAATTCTAATCTAACTACACAGAAATTTCCCTCTCCTTCTCTGCCTCTCCCTCTCTCGTTCCTTATAATCTTTCCATTTATGTCGACAAAGGCAGACAAGAGACACTAACTACTGCTAAGACTCTCGCATACTTTCTCCAACTTTAATTTCTTTCTCTGATTCAGACGGCCGCATAACGAAGGGAGATTTGTTAGGGTGGTAAGAGCAATGTCTTCTTTCCCTGGTTGGGATTTTTTATTATTTTATTGCGTTTCCATTCTATCTCGCTTCCTTTCTAATATATTCTTTCTGCTTGCGTTTCCTTCTATTCTCCGTTTTTGCCATTATTTTGATTCACTCCTAGTTGCCATTCTTTTACATTTCATCTCTTTAATTTCACTCGTATTTCTTCTCTTTCCATATTTCAGACCTCTCGTCATTTTCCGTTTCTTTTCGTTCCTCTCTATACCCCACATCTGCATCCCTGTCCTTCTGCTTCGCCTTATTCTCTTTCACTGATCCCCGGTGACGGTGGTCACCTAGCATGGCAGTCCAGGCCCTATTGTATTGTGCTGTAAGGACCATTCTCCTCTGGTATACTTAAACCTTGGCTGTTAGTTCTACTGGGACCCACTGAGAGAGCTGTTCCCCTCAGAGCAGGTTTATGACTGTTGGCACTGAAGACTGATAAAGGCATGCTGCCTGGTCTGTCATTTGTTATGCTAATCATCACCAAACGATTATAAATTACAATAACCAGGTATCAGGCGAAGTTACTTCAATTAACGTCGCCTGAAGAAGCAAGTATGGAGGAGGTAGCTGCTGGGCCATCAGAGCTCTTCCCTGCCATGACCAGTGACACTGTCACCCCACCACCCAGTGATGGGTTTGTGGTGGTCTTAAGTAAAAACCAGAAAAGGAAACAAAATCTTGGTGAACAACAGGGCGGACGACGTCCACAAGCACCAAAGATCGAGTACACGCACTTGGCCTTCCCTAAAGGCACAAGTGTAGCTGACAAGAATGTGTGGAGCAAGGAACTGAGCAGGGTACAAAAACTTGACTCTATAGAATTGGACGGAGTACACAAAGCACGAAGATGGAACAAGAATGGTAAACCTACCAATCAAACAGTCATAGTCTGGAAGAAGCCTGATCCGCCACCTAAAAGTTATTGGTTTGGTGGAGTGTATGCGCCCCCAGCAAGTTCAGGGTGTGGCAGCCAGACCCAGTGAAGTGATACGAGTGCTGTGGCAGTGGCCACATAGCTAAGCACTGCTGGTGCAACACTCCTATGTGTGTTCTCTGTTCCGATGATCACGCATTGAAGGACTGTCTGTATAAGAAGACCAGAGACCAAAGAAAGCTGGAACAGGTGCAACAGAAGCAGAAACTGTGACTCCGTCTAAATCGCCGCTGAAGTGTTCAGATGTGGTACGGCAGGAGTAACCAACTGGCACTCAGACTGTCCCAACCGACCAGCCTCCCTAGGCACAAGGAAGCAATTGCCCGCAACTCAACAAGTGCCTACTGATGCCGGCTCTAGCACGGTTGACCCATCCTATAGTGGTGACAATACCAGCAACGCCCCTGACAGCACACAACAGCCTGAGACAATAGTTGAAGGACAGTTGGCAGCCTTGCAAGCACAGGTAGCAGAACTGGCAAAAATTATAGAGACGCTACGTCGGGCTTCTTCACAAGAGAAACAACAGCCTCCACACTACTGTGTCACAGCTGTGGCCCGTGCTGGTGAAGGTACCTGTGGTGGTGGTGGCAGCGGCGGAGACGGCGGAGGCGGCGGCGGTGGTGGCAGCAGCGGCAGAGATGAGAGCGACAACAGAGGCGGTGGCAGCGACGTCGTCAGTCAACTCAGTGATGACAGCAGTGATAGTTGCATAGAAACATTAACTGGAAAAGGAAGCCAACTCACACCATCATATATTACAATACTTAACGACCTTAACGAATACGTTCGAGACAAGTACTAGAGTCAAGATGATAATATTCTGCGTGACAATGTCATGCCACTTACAGAGAACATTCACTCGCGAACCATCCCGAGTTCCTCAGTGATCGAGAGACTGATGACATCACCAGGTGTTACTGACGACACTAAACACCAGGCTGGTGCGACTCTTTACGTCGTAGAGTCACTAATCAACACATTGTGGATGTGGGACCAGGACAACAATAGGAACACCAGTCCCACGGAGGAACAATACAAAGACGATGGCTCCTGATGACACAAGGATCAATAGGTTTCTCAGTTGGAACATTCGTAGCATCAACAAAAGACTGAATGATCTAATTGCATATGTTACCAGTAACAACATAGATATAATTGCTAGAAAGGAGCCCTACACGTCCAACATGATAAACAAAACCCCACCAAAGATCAGAGGGTACGCATCCTATACTAACAGTAACGCCACAGGCCTACTAACATACATCAGAAGTGATTTACAGCACACTCTTGTAAGCACGACACACAATGTACACACACAGTACTATCACTTTCATGTAGAAACTGCAGCAGGCTACTTCTCATTCCTCAACGTATATGCGAGAAGCCAGAAACTCAATGTAACAGTGCTCTCAGATCTAGACAATCACGGGACAATATGCTTGGGAGATTTTAATGCTTGACATATTACGCTGGGAGATAGTACTAACAACGTTAATGGCTGCAAATTTATCAAATATGTTTATGACAACAGATTAACTGTGTATACTATGGATACCCAAACTCATTTATTGAGAGGCAGACTTGATTATGTAATGGGTAGAAACCTTGTGCAAGACAATATGGAATGTTCGTTGGTAAATCACTTGGCTAGTGATCACTATGCAGTTTCTGCTTCCTATGAGGTACAGTGTGATGTATCTAATAGACAGAAAATGAATATTCCATATGGTTTGCATAACGACATTATTAATTGTATTTCAAAATGGTATAAAGATTACACAATAACGAATGTACAAGTCTTCTCCAGAGATATGGTTGATAGCTACCTACTACGACACATGGGTGTGTTGGGGAACAAGCCGTAAGCCTAGCAGAAGTTTTATTTTATATAAAAGAAACACACAAGGTACATCATAAAGAAACAATACATAAAACACAGGACAAAAGAGAACAAACAGGGAAACCCTAAAACGGGCACGGTATCACATAAACAGAACGGTACAGACAAAGAGCACAAGAGATAAATAACAGAAAACATATGCACACGAATACAAACACAAGTGCAGAATAGTACATAACAATACCAGTCCTCCGAAACTACTAATATATAGTCAAAATACATAAATGCATGGAACACGAAAACAGAAATACAGCAAATACATAAACAGGTAAATACAAACGGTAAGAACATAAAGAAACGAAAAATGAACACATAATAAAACAATGTCCACGCACACACACGTCGTACACAAACATATAAGCAGTACAAAACAAAAACACATGGCACAAGAAAGAGACAAATAACAGTAAATAATGGCAAAAAAACATCCAATTATACAGGAACAGCAAAACAAACACCCCTACAGCCGGTCGGCCGAGCGTACAGCACACTGGACTTGTGATCCTGTGGACCTGGGTTCGATCCCAGGCGCCGGCGAGAAACAATGGGCAGTTTCTTTCACCCTATTCCCCTGTTACCTAGCAGTAAAATAGGTACCTGGGTGTTAGTCAGCTGCCACGGACTACTTCTTGGGGGGTGGAGGCCTGGTCTAGGACCGGGCCGCGGAATCAAGCCCCGAAATCATTTCAAGATAACCTCAAGATATACAAACATAAAAAGGGGTGAATAATAAAATACATAAACAAACGCAGAACAAGCACCCATACCAGAAATAATATAACAAGGTAAACCAACCCACACAGGACAAACTAAACGGCCCACGCAGGAGCCAGGACAGGCTCACACCTACACACAAGCACCCCAAACCGAACACACAACCACGACAGAAACACAAAAACCACACACACGCACCCCGCCCAACCCCCACCGAGGAGGCCCGCCGGGGACCGAAGACAAACCGGAAGAAAACCCACCCTAAAACCCACAACCAACAACCAACAACCAAGAGCCCGACCCACGACCACTCACCCAAAAGCAGCCCCACGAACATACGCACCCGTAAACCAACCGCAAAAATCGCCCGGAAAAGCACGCTGCAGCCACCACCAGGTGTACCACAAGCGGCCTCTCAAAAACCCCAAAACCTTATCAACCCCATAACCCTCCCTCCGACCAACCCACACACAATACACATAATCAGCAACGAGAAGACATAATATATTTCGCACCCGACGAGAGCCCCGCGGAAAAGACAAAAACAAAAACCACAAAAAACCACCCCGATACCCCGGCCCGCAAACCAAGGCCAACACGTCACGAAACCATTCAAGCAAACCACGCAACCGCTCACAAAAATAAAAAACATGCAACTGAGTCTCAGGCAACCCACAGTGTACACACGCATCAGAGTCACGCAAACCCGGCATGCACAACCGGACATTCGTCGCCAACGACAAATGCAACATACGAAACAACAACTCCCGTTGCTGCGGCGCCATCCCCATGAGGAGGCATCCCCACGTGGTGCCTGTGTTTGATTCTATGCTCCCTGTCTGATTTTGTTACCGTGTCTGCAGTTCTATGTATGTTTTATCTACGTGTTAGGTTTCGCCCTGTTGGGCGGAGTGCTTTTTTGTGTGTTCCGTGTGCATTTTTTGGTTGTGCTGTGCTGTGTGTGTTTTGTGTTCTGTTGCCTGTGTTGTTTCTAGGGCTGTTGGGTGTGTGTGTGTGTGTTTGCCGGTTCCTGCGTGTTCCGATGCTTGTTTTATTTTGTTTTTGTTTTTTGCATGTGTGGGTGTCATTTCTTTATGTTCTTTCCCGGTCCCTGCATGTTCCGGTTATGACTTCCTGTCTGTCTGGGCTTTTAGTCCTGCTTGTGTGGCCTTTCAGGCTGGCTTGCGTAACTAGATTTGTACTTGTTATTTTGTGCAATATAATTTCTGTGTTTTTTCATGTTTCCTGTAGTATGCTTATTTTGTTTTTCAGTTTTGTGTTTCCTTTCTCTGTTGTTCTCATGTTTTGTTTTGTGCTTTACTGATCGCTGCTTGTGCGGTTTCGCCAAGCTGTTTTTATGTGCATTAATTTAATGTGCTTTATCAATAAAAAGAAAAAAAAAACAAGTGGGTCATTGACCCCGTATTTGTTAAAGAACATGAACGAGTAAAGCAGCTTTATAGCAGCTACGAGTAAAGCGTTCGTATGTATGGAGATACATACAAACGAACCAAAGCACAAGGTGACTTGCATGCATTTCTTGTCGCAAATAGAGAGGTGAGAGACATGGGCAATGTTATACGTAATAAACATTGGAAAGAGTTCCTACAAAGTATAAATGAGCAAACAGCACTTATTAAAGTTTGGGAAAAGATACAAAAAATCTCAAAAAGCAACCCAACCAAACCACTGCACCACAGCCCACTAGAACAAGCAAATATTCTCCTTGATCAATGGGCACTAACATCAAGCTACAACTCACTCCCAATTAACGTACAGCACAAACTTAATGACACACGCCCCAACAGACAACTAACCATCAATCTTGCCTGTACAGCTATCAACGTGTCGGACCTTAATGATATAACTCAATGGGAATTAAATCATGCACTAAAGATGGGCAAATCAACTGCTCCTGGAGAGGACGGTATTACTTACAGTTTACTGAGATTAGTCTCATAAGTACCAGGTAATCCACTTTTAGTGTTATACAGAATGAGTTTAAGTGAAGGAGTATTACTTGATGATTGGACAAAGACTGTCATCGTTCCCATCCCCAAACCACACTCAGATAATTATAGACCCATATCTCTAACATCATGTGTTTGTAAAGTGCTTGAACACATTGTTCAAAACCGACTCATGTATCGTATACAGGGGCACCTGTCACTCCAACTCTTTGGATTTAAGCCCGGGCTCAGTACACAACACTGTTTTGCTGAATACTTCGCTCATATTGAAGCTTTCCCTCAAGCAGTCTTCATCGACCTAGCAGCAGCTTTTGATACAGAAAACAGGGAAATCATACTAGAACAGCTTGCTGAGCTGGGAATACAAGGAAAATTACTGAAATGCATAAAGGGCTATTTGTCTAATCGAACAGCATATGTTTTGTTTAATGGCGTTAAAAGCACAGAGAGCAAACACTTTGAACTGGGAACTCCACAAGGAGGGGTCCTCAGCCCCTTGTTGTTCAACGTTCTGTTGCATAAACTTATTAAAGATCTTCCAACTTATAATGATGACACGGTCATTTGTTATGCTGATGATATATGTTTGCAGGCTGCATCTGAGCCTAGAATGCAAGTTCTGCTCGATGATTTTGCTACTAGAGCTGAGAAATGTGGCCTCCTTATCTCTGTACAGAAAACTCGTGCCCTCATTCCGTGTGGTATTCCACCACCCAGTTATCATATAGATGGGCGAGAACTTGAGAACTGCGAGTCTTACAGATACCTTGATGTCCCCATTAACGACCCTGGGTACTTTTCTTCTCTCAAGAGGAGATTCTGGGAGAGATTAAAGTCCTTGTGGGTCCTTGTTGGTGTCAGTCATGGAATTAACGTGAGACTTGCTAGAATATTTTATGTATCATTTATACGCTCTGTGATTGACTACAATGCTCTACATCTCACACTGTATATAGACAAACAGCTGAAATCTCTCGAAACCTTGCAAAATCAAGCTATGCGTCTCATCCTTGGGGCTCCAAAGTCCACGAAAATGGTTAACATGAGAGCAGAGTTAAAATTACCTAACATAAGTGAGAGAATTTTGTCTATTAGCATAGTTTTGGGCGTGAAGGCATTGAGTAGATCTCGGCAACACATGAAGTTTGAAACTGAACTTACTAATATGCTACATTCACTTGAGGTCTATAGAAGAAGAAGAGCGAAATCTGATTATGCATTTTGGTTTTACAAGGTAGCCAACTCCATCAAAATATTAAATATGTACCCAACTATATTATTGATTAATCAGCCAATTACGCCATGGGACAACTGGAATCTATCAGTTGATTTTGTAGATGCACCCAATAAAGATAGTGTGCACTCTCTTTTTACTAAAACAGTTAACACTGAAAAGCATCACTGAAAGTACTCAGAGTATGGGATAACGATGAGTATCACTGCTATACCGACGGCTCTGTAGAAGAAGGAGGACGATGTTCCTGATGGGCATGTAATATATTTGTACAATCTTCTCTCGTACATACAGCAATGAAGCGCATCAATGATTGATATATATATATATATATATATATATAAATATATATATATATATATATATATATATATATATATATATATATATATATATATATAAATATATATATATATATATATATATAAATATATATATATATATATATAAATATATATATATATATATATATATATATATAAGTATATATATATATATATATATATATATATATATATATATATATATATATATATATATATATATATATATATATATATATATATGTCGTACCTAGTAGCCAGAACGCCCTTCTCAGCCTACTATGCAAGGCCCGATTTGCCAAATAAGCCAAGTTTTCATGAATTAATTGTTTTTCGGCAACCTAACCTACCTAACCTAACTTTTTCGGCTACCTAACCTAACCTAACCTATAAAGATAGGTTAGGTTAGGTTAGGTAGGGTTGGATAGGTTCGGTCATATATCTACGTTAATTTTAACTCCAATAAAAAAAAATTGACCTCATACATAATGAAATGGGTTCCTTTATCATTTCATGAGAAAAAAATTTGAGAAAATATATTAGTTCAGGAAAACTTGGCTTATTAGGCAAATCGGGCTTTGCATAGTAGGCCGAGAAGTGCGTTCTGGCTACTAGGTACGACATATATATATATATATATATATATATATATATATATATATATATATATATATATATATATATATATATATATATATATATATGTGTGTGTGTGTGTGTGTGTGTATAACGCTGAATGGTAATGTCAGTGCTGACCTTAAAAGTTTCCTAGAAGGTTGCAACAGATCCCATGAGCACCACGCCAGAAACAAATACCTCTTTGATATTCCAAGAGTACGACTTAGTCAAACTAGAAATGCTTTACAAATCAAGGGACCTCGAATGTGGAATGACCTTCCCAATTATGTTAAAGACTGTACCTCTCCCAACCAGTTAAAGATAAAAACTAAGTACTACCTAATTAACTCAATGTAACCCACCTCACCCCCAAAATGTCAACCCATGTCTTCTATTTTAAACAATGCTGTTTTGTTGACCAAACTGTATTTTTTGCTTTTTTTTCTGCCATGTTTCCCCCCCCCCCCCCCCTCCCTTTTTCCATTCTTTTCATATTTTTTCTCAACACAATTTATACTCAATACTTTATTTTATACTCAATACTATACTTTATACTCAATTAGTATTAAGTTTTAGTCTTTGTGTTTTTCCTGCCCGAAACGCTTTGCGTAATAGTGGCTTTAGGCATTGTATGTACTAGCTCTATCTATAAATCCATCAACTTTTGTATCTTACCTTGTATGTATGTACCTTACCTGAATAAAAATTTATTTATTTATTTAGATTGATTCAGAATTAGAATAAAGGTAGATCTGACAGGTTAGCACTCTGTATTCAAGTCAACTGAAGATTGAAAATGTTTGCATGATGTAGGTTTAGACAAGAATGAGAACACACGACGCTAATTTCCAGAGCAAAATAAGATAAAACTTATACTTACCTAATTATTGTCACATTGTGCTTCCTAACCATTTTTTATACTAAAGACTTTTAAATAAAATTAATTTAAGTAAAGGTATGCAAGGAAGATTTATATAGCTAATTTATTAAAATTTAATTACTTTTGCTAATTACAGAATAAATTAAATACAGTAAGACACAAATACAAGTACATCATTTCATTAACATTTGAGGAATTAATTGCATTTAAACAACGAAAATGGAAATTTCAGACTTGCTAAAGTCAGCATTTTAACATTGTAAAATTTGAGGGCTGAATGGCAGATCATTTTCCATAGATGAGAGCTTCTTGAAGCTGACGAAGAGGTTAGCGGACGCTAAACAGACAAGATGAAGTGCCAGATTTAATCTGATTGTAGGTGATGCAGCAATTTTCATCTTTTTTAAAACACTTTCTAAATACAATGAGACTCACTTCTATGTCGTCAGTAGAATAGGTATTTATAAATGTTACTTGAAGGCTTAAAAACAAAACATCTTAAAATCCAATGTTCCTCCCCAACAGAATCTCAAAAACTCTTGCATCAAGGTAAAATCCTCAACACCAGCACTCCTCCCTATCTGATTAGTCCAGTTGACGAGATTCTTTGCTGCAATGTTTCAAATGTTACAAATATAGTCACGAAACACGAAAATGTAAAAGCCCACAAATTTGCTCTAAATGCTCTGCAGTAGGCCATTTTTATGCTCAGTGCTCTGTCCACCACTAAAATGCACTAATTGTCATGTGCTCATTCAGCAGCTGACAAATCCTGCCCACCGAGAAAACAAACTCTGAAAACTCTTCGTACTAACCAACCTCGCACTCATGCACCCCCTCATTCTTCTTCAACCACCCATAACCCATCCCATCTCCAAACAGCATCAGCAAACTCCATGTCCTATGCCAGTATCCTTAATGCTTCACCTCACCAGCAACATCACCACCTTACTAACGCACAACAAACTCAGTCCTCTCTACCTCTCTTCTCTCACCCACCAGTTCCACCTACTCTCCTCTCCAGAACATGGCATACGAGCGAGTCACAGCCTGCGTCCAAGCAGCATATCTGCAAGCTAAAGACGATGGTCGAGAGTTCGCCGACTACCTTCCCATCTTCCTCACTTATAATGGTATTCCTACTGTTTATGTTCCTCCTCCACACCTCGCGCTTTGTTCCTTTCTCCCCCACGGTGCATACTCCGACACAGCATCTACACACAATTTCTTCTACAGTACCTCGCACCTCCAACTGGGCTTCTATGACTGGCACAGAAAACGGAACCTCAGCAACTATTGTCCAGCACAGACTACTCCAACCTCTTCCTGATGAGACCCCTTCCTCACTCTAACTCTCCCTCTCCCCCCTACTGACCTCTCCTTCCCCCCTCATTGTTCCCACTCCTGACGCTCCTTCCACTTCCACCAGCACTTCTGAAAACAACACCATTCTGACACATGACAATCCTTCTACAAACCCATCTCGTCCATCCTCAGTTATGAACTCTGGACTTAGCAAAAACTTCCTCGTTCCAAAACACCGCTCCGCCCCTACCAGCTTTACCAAGAACCTTCCCTTTCAGCCTTTAGTATGCATGCCAATGACCACCCAATATACTAGAGCTACTCTTGCTCTTGCTCGTACTCAAAATAGCTCAACACCTAACTCTTCACATTCATAAAGATCACACAGTTTAATGTACGGGCATTCTTTACCATTAGACACCTGGTGTCTGACTTTATCGAGACTGAACATCCTGATGTGCTGCTTCTTAACAGAACTTGCATCACAAATTCATATAAAATCAAACACTTTGGCTAATCATCTTACCAATCACCTGATGAAGCACATGGAGGCGTTGCCAGACTTATAAGTCTTCATATAAACATGAACTCCTACACACTCCCAGGCTTCAAAAATAGTTTCAATCCATAAAATTCCACACACAAATGGGTCTTCTCATCATATGTACAACCTATATCCGTCCTAACACTGGCATCCCCATGCAAGACATCACCACTCTCTTCAACCACACTCACTTGCCTGTTTTCCTGCTTGCAGACGTCAAAGCACAACACACTACATTCCACCATAATAACATAAATCGGCATGGTCAACAGCTTCACCAAATATATGTCCAAAAACATCTATTCTTCCTTGGCCCCAACTTTCCCACTTTTTTCTGTCACATAGGTTCTGGCAGACCTGATCTCATATTAACCAACAGATTTGGCAACAACCTACAACACTACATTTCACCAGGACCCATTACGGGCTCTGATCATATTCCCTTAATTCTCACATGTTACGGCCCTATTGGGTCGCAACTGGGGTTCTTCTCTGATGTTATTAGAGTTTGGGTATCCGGCCCCAAGTTAGTAGTGGCTTTCGAGGGCTGTGTTCCATAACGCAAGTAAATTAAAGGGGAAGGGATACAAAGGCACTAAACTTAAATATATATACATTCCACCACCATAAATAAATATATAAACAGTCACACGCTGTTACTATGACTACACTTATGTATAATAACTTCTTCCGAAGACTCAGGATGTTTCACGGTGCTCAAGACGAGTAGCCCTGGTTCTCTTCTTGTGGCCTCACGATGAATCCTTAGATTCCCTAGGCAAGTCTACCCTGGCCACCGGCCAGCCAAATCACAGTCCCACTGGGTGCACCGTCGTGGAGGCCTTCAACCACAAATCCAGCCTGTAGCTGGCAGGTTCCAATCAGCTCTGCTGCGTAGGCCACTCCACGACCGATACTAGGGTTGCGAGCCCTAGGCAGGAGCCTCGTGTGATTCCGCTGATCACTCTCCTCACCACAACACCCCAGTGGCTAGTCTTCTCCACCAGTCAGCCCTGGGTATGACAATTCCAGGTTCTGCCACGTCACAGGCAGGCTAACACAACAGTGTTCATCCGGGGGGGGCGACTCACAGCTTCTACAGCAAACACGTGAAGATACTATGGCTGCCTTGGGTAGACTGCCCATCGTCCAATCCAGCAGTCCCAGGTCGACTCTGTAATCAGACACGTCATCAGCACTAGGGACACCCTAGGGCACCTCACTTACAGGCTTAGACACAAACGCCCACCTATCCACTCCATAGATGGCGTTGCTGTCTAAGCGTCACCTCACCAGAGGTCAGCAGCGGCTATGTCACAAGCTGATTAAGGCGGGAAACCAGCCCCTGTGTCCGGTATATCTCGTCCTCACTAGATGGCGTCGTCCATTTGGAGGGGGTTTCGGGAGCTGACCCACAGATGGCGTTGTCGTCACCGCTCCGTGCTACGACGCTGGGCTTGGGTCCGTAACACACAGTCTCCACAAATCCTATTCTCATCCTAAGCACGCCTCAATTCCCATACCATAATGCAAACTGGGACATGTTCAAACAATATATTGATGACACTGATCTCACTTATGAATACAATGACAAACATTACACTGACATCGACATACAAGCACGTAACATACAAGACACCATCATTTATGCTGCAAACATCTCCATTCCTAAAACAACACACAAACCACATTTCACTTTCACCCCTTCCATTCGCACGAAACGCCACTTAGCTTGTTATCATACTAGATTTGTATATAACATGCATCGTCACGGACAAGTACTCTGGGACCTCACAACACTAAAAAAACACATCGTTAACAGCCTAGATGAAGACCACACAAAACACTGGAGATACCTCATAGAACAAGCAGAACAACATAGAAAACTGACACCTCAAGAATTCTGGAAACAAATCAAACGCTTACAAGAATCAACTCACACACCGTGTAAAAATCTTTTACAGAGCAACAACAAAATCACTGATCCTGACGAAATACTCAATATTTTTAAACACCACTGAGAACAAATTTTTCATCCCCATCCTCCTGAAAGCATCTGCCCTTTCCAACATCGAAGTAGTTGAAGACTGGATATACCAAAACAGACATGAAACTACACCTGATGAACTCATCCTCCTTGACAACCTCAACTCACGCACTGAACTACAGACTCCGCTGACTCTAGCTGATGTCAAGACAGCTCTCATGGGCACTCGTCGCAGAGCCCCTGGTGCGTCTGGCATTGGACATACCCTTCTTAGACCACTCCCTGCTTCTATCATTGTTGCTATCACTAACTTATTGAACGCCTCCCTTGTCTCTGGATATTTCCCTCCCAACTTCAAATTTGCCACTGCTGTTCTTATTCCAAAACCTGGGAAACTTCACACTGACCCAAAGAACTATAGACCCATCAGCCTTCTAGAGACACTTGGCAAAGTCTTTGAAAGGCTGGTCAACATGAGACTTAGAACCCACCTAGAAGACAATGACTTACTCACTAACAAACAGTTTGGATTTCGGCCTCACCGGTCCACACACTACGCCTTAAGCATCATGACAAATTACCTCAGCATCAATCAGCACCAACGACTTAAGACTGCACTCATCACTAAGGACGTTGAGAAGACCTTTGACACTCTTTGGCATGACGGCCTAAAATTCAAACTATGCAACAACTTCAATCTTCCTCTTATCACCACCAAACTTCTTTCTAACTACTTAGACAATAGGACAATGAGGATTAAGTTTCTTCGACAACACTCTGACTACTTCAACTTACATGCTGGTATTCCCCAAGGCTCGGTTCTTGCCTCGACATCCTACATCCTATACATCAACGACATTCCGGACCCTGTTCATCACACTTCATTACCCATATGCTACGCTAATGATGTCACTCACCTTGTCACCAGCAACACCATTGATACACTATCACGCAGAGCACAAGCAAAACTCGATATTGTCACAGAATGGGAGTATGACTGGCGCATTAAAACGAACTCCACCAAATAAAAAATCACCTACTTTTTCTGTAAAAGAACTATTCGCCCTATTCCTATTAAGCTGACTTGCATTGTGCAAAATACATTGCACCTTAATACGCTTATTAGTGACCTTATCACTAGTCCTTATTTCCCTTGATTAATTATAAGTAAAATAGAATACTTTAAGCTCGAGAATACTTTGAGCAGGCTGCGCATGCGTATCGCAGCCAGGGTTGAGGGAGGGGAGGAAGGAGACGGCACTTGTGTGGACGACGTCATATTAGCAGCGAGCAAGGGAGAAGCATTCCCCCGTGAGGCGTGTTTTGAACAGCCTCTACGCCCACCATTACGGCCATTGCATTTAATTGGTCTGAAGATTGGTCATTGCCTTTAATTGACCAAGGGTGCATTATACTCTTGCTCTGTGACCTGAGAGTAGGTGTCTTTCAAGCATAGGGTTCCGCGAGGTGCACACGTGCCTCTACAGACGGCAGCCATTGCATCAAGATCACGGAGTCATACAGTGCTAGAAACTGTTCAATTTTGTGTCTATGTTACAACCCTTGAGACTTAGTACGGTTCTTTCCTCGCAGTGATTAATTATATTAAATCGGCCTTGCCAACAGGTGTCTAGGGGTAAAGGAAGGAAACACTGCATAACTTGGGGAAACAATGTATCTACGCTAAGGGTGACAAACATAACAATTAAATGGTAAAAATAATAACCAGAAATATTCTTTAGCATGCAACAATATAAATAAAAATCCTTATTGAGCACTTAGCAATATCACCAGCACATGAATTACTTAATGGAATAAATGCACAATCATCTAACAAGAGAATTAACCGAGTATTAGCTAAAATAACAATAACCACGGACCTAACTTAAAATACATGTCTCCTCCCGATCAATTCTGCCACGCCTCTGACCAAGCGTCGGTTCCCAGGGCAGGCGTCCTACCACAATATTACTCAAACATCCACATAAACTATTGTGGAAATTCTACTAACAAAATGTAGTACTAATATTCAAATCACTATTAATCTTAAGAGTATATAATAATATTACATTACTCAATATAATTTACTGGCAAACAATAATAAGAATTAATCAAGGTTGAACTATAACCACTCGCTTGACATCAAGTTCCCACACTGGCCTCATCCAAATATGGTCATCTCTCCATACAGAGAAACCAACATGAAAATACTTGCACAAAAAAGCCTCATACAATATAATGCAACTCGGCACACTACAGCATGCTACAATATATTACATAAAATAATCTATAATCATACAACTGGATACTATACTAATTATAGAACAAGACAAAGTATATAAGTAAGTAATTATCAAAAGAAGGCACCAAACCGGGAAGGCTATGTAGCACCATCAAATGTGCAGAATAATCAGAGGGCGCTAAATATCACCAAGGATGCCAATACGGGAACAAAAACGCATAAGGCGAATTATATCAAAAGTATCCGAGTCACCAAGAATTCTATTGAGGGACAGGTGACCGCGAGGGGACATAGTATATAAGCTTCAAGAGTAATGTTAGAATCCTAGTAAGATTCTTAACATCCCTCCCGTCCCCTAAGAAAAAAATGAAATTAACTGAAGGTTGATTTCATTTTTTTGACTGCATGAAATATAACATGAAAATACTTTAACTAAAATCAAAGTACAAAGCAATGAAATTTCACACTGTAAAAAAATACAAAATTTACATACATCTTATGAATAAAGAACACTACATATTAGGGCACTGCAACTGGAAATCCTCTGGATAAGTCATTAGCAATAACATTTTGCCTCCCAGGAATATGATGAATTACAATAATGAATTCTTGCAGAATCAATGACCATCTAAGTATTCTCTGGTTTTTACACTTCATAGAGTTGATAAATGTCAATGGAAAATGATCTGTATATACTACCACTTGATTTCCTGACAAATATGTCTCAAATTTCTTCACTGCCAATATTAAACAAAGTGATTCTTTCGCAATTACAGAGTAATTAATTTGTGTCCTGTCAAACTTACGAGAGAAATAATATACATGATGTTCTAACTCGTCTGGTCCTACTTGGAACAAAACAGCACCTGCTCCTAGATCTGAAGCGTCTATGTGAAGAATATAAGGTTTATCATACTGTGGACTAGCTAGCACAGGTGAAGTAGAGAGAATTCCTTTCAATTTCTGAAAAGAGTTCTGACACTCCTGCGTCCACTTAAATTTTACCTGTTTCCTTAGAAGATTTGTTATGGGTGCAGCAACAATGGAAAAGTTTTTACAATATCTCCTATAATACGCACACATTCCAATAAATCTCTGCACAGACTTCTTATTTGTTAGGACTGGGTACTCCATAATTGCCTGGATCTTGTCTTGCTATGGGACTATCCTTCCTTGTCCGACCTCATGTCCTAAATACACTATAGTTCCTTTAACCCAACTACATCTCTTCACATTCACAGTCAAATTAGCATGTTGTAATACATTAAACAATTTCTTTAAACTAGACATATGATCTACGAAATTCTTACTGAAAATCACAATGTCATGCAAATATGCACTACAATCTGGCACATCCTTCAACAAAGAATTCATTAATTTCTGAAAAGTGGCTGGAGCATTCCTTAATCCAAAAGGCATTACATTAAACTCGTAAGCTCCATCAGGAGTGATAAATGCTGTCACTTCCCTTGCAAAATCTGTAAGAGGTATCTGGTGATATCCCTTAGATAAGTCTAATTTCGATACAAATTTAGCATGACCTATAGTATCGACACAGTCCTCTAACATAGGTAAAGGATATACATCAACTACAGTTACCTGGTTGAGTTTTCTATAATCCACTACTAATCTCCACTTACCTTCTGGTTTTGGTACTAATAAACATGGTGAACTCCAGGAACTCTGACTGGGTCTAATGAACCCATGTTGAAGAAGATAATCAACCTCCTCCTGGATGATACGACGTTTCTCGGGTGTCACTCGATAAGGGTGTAGCCGAATTGGAGTTACATTTGTCAGGTTAATGTCGTGAGTAATGAGAGAAGTCTGAGTGGGGACCTCCCCAAACAAGTTAGAAGACATCTCCAAAAGGTCCTGGAACTCTGCTCTCTCCTCATCCTGCAAATGGCACAACAATTCTTCCCCGGAACTGCTGGAATTAGACAAACAAGAATTACCATCTTCCTCTGCAACACTCTACTCTTCAGGATTTACCTCCTCAGCAACACAACAAACCACAATACTAGGCCCACAATAAGCCTTCAACCGGTTTACATGTACACTCATAGTCTGTCGTTTCTGCTTGGGATGGCAAACTTTGTAAGTAACTTCCCCAAGACGTTTTACTACTTGATACGGTCCTGCAAATTTATGAGACATAGACGTACCCATACGAGGCTTCAAGACCAATGCCAAATCTCCTGGCTCAAAAACTCTGAGTTTGGCCTTGAACCTCTGGTCATGTTTCTGCTTCATTACCTGTTGTTGTTCACTTAGATGTCGTTAGGCCATCTCCCTCGTTCTGGACAGCTTGCTCTTTACATCCGTCAAGTAACGCTCACTCTGCCTGGCTGTAACATCTAACATTTTCTCATGTAACATTTTTAAAGGTCCTCTCACCTGATTTCCGAATACAAGCTCGAATGGAGAACAGCCCAGGGCACTGTGCAATCCATCTCCAGCCGCAAACAAAACAAATGGTAAATTATCATCCCAATGTCTGGGTGAATCTTCCCCAGTTACCTTCAACATTTTCTTGAGAGTTTGGTGGAACCGCTCGATTCCCCCCTGACTCTGAGGATGGTAAAGACTGGAAAAATTTTGCTTTTTACCAAATGAATTACAAAAATGTTTAAAAGGTGGTGGAACAAAAATTACTCCCATTATCAGTTTGAATTATACGGGGCATACCAAATAGTGAGAAAAATCGTTCCAACTGCCTTATAATGGTAGAAGCTCTAATGTTACATAATGCATATGCTTCAGGGAACCTGGTGGTCATACATAAAATTGTAAACATATACATATTTCCGGATTTGGTACGGGGTAAAGGTCCGACACAATCCAGTACCACATGAGTAAAAGGCTCCTCTGGCACTACAATAGGGTATAATGGTGCTCGTGGCACAGTCTGATTAGGCTTACCAACAGTTAGACACACAACACAATTGTGGCAATATCTGACCACATCTTTTTTAAGTTTTGGCCAATAGAAAAGTTTACAGATCTTATGAGACATACTGGTAATGCCTTGATGGCCTCCCATCAGGTTATCATGGGCAGCTTGCAGTACCTGCTCCCTATACTCTGTTGGCACAACGAGCTGGGTTTTAGACTCACAATCATCTGATGAGGAGTTCCTGATGGTCTCCATCTTCTCATCAGACATCGATCCTTGAAATAACAACCCGTACTCTCCTCCAAAGTATCAATGGAGTCGGCTGCTTTTGCATAACACTCAGATAGACTGGGATCAGTAATCTGTAACTTAGCAAGGTCTGGAAGTCTACAGCTGGAGCGAGCGGGCAAGGAATTGATACCTGGGCCACCTCTTCCAGACCATCTGGGTCAGAATAAATTAGGGCTTTGGCACCGGCCTCACTCTTGACATCCACGTGAGCTAAAATGTATCTTCAAGGTCCACCTCCACCTCCCTGTCTGAAGGGGTCCTGGCCTCGAGAACATCCACCTTGGTAGTAGCAGGACTTACCACATTCTGCTTACCCATGGATCTGGTCACAACACAGGCTGGATAAATGACACCATCATCCGCATCTGGTTGAGCCAGTACTGCACTAGGTTTAGCATACATAACAGGACAATCGGTCCCACTAACTAGACACTTGTCAAAATCATTACCTACAATAATATCAATCCCAGGAATGGGCAACTGCTCACTGACTGCTACAGTGCACCAACCAGGTGTAATAGAAGAATTCAGGTTAACCTTAATTAATGGTACACGCTGGATATGACCTTCAAGTCCCTGCAATAACACTACCTCTCCAGTGTCTTCTGTGCTAACATCAGTAAGAACACGGCGAGAAATTAAGGACTGGGAAGCACCAGCGTCCCTTAACAACTGAACTGGTTTCCAGGTTCCACTAGTACATAATTGGGTTCCCGAATGTAGGTATTGATCAAAATTAGTCATCCACTTGGGCATGACGAGCAACATTGGCATTATAGGTTTGCAAACCCCTACTCATAATCAGACCAGTTGGTCTCAACTCAGGGTGCATAGCATAACAGGAATTTACCACATGACCTCTTCTCCTGCATTGAGTGCAATATCTGCCAGTGGTCGAAACAGCTGAACCAACTGCAGGTTTAATCACTACATTACTTGAGGTTGACAACCCTGTCTGTTGTGTCTCAGATTTAGGCTTTACAGGAGAAGGGTTAAGGGGAGAAGGTGAAGTAGCTGGTCGGGTCTGGAAAACATGATTTTTATGAGCAACATGATTAGTTTTAGCATTAAAATGATTAATTGGTGCTCTAAAAGGCACTTTAGTAAGTAATTCATGCTCATCAGCTAGCTTGGCTAGTTTTATAAGATCAGTGGTTTGTTTATTTTCAGCCATAAACAAAGCTAATTTCTCTGGTAGACATCCCAATACTTCCTCAGTTACTATGAGGTCTCTTAAAGTCTCAAACTCTGTAATATTAAGTGCTTTAATCCATCTTTCAAAGTGATTTAATTTTACTCTTACAAAGTCAGAAATAGTCTGGTCATGTGCTCTTTTTAAACTTCTGAATTTTATTCTATGTGCCTCTGCGATCTGCTGGTAGGCATTTAAAATACTTTGTTGAACAAATTTACAATCGAAAGAATTCTCAGCAGGCAAAGAGGCAAATACCTCTTGAGCTTTACCCTTAAATTGTCCTTGTAAAATGCTAACCCATTGATCTACAGGCCAGTTCATGCTGACTGCTAATTTCTTAAAATGCAAGAAAATTATTTCTGGATCTTCTTCATTAAACTTAGGTAATTCTACGTATTTACTGTACTTGGAAGAACTATTTGTACTCTCTGGATTACTAGTGTTACCTAGCCCTGCTGCACTCTGTACTGTAACTGTAAAGAGTGTAGTGTACAAAGTACAAAACTACTCTGCTGTTCCAACCTGTTATTATTTTCAGTCATACTCTGCTGAATATCTAATTGTTTAGTTTGTTGCTCTGCTAGTTGTAACTGAGCCTCCAACATCTGTTGCTTTGTCTCCAACTCAAGTTGTTTTTGCTGGTTCTGCAACTCCAACCTCTGCTTGTTTGCTTCCAGCCTTTCCATTTCTAATTTAGTCTCCAACTCCCACTTTAAGATTGCCACCTTGTCACTTGTCTTCTAACTCTCCTAAACACTCCTCGTCAAGTCTTTCCTCCTCGACCAAGTGTGTGACAATAACTCTTAACACTTGAGCCTTCAACATTTTACTGGAAACTGCTAGGTTCAATTCATCAGCCAGAACCAACAAACCAGACTTCTTTAAGTCTTTAATTTTACTAAAATTTGCCTGTTCCACCAGCGCAGCAACCTGATCCTCCATGGTTGGCTCAATTATCACAACTTAACACTTGAAACAACACTGAAAATTATGCTTGGCCCCTGGCACAAGCTGAACACTTACCTCAAATCGTGAAGCGTTGAGAAGTTTTCACAGCAGCTCAGATTGAACAGATAATTTCACAGGCTTGATTAGGTGTCACTAGATAATCACAGAGTACCTAGGAAGGCAATTGCTATTAATAATTAGCACTGTCAATTGTACAAACATTACAGGGAATTAATCTTTCATCTCCCGGACAGTGGCCCTCATTTGTTACAACCCTTGAGACTTAGTACGGTTCTTTCCCCGCAGTGATTAATTATATTAAATCGGCCTTGCCAACAGGTGTCTAGGGGTAAAGGAAGGAAACACTGCATAACTTGGGGAAACAATGTATCTACGCTAAGGGTGACAAACATAACAATTAAATGGTAAAAATAATAACCAGAAATATTCTTTAGCATGCAATAATATAAATAAAAATCCTTATTGAGCACTTAGCAATATCACCAGCACATGAATTACTTAATGGAATAAATGCACAATCATCTAACAAGAGAATTAACCGAGTATTAGCTAAAATAACAATAACCACGGACCTAACTTAAAATACATGTCTCCTCCCGATCAATTCTGCCACGCCTCTGACCAAGCGTCGGTTCCCAGGGCAGGCGTCCTACCACAATATCAATATTACATTACTCAATATAATTTACTGGCAAACAATAATAAGAATTAATCAAGGTTGAACTATAACCACTCACTTGACATCATGTTCCCACACTGGCCTCATCCAAATATGGTCATCCCCCCACACAGAGAAACCAACATTAAAATTCTTGCACAAAAAAGCCTCATACAATATAATGCAACTCGGCTCACTACAGCATGCTACAATATATTACATACAATAATCTATAATCATACAATTGGATACTATACTAATTATAGAACAAGACAATAAAGTATATAAGCTTCAAGAGTAATGTTAGAATCCTAGTAAGATTCGTAACAATCTACAAAGATAGTCACGTCCCGGAATTACTCGTCCACAGCAGTGAATGTCAGGGACTGGCAGACGTGATACCAGCAGGCCTTAGTGTTCCAACATGCCTACATAAAGTATACATTGTAGTTTGATGCATCACTCTATAGTATATTTATGTGGGTAGCCTGTCGTTATTGCGTACGCAGACCACAAATACAACGTTAGTTTCATTCAACTTTATTTTCAAATTTCAGTGAATATTGGAATAATTTTCTAGCCTAGTCAAATGTTACTAAAATTTCCCTGATTACAGCGTGTAGGCGAGGACGAACCAAGCATTTCTTCCTTCACCTACGATGTTCACCACTGGTGTTTCTTCCTTACTTGGACGTTGTGATCACTACCCCGAGTAGTGAAACGGGTTTGATGAAATCGTTTCACAGCTAAGCCAAAAATTTCGTTTCATAGAATATTTGACCATTACCATTATTATTTCGAATATGTGTTTTTCATGCATATAATATTCAAGAGGAGTAATATAAGTCTATAATTTACTGCTCAGTATTCAATAAGTTTGCACTTATTATTTCCTAGAATTTGGTAATATTTCAGATTTGATCTTTTATTATTTCATAATCTTTTAGAATCATCATTCAATTGAAAATTCTATAACCTTTACTAACCTCATTAATGAACTGGTGACGAACCACACTGATTCCTAGATATATTAGAATTTCTAGTAATACCCCCATATGTTGATGTTTGTGGCTTTTAACTCTCAATTAATTATTATTAGTCCATTCATTCTCTTTAAATAATTGTTAAATAATCTAATATTAATAGGCATTGGTTCTATAGTGTGAGTCTTATAATCGCTTTATTTGTTTTCCCTCTTTTATCAAACGTCGGTGGTCCTTCGTGTATATTAATTCTCTGAGTTAAATATTCTTATATATGAGTTAAAAGTCCCAGATACCCAACACCTTATATGTGATTCCCTTGTTATCAGTGATTTCAGACCAATGGTATGAGGTACCTAGAGCTATGTAACTACTTCATAAATTCGCTAATATTCGAGGATTTTCTTTTGATCTTCCCAATTTTATCTACTCAAATTTAGCTCTTCCTAGCACAGTCTAGCCTACCCTTTCCCCAATCTACCCCGTGCCTAGCCTATCCTACCCTATCCCAATCTACTCATGCCTAGCCTAGCTTAGCTTAGTCTAGTCCTGCATTGCCTAGCCTAACCTTGGCTCACCCAGTCTAGCCTACCTCAACCTAGCCTAACCTATACTAGCCTATTGGATTTACAAGCCCCTCACACTAAACAAGCTCCTAAAATAACCTAAGCTAGTGTTACGTAACTGGCTGTGTTTACTGTTCAGCCCTGAATGTAGTATAACTGGTGGAACGTAAACAGATGCATATCAGGTCTTATAGAATTTGTGCTTCATACATTTTCTAGAAATTTCTACAAAATATTTATATAATTAAATATTTAAATATATATATATATTTTTTTTGCATGGGATATGCTCCCATGTAAATTTGGGAGTTAGCTTTATATGCATTACATGCAACCATACAGTTAATCTGTGATACAAGATGACTTATTGTATATAGCACAACTTTATATTATTCTTTACAATGTATTTCTGAATTTTCTTTATTTAGAATTTTCAACGTAAAAGAATGTCTCTGTTTTCAGATAGTGAACAAACTATTTTGCCATCTATCTAAAACTATCATGGATAGCATGCTGCCTTGCCATCCACAGCAAATCAACGTGATCTCATTAATTCTCGACAATGACTGCTTACTGGAACTGACTAGACGTGCTGCCACAGAGATCATACTTTCACAAAGCAGGGGTAGTCACAAGTATATCATTAATTTGATTCAGTTACACATTGCTAATATCTCAGACAGATTTTAGCAAACCTTAATAAAACCTCAGATAGTTTTATTTTGCATTGACCGCTCGCTAGGTAAGAAAAGCAGAGTTTTAGGTACCAGCAAGACATAAACACTGTCAATTTCCCTAACATTAATGTCAACATTTAAAATATAATTACTAATAGACGCACTTAAAACTAATTAAATATAGCTAGTAATATTATTTTTCAATTGTTACTAAATGCACCATCAAATACCGTCCCAGCCAGTCATAAAATTGTCGAATCTCCAATCCCGATAGTAGAACTTATATCTTTACTTATATTTTTAAGTTCGTGTTATTTGCATAAATTTGTTTTACCCATTTTTGTATCTTTTAATAATATAATTCTTAATATTATAAAATACCTGCAGTTTGTTTCCAGTATTTAGGCTTATCAAGGTCTCCATTGGGTTAAGTACCGTACTTATGTTTCCAAGGATGTAAAGGTTTGAAGATTTTTGTTAAATTACAGCTTTCAATTTAAATTTTGACTTCTTCATAAATTATATAATTTTAATTTCAGTGAGGGGGCTACTAACACTTGTGGCCTTGGAAAGGACAGAAAGCCCGCAGCTTGTCAAACATTAACACATTTGTCCGAATGATTTTATCGATTTGAATTTTTAAATTTAACAGTGTTTTGCCATCTACGGGGCAGCAGACAAGCATGGATTTATAACCCTATGGTTAGAGAAGCATTTCATGTTTTCTGTCCTATAATATAAATTCCTGAGCTTGAAATTGTTCCTCCTTGTCTTTGTTACATCTGACCTTTTAAAGAAAGTGTTTGGATCAATATCCTCCAAATTGTTAAAAGTTTAGATGAGATCAGCTCCGTCATGTCTGGTTAGCAGTATTGTTAACTTTGTGGACCTCAATCTCTTCTGGTATGAGAGGCGACTCAGTTTTGGAATTATTATTTATTTACCCAGTGATGAACTTTCTCCAAAGAAGCTTTGTCTTTCTTAAGTTGAGGTCTCTATGATTGCATACCATAAATACAAGTGCGCTATGCACCATAGATATATTATATTGAATAATAATTTATTTTCCTTGTAGTCAAACGTTCGCTATTCTGTTCTTAGGATTCTTTTTATTGTGGCTCCCACTTGTTTAACTTTCAGTGAATGGTGAATTCTGACTCAAAAGTTCCTTTTCAGCAAGTAATGTTAATTCAAAAATTGTGACTTGCATGGCTTTGCCCCACATGGGATACTATCTACTTTACCATGAATCTTTGTGTCATCTGGAAATTTGATGATTTAGTTTATAATATTTTCATCAATGTCATTAATGTATATGGCAAAAAGGGTTGGCCCCCTGGCGGTACTCACCCCATTTCTCCAGTCAGATTCATTTAATTTTAAGGCACTTTGCTTTCTTTTTTTAAACATTGTTTTATCCATTCTAGTACTCTGCAATTTATTCCGTATGCATGCAATTTCCTTCAATGTATCCCTCGTGTTATCTTATCAACAGCTTAGCAATATCTATGTATAAAACATCTACTGGATCTCTTTTGTCAGAATAGCTGGTTACCATTTACAAAAATGTGAGCAGGATTTGTAAGACAGGATCTGTTCTTAACAAAGCCATGATGCATTGATTTTACTGGATTGTTCACGGTGAGATGGTGAATGATTCCCTTCCTTGGGATTCTCTCCATGAACTTATAAATATGCGAGGTCATGCGGATTGAAAATTTTCTCCCCTCTCTTTTTGCTGCTCTCTTTGTTATTATGGGTGTCATGTGATTATTTCAAATCTAAATGAACTAATCCTTTATTGAAAATGAGTTTCAGTGATAGACAGTTCATCTGCTAGATCCTTTACGATTATGAATTAGAATTCCATGCACACATGGTGCTTTCTAAGCATGGTGCCATGCTTAGCACCATGCACACATTGTGCTAAGCATTGACTAACTCTTTAAGTTAGTCAATGCTCTTCCTGTTAATGTTGCATGTTATGGGAATATCTTTTAACTTGTTCTCTTCACCTCCTTTAAACATTGGTGTGAATTTGGATGTTGTCTTTTCTCTGTAGTGAGAACACTGATGTAAAGTATTCTTTGAGAGTGGTGGCTGTTCTTTTATCATCATTTTGTTCTAGGGACCATATTCAACAGTTATATTGATTTTGGTGGCTTGTTTTCTGGAAGCAACCAAGCATTCAAATCTGATATTATCAGGAATTATTACAGGATGACTCAGTACTCAATAAAAGGCCCAGTTGATGTTTCACTAAATATTTTACCTCATTAAATTCATAAATTATATACCTGTAATGCTCTCTTAATGTCATATGGTTTCAGTACGCTTATAATGTGTTACGTTTCTTCCTTAAGCAATGTCTTAACATTCATTCAAATTAAATAATACAGCACAATTTCCTCATTCATAGTGCAAACTTAATAACTAAATTTTTTTGCCTTTTTGGATGTGTTATTAGTTAAATTAAAAAAATGTAATATATATATATATATATATATATATATATATATATATATATATATATATATATATATATATATATATATATATATATATATATATATATATATATATATATATATGTCGTACCTAGTAGCCACAACTCACTTCTCAGCCTACTATGCAAGGCCCGATTTGCCTAATAAGCCAAGTTTTCATGAATTAATGTTTTTTCGTCTACCTAACCTACCTAACCTAACCTAACCTAGCTTTTTTTGGCTACCTAACCTAACCTTACCTATATATATAGGTTACGTTAGGTTAGGTAGGGTTGGTTAGGTTCGGTCATATATCTACGTTAATTTTAACTCCAATAAAAAAAAATTGACCTCATACATAGTGAAAAGGGTAGCTTTATCATTTCATAAGAAAAAAATTATAGTAAATAAATTAATTCAGGAAAACTTGGCTTATTAGGCAAATCGGGCCTTGAATAGTAGGCTGAGAAGTGAGTTCTGGCTACTAGGTACGACATATATATATATATATATATATATATATATATATATATATATATATATATATATATATATATATATATATATATATATATATATATATATATATATATATATATATATATATATATATATATATATATATATATATATCGTACCTAGTAGCCAGAATGCACTTCTCAGCCTACTATGCAAGGCCCAATTTGCCTAATATATAATAACAATTTGCCAATAAGTTTGTGAGGGTACCACCTCTGGTGCCAATGTGGGGACCCATAGCCTTGGAGAAGAAAATAAGAGTATTCAGAGGAGACCTTGTGGTTTCTCACTGAACACTAATATTATCTTCTCCTACCACCCCCATTCTTTTGTATGTACACATATATATTTACTTTATTTGAACTTTGTTACAAAAAAGGAGTTACATATGATATATATATATATATATATATATATATATATATATATATATATATATATATATATATATATATATATATATTTTTTTTTTTTTTTTTTTTTAAAGTTTGTGAGGGTACCACCTTTGGTGCCAATGTGGGGACCCATAGCTTTGGAGAAGAAAATAAAAAGTATTCAGAGGAGACCTTGTGGTTTCTCACTGAACACACACACATATATATATACCTATGTATAAAACATATATATATATATATATATATATATATATATATATATATATATATATACATAAATATATATATATATATATATATATATATATATATATATATATATATATACATAAATATATATATATATATATAAGTAGTGTAAACAGGGCCAAGTCGGGGCCGGTTTGCTTTTTTCGACGGCCCCAACTTGGCCCGGTTGTGACGCTGAACCCCGGTTCATTCCGAACACAGCGATTACACAACACATAACACCTTGCCTCAGCAACCGTTACTACCACCGTGTACTCCTACACACACCAGACCCTTGAGGCGTACCACTAGGTTTGTACTGGAACACAATGAATGAACATATCGAAGGTATTTAAAGGCCGTCGGGTTTTGTCATTTAATTACAAAGAATAGACTCTGACAAATAATACTATATTAATTAACATACTCTATTAGGTCAATACACTTCCAATACCTATAGACCACTTGACCTCCGCGATCACCACCCACACTCGTAACTTCCGCCTAAGTCCCTAATACGGAATGATTACTACAACGCTCCACACCCGGTTAGTCTTACATTCAATACTCACATACTGCAGACTTAACTTGGTCACTAAGATCACAACACGCTCTCGCATAGCTGTCTGTTACACTTCGCTGCTGCCACAGACGGGGATCCAAAGGACTTGCTAGTTCCACCTCCACAATCAGACTGCCTCCAGTCAGCCATGGCCTCAAACATTTCACCACTCCTCTCAAGGAAGGTATAATCCGATTAACCTTATCCCTAGAGCGGTAATCTGGTTCCTAGAAGCCTGACGAAGAATAATTCCTCTTTCCAGGAATTATTAATTTGGCTAAACAGCTTCGGTCTTAATCCATTGACCTTTCTTAGATATGTGATCCATAGTCTGTCTACTTACATGTACTTTCAATCATCATTCGTTAAGTGTTGTAGTAATGATCCTCTAGCTAATAATTCCTACTAACTTGTGGATTACAACACCACTCCCCTCCTTAAACACGCATATGTCCCCATATGCATCATTGCAATGGTTCCATTAGTGTAAGGACCTGGAGGATGCACCCACCATATGTGTACAACTAAAAAATCATCCAATAAGTTCATCATACACACGATGAAATAAATTAAAATTTTCCCCGACATGACTCACAACACTTAACCAACATATACATTATATTCACATCATAGCACAGGTAAAATACTCTGTAATAATTTTTCCCATCTCCAACCATGCACATATACCTAAACTGCTGACATATAATTACATACAAACATAACCATAAAATTACATGGACCAGATTGCTGGCACTTAAACAGAAATGACACTAGTCATTAATATATACACAACACATATATATCTAAGGTTCTTCATCCTTAGTAACAAGTTAATAATTTAACATCTTGCCCTGTACTGTTAACATAAGGGCTTACAATGATCACACAATGTTTCACTGGCCTCCTCCACAATTGGCAGCATCACTTCTCTTGTCTTCGTGTCCCATGGTTGCTAGGTCATAGATCCTCCATGACCCAGACAAAACCCAGGCTGTCCAGCCTGGTGAATGTTGTCAATGTCCCATCGTTGCTCTGAGGTAACGTGATCCTGGCCTCCAGAGCAACGGAGATTCCTACCCCAGGGTCATGTTCCCTTGGGTCTGTGCTGACGTCTCGTTCCAGGGCACCAATCCCAGAACGCTGTAGATCCCTCACAGCTCTCTGGTCTAGGCCCATCCGCCCAGAGTGTGTCCACCTGTATTCACACCTTCCCGACCGCTGTACCTGCAAAATATTCCCTCGGAGCCCCCTGGCTCGATCCCATTATTACATAACCCCCTCGGCTCCTTACTCTCTCCCCGTATATAGCCTGAGCGCAGCTGCAAAACCATTGCAGCTGGCCCTTATCCCTGCTTTGATGTCAGGGGGCGAATTTCGCCTATAACGTCACGTTGGCTTCACTTCCTCCCCCTTTTTTTTCTCTAGAATTACTGAGTGTAGCCTCATAGCTTCCCTTCTACTCTACCTGAAGCTCTGTGACATGATCCCGGGGGACCTTCTCAAGCCTAACACTCAGTAATGGTGCCGATGAGGTAATATACAGTATATACATACACATACATTATCACAATAAATACCTCATTAAAATAATTTCACACTTATGTCACTAAAACATCATACTGCCACTGGCTCGCCTCTAGCGAGATTCCTGTAACAACTTAATACGAAATTAGTATATCTACTTCGCTCGTCCACTGCAACCACCAACACCTGAAATTTTGAAATTCTACATTGTAATCTTATCCCTAAGACTTACCCACTCCGACACAATTAATGAAAATTTTAATGAGAATAATGAATTTTTATTAGTCTTTTATGAGTGTTGCTAGATATATCGACTTGGCTCGCCTAGTGCAGCCACCAACTCGGCAATTATCCACATTTCATCTTATCCATAAGACTTACCCACTCCGACACACCATTACCTCTGGTCATCCCAACCACTGATGACCTCAATATAACGCCACACATCCCCACAACCACTTCCTGCGTCCTAACGCACCGACCTTGCTACGCCAATACTCACCTTACCGACCACTACCTGGCGCCCCTGCGCCACCATATACTCCACAACACCACACTCCATACCAGGCGTCCAAACGCCACTACACTACACCACCCAATGGCGTCCCCAACGCCCTCAACACAACACACGGCGTCCCCAACGCCCTCAACACAACACACGGCATCCCCAACGCCCTCAACACAACACACGGCGTCCCCAACGCCCTCAACACAACACACGGCGTCCCCAACGCCCTCAACACAACACACGGCGTCCCCAACGCCCTCAACACAACACACGGCGTCCCCAACGCCATCAACACAACACACGGCGTCCCCAACGCCCTCAACACAACACCCGGCGTCCCCAACGCCCTCAACACAACACCCGGCGTCCCCAACGCCCTCAACACAACACCCGGCGTCCCCAACGCCCTCAACACCACACACGGCGTCTCCAACGCCCTCAACACCATCACCACCACAGGCATATGCCTTGCGCCAGAGCGCATCAAAACACCACGAGACATCACCAAACGCAACACACACTGTCCCTTTTCTCTGGTAATCCGTTAATTACCTGACCCACAGTCGTCAGGTATAATATCTTGTGTAGTGGCCACCCGCCACACACTACCACCAGCGTTAACAGACTTCAACGCTAATGTCTACAATACACCCAGTGTTACAACAACTAGTTATGCTACTCATGCTACACCTTGGCGCTACAATGCCAACAATGTCATGCACTATACTACATCCATAATATCAACAGTCAAAACATGCACATTACACTACGGTAATTACTATGCATTACGCTGGCGTCTAATAAGCCACTACACGTGCATTACACTACACACCCCGGCGTACAAACGCCAATACACAACCATGCACTACACCCGGCGCCACACACCCCCACCAACGGGACACGCTCCCCGTGTCCCACGATAACACTCTCCATAATGCTACCTGCACCCACAAAAAAATCTCCATGGCCCTCTCCACGGTACACGAGACATCGAACCACAGACGTCAAATTACGCGTCGCTCGCTATGCCAAGGCGTCCATAATTCACTGCGCCTATTTTCTGTATCGATGTAACGCCTGAAATCGCTAGAATCTTTAGGTAATATTTAATTATCTTTAAAATATTAGGTTTACACTTTACGTGAAAGTTAATTTACGTCATATTACGTAGTTTTCACGCTTGATTTGTCCTTAGCAACGTTTTATCACTATTACCGCCTTACCAACGATATAAAACAAGCTCCAAGGTGCGGCTCGCTTGGCCCACCCATCGTTTGGCCCGCACATGGCCGCACATGGCCCACATTCACCCGCGCTAGTTTACCTCGCCACGCTGTATTATCCGCACTACGAACACTGTATAATCCGCACTACGAACACTGTATAATCCGCACTACGAACACTGCACTTGTTTTGGATCCCGATGCTTCAATGGTCCAGACTTGCCTCTAAGCCGTCTCTCGTTGCGGGAATCTGGAAAGAAAGAAATAAACCCCACATGTGCCCCACAATGGCCTAGTCCCTTTAATTAACTAACTCCTCTGACCTGGTCTCACCTGACCCTTCTTTCCTCCGTCTAGTAACCACCATTCTCACCACAACCCGACGTCTACCATTTCCCAAACATTCCCTCACCAACTAAACTAGAACCACACTTCCTTCATCTCGCACAGTGTTCCAAAACCTGTTTGCGCTGCCACCAAATATGTCGTCTACCAATTCCCTAACATTCCCTCACCAACCAAACCAGGAACACTATGAAGGGACACATGGAATGTATTTAAAGGCCGTCGGGTTTTGTCATTTAATTACAAAGAATAGACTCTGACAAATAATACTATATTAATTAACATACTCTATTAGGTCAATACACTTCCAATACCTATAGACCACTTGACCTCCGCGATCACCACCCACACTCGTAACTTCCGCCTAAGTCCCTAATACGGAATGATTACTACAACGCTCCACACCCGGTTAGTCTTACATTCAATACTCACATACTGCAGACTTAACTTGGTCACTAAGATCACAACAGGCTCTCGCATAGCTGTCTGCTACACTTCGCTGCTGCCACAGACGGGGATCCAAAGGACTTGCTAGTTCCACCTCCACAATCAGACTGCCTCCAGTCAGCCATGGCCTCAAACATTTCACCACTCCTCTCAAGGAAGGTATAATCCGATTAACCTTATCCCTAGAGCGGTAATCTTGTTCCTAGAAGCCTGACGAAGAATAATTCCTCTTTCCAGGAATTATTAATTTGGCTAAACAGCTTCGGTCTTAATCCATTGACCTTTCTTAGATATGTGATCCATAGTCTGTCTACTTACATGTACTTTCAATCATCATTCGTTAAGTGTTGTAGTAATGATCCTCTAGCTAATAATTCCTACTAACTTGTGGATTACAACAGGTGTTTTTCGTTACATTAGGCTTTGTCCCCAACTTGGCCCGGGTGTTTTTTCGTTACCTCGGTGAGATTTGATGGTCCCAACTTGGCCCGGGTGTTTTTCGTTACCTCGGTGGGTAGAATATGGCTTGTGCGTCCAAGACGCACAAGCCTGGAAACCCACTTCGGCCAATCATTAGCCAGATACCCACACCCACGTACAGACTGGCGAAGCGACTCAACGGCCTGCTGACTCCTTATGTTCCTTGCGCCTTCAGCCTGAAGTCTCCAAAGGAATTTGTGGATTTACTGCGGCGCGCACGGGCCACAGGGATAAGAGCCTCGTTGGACGTAGAATCGCTGTTTACCAACGTACCTGTGGACGAGACAATCGGAATGATAGCCGACAGAGTGTATCGTGATCCAGCCTGTACTCCTCTTGACATGCCAGAAAGTATTCTGAGGAAACTACTCCAAGCTTGTACTAAAGAGGCACCCTTCTTGAGCCCGGATGGGCACATGTATAAGCAAGTAGATGGGGTCGCCATGGGTTCTCCCCTAGGTGTCCTGTTTGCAAACTTCTACATGGGTACCATCGAGCAAAAAGTCTTAGTCGACATGAACTTGAAACCGGCCATATACTGCAGGTATGTTGACGACATTTTTACACAGGTACCTGATGTCAGACATCTGCAGGAGCTGAAGGAGGCATTTGAGCAGAGTTCCGTGCTGCGTTTCACTTACGAGACGGAAAAGGATGGGAAGCTGCCTTTTCTAGATGTAACAGTCATGGAAAAGGGCGGAGGTTTCCACACTGCAGTCTACACAAAGGAAACAAACATAGGAATGTGCCTAAATGCCAACAGCGACTGCCCTGACAGGTACAAGAGGAGTGTTGTTAACGCATACGTCGACCGTGCTCTCAGCCACAGCTCAGAATGGAAGCAAGTCGACGAAGAACTCTGTAGGGTAAGGCAGGTCCTAGTCAATAACGGCTTCTCCAATGGTTTCATCGAAGACATCATAAGAAGGAAAGTGAAAAGCCATGCAACCTCCGAAGAGACAACTAACACAACACCTATACCCCCTATTAGACTATTTTACAGGAACTTCTTTTCCACAGCTCATAAAACGGAGGAAAGGGTCCTGAAAGATATTGTTAATAGAAACGTTATCCCTACAGACAAAAATCAGAGGATACAACTGACGATTTACTATAAAACCAGAAAAACAGCCAGCCTACTCATGAGAAACTCTCCAGACACAAAACAGAACGCTTTAAAAGAGACTAACGTCGTCTATGCCTTCAAATGCCCACTTGGGGACTGTAAGCTCCAAAAAACCCATGGCAAGACAACAACATCTCTTTCTAGGCGTTTAACGATGCATAAGCAACAGGGCTCCATTAAGGAACATATAATCTCTTCCCATAACCAAACCATCGCCAGAGAAATCCTAGTAAACAACACAGAAATCATCGATAGATACAGCGATAGCAGGCGGCTTGACGTTTGCGAGGCACTACACATCAAGAAGTCAACACCAGCAATCAACAGCCAATTATTGCACAACTATATTCTACCCACCTCAAGACTCCGCTCCAATATAGAAGCATCAAGAAATATGGACCAATAGGCTTTCTACAAACACTTCTATTCAATACCCATTGTTTCTGTTCTGTCTTGTGTTGATACTTTTAATACCCTATTAATATCCCCTAGTGTTCTGTCTTGTGTTAATGCCACATCACCCTTCCCACCTCACTCAAATGTTGATATAAAATCAGAGAAACGCAAGTTCTAATCAGTTGTGTATTTGTGAAGTCTTTGAAAATGTAATAAGTTTTACGAAACGCGCCCGTGTCGCGTCAGACTAGAAATAAAAATGAATTTTGGAGAAGTGATTTTTGATTTACCTCCAACAGTGAAGCGTAATGTACGAAAGATTGAGAAAATTCGTGTTAGAATT
>NC_091158.1:29785048-29810046 GCF_040958095.1 Procambarus clarkii
CTTCCACTGGGTTTTTGTTTTACTAGGGGATGCCTTTATTGTTTACCCCTGAAGACTAACACCTACTGGAGCATCACAGTGACAGAGTTTTTGGACTTTCCCTTCATAGTAAATATAGTCCATCTCCATACGGTGGCTACCCTGAACAAGGGTGGGTAAGACGGGCATCTTGGTAACAGGATGGTGGAGAAGCAGGTCTTCTCTACCTTCTTATTTACTTACTTACTTAGTCACCAAGGCGAATCAATACACCCTTCCCCACCCATGCCAGCATCTGCCAGCCTCATATTCTTGTGTCTACATGGACCTTGGGCCATAGGGATTTACCCTTTTTATTTATTATGCATAATAAAGCTTCTTTATTATTTCCTCTGCATTTCACTTACTTAATTTCAATAATATTAAGAAGTACTGAATTGCCAAGTTCCTTTAGAAATGGATGATATATCTCACTAACTGGAGACCAGTAACTACACACAATTAATAGACTTATGTGGAGAACTGGGCCTGAGAACTTATTAGAAAAGATAATAAAGAAAGATGTATCTTCGGAGTGCACAATAGTATTTAAATTACGTCAAAGGTAAACGTTAACGAAGAAACATAACTTTCGTTAGACTCCTGAGAACGATAATTTGAAGGACGTTCCACATGTTGGAAGTTAGAAGCATTGGCCTAACGTTTGTTAAAGTTTGGTTTAGGTATAAGGATTATGAGGTAATACAGACACATACGTCCAGTTGCGCGGTATATACGAACTTCTCTTTTGCTTTTGATAAGGTACTACATGAAAGACTGCTACATAGTCTTCCCGGCTTGGTGCCTTCATTTGATAATTACTTACTAGCAAAATACTTATAAGCTTACAGAATAAATGATACAATATTTTAATGGATAAAACAGAGTTCAGCAGAGTCACGGTTTTGCCTAGCTTCCATCAGCCATTGATGTTTCATACCTCTCTCTCTCTCTCTACTCCTCCTGATCCGTCCTCCGATGTCGCCATATTTTCTTAAATCCGGGTGTTGTTCCATGTCAGGTAAAGCCTCCAACCACTCAGCTACTTCTCTAGACACACTCTTGATCACATGTAAACTCTGCTCCACCACTCGCATCAGTTAGGAGTACGCTCGGATAAGGAATAACACTCACATCAGGAGTGGAAGTATGTTATGATGTGACCGAGGTTCATAACTCTCTTTACTCAGTTTCAAATGTAAATAAGACAGAGTCTTATTGACCCAGGAATCTGTTCATAAGTTCACTGATGGTTGAGAGGTGGGACCAGAGAGCCGAAGCTCAACCGCCAGAAGAACAATTACATGAGTACACACAGACACAAGCACACTTTAACTCAACCTGAAATATAAATGTTATAAGTTGTGTAAGAGATTACCTAAGCGGAGCAGACAGTGGGCAGTAGAGGAGAGTGTGAGTCAGTGGGGCCAGCACCAGAACCTTGCCAGCACCTCGCCTCTCTCCTGCCTCCCGTGTGCTGCTCGCCGGCCTGCCCTACTCACTACGCTCACAGGTGGGATAACTCACCACCCACAGGTGGGATAACTCACTACACTCACAGGTGGGATAACTCACCACTCACAGGTGGGATAACTCACCACTCACAGGTGGGATAACTCACCACTCACAGGTGGGATAACTCACCACTCACAGGTGGGATAACTCACCACTCACAGGTGGGATAACTCACCACTCACAGGTGGGATAACTCACCACTCAAGGGTGGGATAACTCACCACTCAAAATGGGATAACTCACCACCCACAGGTGGGATGATAAGAAACTTCAAACTATTACCTAAACTGAGCGGCAGTTGATATTGCTACTTCTGACATGTATTATGTCTTTAGTGGAGTTACTAACACGTTTGATTTGAACAATTTTACCCAACTGGAATGAGACTATAATATTTTGTCTTCTTTAGGAATTTGTTATGATTAGTGATAAGAACTTATGTGTTGCACTCTCACAGTCACAGTACGAGCCATGTGTTGCACTCTCACAGTCACAGTACGAGCCATGTGTTGCACTCTCACAGTCACAGTACGAGCCATGTGTTGCACTCTCACAGTCACAGTACGAGCCATGTGTTGCACTCTCACAGTCACAGTACGAGCCATGTGTTGCACTCTCACAGTCACAGTACGAGCCATGTGTTGCACTCTCAGTCACAGTACGAGCCATGTGTTGCACTCTCACAGTCACAGTACGAGCCATGTGTTGCACTCTCACAGTCACAGTACGAGCCATGTGTTGCACTCTCACAGTCACAGTACGAGCCATGTGTTGCACTCTCAGTCACAGTACGAGCCATGTGTTGCACTCTCACAGTCACAGTGCGAGCCATGTGTTGCACTCTCACAGTCACAGTACGAGCCATGTGTTGCACTCTCACAGTCACAGTACGAGCCATGTGTTGCACTCTCACAGTCACAGTACGAGCCATGTGTTGCACTCTCACAGTCACAGTACGAGCCATGTGTTGCACTCTCACAGTCACAGTACGAGCCATGTGTTGCACTCTCACAGTCACAGTACGAGCCATGTGTTGCACTCTTACAGTCACAGTACGAGCCATGTGTTGCACTCTTACAGTCACAGTACGAGCGATGTGTTGCACTCTCACAGTCACAGTACGAGCCATGTGTTGCACTCTCACAGTCACAGTACGAGCCATGTGTTGCACTCTTACAGTCACAGTACGAGCGATGTGTTGCACTCTCACAGTCACAGTACGAGCGATGTGTTGCACTCTCACAGTCACAGTACGAGCCATGTGTTGCACTCTCACAGTCACAGTACGAGCCATGTGTTGCACTCTCACAGTCACAGTGCGAGCCATGTGTTGCACTCTCACAGTCACAATGCGAGCCATGTGTTGCACTCTCACAGTCACAGTGCGAGCCATGTGTTGCACTCTCACAGTCACAGTACGAGCCATGAGTTGCACTCTCACAGTCACAGTGCGAGCCATGTGTTGCACTTTCACAGTCACAGTACGAGCCATGTGTTGCACTCTCACAGTCACAGTGCGAGCCATGTGTTGCACTCTCACAGTCACAGTACGAGCCATGAGTTGCACTCTCACAGTCACAGTGCGAGCCATGTGTTGCACTTTCACAGTCACAGTACGAGCCATGTGTTGCACTCTCACAGTCACAGTAAGAAACACGAGTGCTCACCTCCTACACTCAGGTACAGGTAGTGATGACCAGCTTACAAGACCTACACCCTGGTGTAGGTAAGGATGTCTACCTTACACCACCCACACCCTGGTGTAGGTAAGGATGTCTACCTTACACCATCCACACCCTGGTGTAGGTAGGGATGATTACCCTACACCACCCACACCCTGGTGTAGGTAAGGATGTCTACCTTACACCACCCACACCCTGGTGTAGGTAAGGATGTCTTCCTTACACCACCAACACCCTGGTGTAGGTAAGGATGTCTACCTTACACCACCCACACCCTGGTGTAGGTAAGGATGTCTACCTTACACCACCCACACCCTGGTGTAGGTAGGGATGACTACCCTACACCACCCACACCCTGGTGTAGGTAAGGATGACTACCCTACACCACCCACACCCTGGTGTAGGTAAGGATGACTACCCTACACCACCCACACCCTGGTGTAGGTAAGGATGACTACCCTACACCACCCACACCCTGGTGTAGGTAAGGATGACAACCTTACACCACCCACACCCTGGTGTAGGTAAGGATGTCTACCTTACACCACCCACACCCTGGTGTAGGTAATGATGATTACCCTACACCACCCACACCCTGGTGTAGGTAAGGATGACTACCCTACACCACCCACACCCTGGTGTAGGTAAGGATGACTACCCTACACCACCCACACCCTGGTGTAGGTAAGGATGACTACGACACACCGCCCACATTACCTTTACGCGGCAAGAAATGTTTTGAGCCAGCATGTCAGGGAACCCACGAGAATGAGTGGCAACGATGAACCAGCGAGACTCGACCTAGTCGTCACTCTGAACGACTCCGACATAAGGGAAATCGGTCCAGAGGCCCCAGTAGGAATGAGCGATCACAGTGTACTAATGTTTGAGTATCTGGTCGAAGTAGGGTTAATGTACCCAAGGAAGGGACCAGAAAACATAATGCTGGTAATCTCTATGACAAATTATGAGGATATAAGAACATTTCTAACTAATATAACATGGGAAACATAGCTCAGAGGAAAGATGGCCCAAGACATGATGGACTCCGTCACACAGAAGTGTAAGGAGGCAGCAGACAAGTTTGTCCCCGTCCAAAAGAAAATAACGAAATGCAGACATGAAACCCATGGTTTTTTTTTTGAGATTTATACAAGAGTTCTTACATTCTTGTACAGCCTCTAGTTCGCGTAGCGTTTCGGGCAGGTCCCTGGAATACGATCCCCTGCCGCGAAGAATCGTTTTTTCATCCAAGTACACATTTTACTGTTGCGTTAAACAGAGGCTACATTTATTACATTTACATTACAGAGGCTACAGTTAAGGATTTACGCCCAGTAAATCCTCCCCGGCCAGGATACGAACCCATGACATAGCGCTCGCGGAACGCCAGGCGAGTGTCTTACCACTACACCACGGAGACTGTTTAATCAGAGATGTAAGCTAGCAAACCAACTAAGTAGAGGAGCGTGGAGAAACTATAAAAATAACAGGATACTTGAGAGCAGATAAAGATACCAGATAGCCGGGAATGAATACGTCATAGGTGAGAAACACGAAACGCTTTCTGGCGTCAGACCAAAAATAAAAATGTAAATAATAATAATAATAAGGCCCGATTTGCCTAATAAGCCAAGTTTTCCTGAATTAATTGTTTCTCGACTACCTAACCTACCTAACCTAACCTAACCTAACTTTTTCGGCTACCTAACCTAACCTATAAAGATAGGTTAGGTTAGGTTAGGTAGGGTTGATTAGGTTCGGTCATATATCTACGTTAATTTTAACTCCAATAAAAAAAAATTGTCCTCATACATAATGAAATGGGTACCTTTATCATTTCATAAGAAAAAAATTAGAGAAATATATTTATTCAGGAAAACTTGGCTTATTAGGCAAATCGGGCCTTGCATAGTAGGCCGAGAACTGCGTTCTGGCTACTAGGTACGACATATATATATATATATATATATATATATATATATATATATATATATATATATATATATATATATATATATATGCAATTGACGATCACAAAACTGATAATTTTTATGCGGAAAATCCACAGAGAAATGTGAAAGGAAATGAACGTTTCGGCCTAATTAAAACCGTTGTCAACACCAGACTGACTAAAGAGAGAGAGGAAGGGTACAGGCCAACACCTGGATCTGACCAACCCATCTCTAGGGAAAGAATTAACCAGAAACAGGTATAGCTTAGAATGGTCATAAAGGATTAAGCGGTCAGAGAATAAGGATGAAAGGTTAAAGAAAAACCTCATGAAACACGATATATGAATATGAAATTGTTAGGAGACATTGTAACCTTCCTTAACAGAGTTTTTTCTTAAACTGCGGTGCAATATTATACCTTAAAATGGATCAAATTTGTACATACCAGTTCTAACATTAAGAGGATTTGGACAATGACTGATTAGAGCAAACTCAACCAAATTCCGTTCCACAAAACCACCACAATTGGTAATGCTTTTCACCCCATTCCAGTTAATAGTGTGATCACATAAACTCGTGTGCAGATATAATGCTCTTGACGTTTGGGCAGTTCTAATACTATAAGCATGTTGTGACAACCGCAATTGTAAGGACTTTCCTGTTTGTCCACGATACACAAAATCACAATCATTGCAGGGAATCGAATACACTCAACTTACTGTACCAGGGAAGTTTTTGACTGAATTAGACTTGATCGTACTATTAGTGAACACCATATTGATATTAAGTTTCTTAAAAACGGAGACAGTTTTTCAAGTCCACTCGCATAAGGTACCACCAATGAGTTACAAATTTCTGGTTTCGCTTTGGGGACGTGATTATAAAACGGACGCTTAGCTTGTCCGAACGAGCAATCCAAAAACATCTTAGGATATTGTAAACTCTTCCCAATTTCGTATATTTTATTTCATATTTTTTATTTTCATATATTTCATATTATTTTATTTTCATATATTATATTTTCATATAATTTGATATATTCATATTTCTCTGGGCCAGCACCAGAACCTTGCCAGCACCTCGCCTCTCTCCTGCCTCCCGTGTGCTGGTCGCCGGCCTGCCCTACTCACTCTACTCTTCATCAAAAAACTCAGGGCTGCATACCCTCAAAGCTCGTAGAAACATTCCTGAAAATACTGCCTGTTTAACTTTACTATGATGATTCGAATAAAAATGAACATATGAACCCATGTTGGTAGGTTTCCTATACACATTAAATTTGAACCTTCTATTGCCTCTATGAATCATAATGTCCAAAAACGGAAGAGTATCATTCTCCTCATTCTCACAAGTAAATTTTATTGAAGGTACCAAAGAATTAAGTTCATTAAGAAAAGCTATTTGGTCTTGGTCACTCGGCCATAAGCACAAAATATCATCAACATACCTAAACCAAACTACAATAGCAGGGATAATCCTGGATAAGATTTTTGTTTCGAAGAATTCCATATAAAAATTGCTTAAAACTGGGGAAAGGGGATTGCCCATCGCCATTCCAAATGTTTGTTTGAAAAATTTTCCATTAAAACTAAAATAATTGTCTTTTATACACAATTCGATAAGTTCCAATACTTTATTGGTCTACAAGCTCAAATTATATTTAGGCAGTTCCTCACGTAGAAATTCTTACAAATCTCCAGTCCAGTTTCAAATGTAAATATGACAGAGTCTTATTGACCCAGGAATCTGTTCATAAGTTCGTTGATGGTTGAGAGGTGGGACCAGAGAGCCGAAGCTCAACCGCCAGAAGAACAATTACGTGAGTACACACAGACACAAGCACACTTTAATTCAACCTGAAATATAAATGTTATATGTTGTGTAAGAGATTACCTAAGCAGAGCAGACAGTGGGCAGTAGAGGAGGGTGTGAGTCAGTGGGGCCTGCACCAGAACCTTGCCAGCACCTCGCCTCTCTCCTGCCTCTCTTGTGCTGCTCGCCGGCCTGCCCTACTCACTACGCTCACAGGTGGGATAACTCACCACCCACAGGTGGGATAACTCACTACACTCACAGGTGGGATAACTCACCATTCACAGGTGGGATAACTCACCACTCACAGGTGGGATAACTCACCACTCACAGGTGGGATAACTCACAAATCACAGGTGGGATAACTCACCACTCAAGGGTGGGATAACTCACCACTCAAAGGTGGGATAACTCACCACCCACAGGTGGGATAACTCACCACTCACAGGTGGGATAACTCACCACTCACAGGTGGGATAACTCACCACTCAAGGGTGGGATAACTCACTACTCAAGGGTGGGATAACTCAACACTCAAAGGTGGGATAACTCACCACCCACAGGCGGGATAACTCACCACTCACAGGTGGGATAACTCGCCACCCACAGGTGGGATAACTCACCACTCACAGGTGGGATAACTCACCACTCACAGGTGGGATAACTCACCACTCACAGGTGGGATAACTCACCACTCACAGGTGGGATAACTCACAACTCACAGGTGGGATAACTCACCACTCACAGGTGGGATAAGTCGCCACCCACAGGCGGGATAACTCACCACCCACAGGCGGGATAACTCACAACTCACAGGTGGGATAACTCACAACTCACAGGTGGGATAACTCACAACTCACAGGTGGGATAACTCACAACTCACAGGTGGGATAACTCACCACCCACAGGCGGGATAACTCACCACTCAAGGGTTGGATAACTCACCACTCAAGGGTGGGATAACTCACCACTCACAGGTGGGATAACTCACCACTCACAGGTTTGATAACTCACCACTCAAGGGTGGGATAACTCACCACTCACAGGTGGGATAACTCACCACTCACAGGTGGGATAACTCACCACTCACAGGTGGGATAACTCACCACTCACAGGTGGGATAACTCACCACTCACAGGTGGGATAACTCACCATTCACAGGTGGGATAACTCACCACTCATAGGTGGGATAACTCACCACTCACAGGCGGGATAACTCACAACTCACAGGTAGGATAACTCACAACTCACAGGTGGGATAACTCACCACTCACAGGCGGGATAACTCACAACTCACAAGTGGGATAACTCACAACTCACAGGTGGGATAACTCACCACCCATAGGCGGGATAACTCACAGGTGGGATAACTCACCACTCAAGGGTGGGATAACTCACCACTCAAGGGTGGGATAACTCACCACTCAAGGGTGGGATAACTCACCACTCACAGGTGGGATAACTCACCACTCAAGGGTGGGATAACTCACCACTCACAGGTGGGATAACTCACCACTCAAGGGTGGGATAACTCACCACTCACAGGTGGGATAACTCACCATTCACAGGTGGGATAACTCACCACTCAAGGGTGGGATAACTCACCACTCACAGGTGGGATAACTCACCACTCAAGGGTGGGATAACTCACCACTCACAGGTGGGATAACTCACCACTCAAGGGTGGGATAACTCACCACTCAAGGGTGGGATAACTCACCACTCAAGGGTGACATAACTCACCACCCACAGGTGGGATAACTCACAACTCACAGGTGGGATAACTCACAACTCACAGGTGGGATAACTCACCACCCACAGGCGGGATAACTCACCACTCAAGGGTGGGATAACTCACCACTCAAGGGTGGGATAACTCACCACCCACAGGTGGGATAACTCACCACTCAAGGGTGGGATAACTCACCACTCAAGGGTGGGATAACTCACCACCCACAGGTGGGATGATAAGAAACTTCAAACTATTACCTAAACTGAGCGGCAGTTGATATTGCTACTTCTGACATGTATTATGTCTTTAGTGGAGTTACTAACACGTTTGATTTGAACAATTTTACCCAACTGGAATGAGACTATAATATTTTGTCTTCTTTAGGAATTTGTTATGATTAGTGATAAGAACTTATGTGTTGCACTCTCACAGTCACAGTACGAGCCATGTGTTGCACTCTCACAGTCACAGTACGAGCCATGTGTTGCACTCTCACAGTCACAGTACGAGCCATGTGTTGCACTCTCACAGTCACAGTACGAGCCATGTGTTGCACTCTCACAGTCACAGTACGAGCCATGTGTTGCACACTCACAGTCACAGTACGAGCGATGTGTTGCACTCTCACAGTCACAGTACGAGCCATATGTGTTGCACTCTCACAGACACAGTACGAGCCATGTGTTGCACTCTCACATTCACAGTACGAGCCATGTGTTGCACTCTCACAGTCACAGTACGAGCCATATGTGTTGCACTCTCACAGTCACAGTACGAGCCATGTGTTGCACTCTCACAGTCACAGTACGAGCCATGTGTTGCACTCTCAGTCACAGTACGAGCCATGTGTTGCACTCTCACAGTCACAGTACGAGCCATGTGTTGCACTCTTACAGTCACAGTACGAGCCATGTGTTGCACTCTCACAGTACGAGCCATGTCTGGCACTCTTACAGTCACAGTACGAGCCATGTGTTGCACTCTCACAGTCACAGTACGAGCCATGTGTTGCACTCTCACAGTCACAGTGCGAGCCATGTGTTGCACTCTCACAGTCACAGTGCGAGCCATGTGTTGCACTCTCACAGTCACAGTACGAGCCATGTGTTGCACTCTCACAGTCACAGTACGAGCCATGTGTTGCACTCTCACAGTCACAGTGCGAGCCATGTGTTGCACTCTCACAGTCACAGTGCGAGCCATGTGTTGCACTCTCACAGTCACAGTATGAGCCATGTGTTGCACTCTCACAGTCACAGTACGAGCCATGTGTTGCACTCTCACAGTCACAGTGCGAGCCATGTGTTGCACTCTCACAGTCACAGTGCGAGCCATGTGTTGCACTCTCACAGTCACAGTGCGAGCCATGTGTTGCACTCTCAGTCACAGTACGAGCCATGTATTGCACTCTCACAGTCACAGTGCGAGCCATGTGTTGCACTCTCACAGTCACAGTACGAGCCATGTGTTGCACTCTCACAGTCACAGTACGAGCCATGTGTTGCACTCTCACAGTCACAGTGCGAGCCATGTGTTGCACTCTCACAGTCACAGTGCGAGCCATGTATTGCACTCTCACAGTCACAGTATGAGCCATGTGTTGCACTCTCACAGTCACAGTATGAGCCATGTGTTGCACTCTCACAGTCACAGTGCGAGCCATGTGTTGCACTCTCACAGTCACAGTATGAGCCATGTGTTGCACTCTCACAGTCACAGTGCGAGCCATGTGTTGCACTCTTACAGTCACAGTACGAGCCATGTGTTGCACTCTCACAGTCACAGTATGAGCCATGTGTTGCACTCTCACAGTCACAGTGCGAGCCATGTGTTGCACTCTCACAGTCACAGTACGAGCCATGTGTTGCACTCTCACAGTCACAGTACGAGCCATGTGTTGCACTCTCACAGTCACAGTAAGAAACACGAGTGCTCACCTCCTACACTCAGGTACAGGTAGTGATGACCAGCTTACACCACCCACACTCTGGTGTAGGTAAGGGTGACAACTTTACACCACCAACACTCTGGTGTAGATAAGGATGTCTACCTTACACCACCCACACGCTGGTGTAGGTAAGGATGACTACCTTACACCACCCACACCCTGGTGTAGGTAAGGATGACAACTTTACACCACCCACACTCTGGTGTAGGTAAGGATGTCTGCCTTACACCACCCACACCCTGGTGTAGGTAAGGATGACTACCTTACACCACCCACACCCTGGTGTAGGTAAGGATGACTACCTTACACCACCCACACCCTGGTGTAGGTAAGGATGTGTACCTTACACCACCCACACCCTGGTGTAGGTAAGGATGACTACCCTACACCACCCACACCCTGGTGTAAGGTAAGGATGACTACCTTACACCACCCACACCCTGGTGTAGGTAAGGATGACTACCTTACACCACCCACACCCTGGTGTAGGTAAGGATGTCTACCTTACACCACCCACACCCTGGTGTAGGTAAGGATGACTACCCTACACCACCCACACCCTGGTGTAAGGTAAGGATGACTACCTTACACCACCCACACCCTGGTGTAGGTAAGGATGACTACCTTACACCACCCACACCCTGGTGTAGGTAAGGATGTCTACCTTACAACACCCACACCCTGGTGTAGGTAAGGATGACTACCCTACACCACCCACACCCTGGTGTAAGGTAAGGATGACTACCTTACACCACCCACACCCTGGTGTAGGTAAGGATGTCTACCTTACACCACCCACACCCTGGTGTAAGGTAAGGATGACTACCGTACACCACCCACACCCTGGTGTAGGTAAGGATGACTACCTTACACCACCCACACCCTGGTGTAGGTAAGGATGTCTACCTTACACCACCCACACTCTGGTGTAGGTAAGGATGTCTGCCTTACACCATCCACACCCTGGTGTAGGTAAGGATGTCTGCCTTACACCACCCACTCCCTGGTGTAGGTAAGGATGACAACTTTACACCACCAACACCCTGGTGTAGGTAAGGATGACTACCTTACACCACCCACACCCTGGTGTAGGTAAGGATGACTACCTTACACCACCCACACCCTGGTGTAGGTAGGGATGACTACCGTACACCACCCACACCCTGGTGTAGGTAAGGATGACTACCCTACACCACCCACACCCTGGTGTAGGTAAGGATGACTACCGTACACCATCCACACCCTGGTGTAGGTAAGGATGTCTACCTTACACCACCCACACCCTGGTGTAGGTAAGGATGATTACCCTACACCACCCACACCCTGGTGTAGGTAAGGATGACTACCCTACACCACCCACACCCTGGTGTAGGTAAGGATGACTACCCTACACCACCCACACCCTGGTGTAGGTAAGGATGACTACGACACACCGCCCACATTACCTTTACGCGGCAAGAAATGTTTTGAGCCAGCATGTCAGGGAACCCACGAGAATGAGTGGCAACGATGAACCAGCGAGACTCGACCTAGTCGTCACTCTGAACGACTCCGACATAAGGGAAATCGGTCCAGAGGCCCCAGTAGGAATGAGCGATCACAGTGTACTAATGTTTGAGTATCTGGTCGAAGTAGGGTTAATGTACCCAAGGAAGGGACCAGAAAACATAATGCTGGTAATCTCTATGACAAATTATGAGGATATAAGAACATTTCTAACTAATATAACATGGGAAACATAGCTCAGAGGAAAGATGGCCCAAGACATGATGGACTCCGTCACACAGAAGTGTAAGGAGGCAGCAGACAAGTTTGTCCCCGTCCAAAAGAAAATAACGAAATGCAGACATGAAACCCATGGTTTTTTTTTGAGATTTATACAAGAGTTGTTACATTCTTGTACAGCCTCTAGTTCGCGTAGCGTTTCGGGCAGGTCCCTGGAATACGATCCCCTGCCGCGAAGAATCGTTTTTTCATCCAAGTACACATTTTACTGTTGCGTTAAACAGAGGCTACATTTATTACATTTACATTACAGAGGCTACAGTTAAGGATTTACGCCCAGTAAATCCTCCCCGGCCAGGATACGAACCCATGACATAGCGCTCGCGGAACGCCAGGCGAGTGTCTTACCACTACACCACGGAGACTGTTTAATCAGAGATGTAAGCTAGCAAACCAACTAAGTAGAGGAGCGTGGAGAAACTATAGAAATAACAGGATACTTGAGAGCAGATAAAGATACCAGATAGCCGGGAATGAATACGTCATAGGTGAGAAACGCGAAACGCTTTCTGGCGTCAGACCAAAAATAAAAATGTAAATAATAATAATAATAAGGCCCGATTTGCCTAATAAGCCAAGTTTTCCTGAATTAATTGTTTCTCGACTACCTAACCTACCTAACCTAACCTAACCTAACTTTTTCGGCTACCTAACCTAACCTATAAAGATAGGTTAGGTTAGGTTAGGTAGGGTTGATTAGGTTCGGTCATATATCTACGTTAATTTTAACTCCAATAAAAAAAAATTGTCCTCATACATAATGAAATGGGTACCTTTATCATTTCATAAGAAAAAAATTAGAGAAATATATTTATTCAGGAAAACTTGGCTTATTAGGCAAATCGGGCCTTGCATAGTAGGCCGAGAACTGCGTTCTGGCTACTAGGTACGACATATATATATATATATATATATATATATATATATATATATATATATATATATATATATATATATATATATATATATGCAATTGACGATCACAAAACTGATAATTTTTATGCGGAAAATCCACAGAGAAATGTGAAAGGAAATGAACGTTTCGGCCTAATTAAAACCGTTGTCAACACCAGACTGACTAAAGAGAGAGAGGAAGGGTACAGGCCAACACCTGGATCTGACCAACCCATCTCTAGGGAAAGAATTAACCAGAAACAGGTATAGCTTAGAATGGTCATAAAGGATTAAGCGGTCAGAGAATAAGGATGAAAGGTTAAAGAAAAACCTCATGAAACACGATATATGAATATGAAATTGTTAGGAGACATTGTAACCTTCCTTAACAGAGTTTTTTCTTAAACTGCGGTGCAATATTATACCTTAAAATGGATCAAATTTGTACATACCAGTTCTAACATTAAGAGGATTTGGACAATGACTGATTAGAGCAAACTCAACCAAATTCCGTTCCACAAAACCACCACAATTGGTAATGCTTTTCACCCCATTCCAGTTAATAGTGTGATCACATAAACTCGTGTGCAGATATAATGCTCTTGACGTTTGGGCAGTTCTAATACTATAAGCATGTTGTGACAACCGCAATTGTAAGGACTTTCCTGTTTGTCCACGATACACAAAATCACAATCATTGCAGGGAATCGAATACACTCAACTTACTGTACCAGGGAAGTTTTTGACTGAATTAGACTTGATCGTACTATTAGTGAACACCATATTGATATTAAGTTTCTTAAAAACCGGAGACAGTTTTTCAAGTCCACTCGCATAAGGTACCACCAATGAGTTACAAATTTCTGGTTTCGCTTTGGGGACGTGATTATAAAACGGACGCTTAGCTTGTCCGAACGAGCAATCCAAAAACATCTTAGGATATTGTAAACTCTTCCCAATTTCGTATATTTTATTTCATATTTTTTATTTTCATATATTTCATATTATTTTATTTTCATATATTATATTTTCATATAATTTGATATATTCATATTTCTCTGGGCCAGCACCAGAACCTTGCCAGCACCTCGCCTCTCTCCTGCCTCCCGTGTGCTGGTCGCCGGCCTGCCCTACTCACTCTACTCTTCATCAAAAAACTCAGGGCTGCATACCCTCAAAGCTCGTAGAAACATTCCTGAAAATACTGCCTGTTTAACTTTACTATGATGATTCGAATAAAAATGAACATATGAACCCATGTTGGTAGGTTTCCTATACACATTAAATTTGAACCTTCTATTGCCTCTATGAATCATAATGTCCAAAAACGGAAGAGTATCATTCTCCTCATTCTCACAAGTAAATTTTATTGAAGGTACCAAAGAATTAAGTTCATTAAGAAAAGCTATTTGGTCTTGGTCACTCGGCCATAAGCACAAAATATCATCAACATACCTAAACCAAACTACAATAGCAGGGATAATCCTGGATAAGATTTTTGTTTCGAAGAATTCCATATAAAAATTGCTTAAAACTGGGGAAAGGGGATTGCCCATCGCCATTCCAAATGTTTGTTTGAAAAATTTTCCATTAAAACTAAAATAATTGTCTTTTATACACAATTCGATAAGTTCCAATACTTTATTGGTCTACAAGCTCAAATTATATTTAGGCAGTTCCTCACGTAGAAATTCTTACAAATCTCCAGTCCAGTTTCAAATGTAAATATGACAGAGTCTTATTGACCCAGGAATCTGTTCATAAGTTCGTTGATGGTTGAGAGGTGGGACCAGAGAGCCGAAGCTCAACCGCCAGAAGAACAATTACGTGAGTACACACAGACACAAGCACACTTTAATTCAACCTGAAATATAAATGTTATATGTTGTGTAAGAGATTACCTAAGCAGAGCAGACAGTGGGCAGTAGAGGAGGGTGTGAGTCAGTGGGGCCTGCACCAGAACCTTGCCAGCACCTCGCCTCTCTCCTGCCTCTCTTGTGCTGCTCGCCGGCCTGCCCTACTCACTACGCTCACAGGTGGGATAACTCACCACCCACAGGTGGGATAACTCACTACACTCACAGGTGGGATAACTCACCACTCACAGGTGGGATAACTCACCACTCACAGGTGGGATAACTCACCACTCACAGGTGGGATAACTCACAAATCACAGGTGGGATAACTCACCACTCAAGGGTGGGATAACTCACCACTCAAAGGTGGGATAACTCACCACCCACAGGTGGGATAACTCACCACTCACAGGTGGGATAACTCACCACTCACAGGTGGGATAACTCACCACTCAAGGGTGGGATAACTCACTACTCAAGGGTGGGATAACTCAACACTCAAAGGTGGGATAACTCACCACCCACAGGCGGGATAACTCACCACTCACAGGTGGGATAACTCGCCACCCACAGGTGGGATAACTCACCACTCACAGGTGGGATAACTCACCACTCACAGGTGGGATAACTCACCACTCACAGGTGGGATAACTCACCACTCACAGGTGGGATAACTCACAACTCACAGGTGGGATAACTCACCACTCACAGGTGGGATAAGTCGCCACCCACAGGCGGGATAACTCACCACCCACAGGCGGGATAACTCACAACTCACAGGTGGGATAACTCACAACTCACAGGTAGGATAACTCACAACTCACAGGTGGGATAACTCACAACTCACAGGTGGGATAACTCACCACCCATTAGGCGGGATAACTCACCACTCAAGGGTGGGATAACTCACCACTCAAGGGTGGGATAACTCACCACTCACAGGTGGGATAACTCACCACTCACAGGTTTGATAACTCACCACTCAAGGGTGGGATAACTCACCACTCACAGGTGGGATAACTCACCACTCACAGGTGGGATAACTCACCACTCACAGGTGGGATAACTCACCACTCACAGGTGGGATAACTCACCACTCACAGGTGGGATAACTCACCATTCACAGGTGGGATAACTCACCACTCATAGGTGGGATAACTCACCACTCACAGGCGGGATAACTCACAACTCACAGGTAGGATAACTCACAACTCACAGGTGGGATAACTCACCACTCACAGGCGGGATAACTCACAACTCACAGGTGGGATAACTCACAACTCACAGGTGGGATAACTCACCACCCATAGGCGGGATAACTCACAGGTGGGATAACTCACCACTCAAGGGTGGGATAACTCACCACTCAAGGGTGGGATAACTCACCACTCAAGGGTGGGATAACTCACCACTCACAGGTGGGATAACTCACCACTCAAGGGTGGGATAACTCACCACTCACAGGTGGGATAACTCACCACTCAAGGGTGGGATAACTCACCACTCACAGGTGGGATAACTCACCATTCACAGGTGGGATAACTCACCACTCAAGGGTGGGATAACTCACCACTCACAGGTGGGATAACTCACCACTCAAGGGTGGGATAACTCACCACTCACAGGTGGGATAACTCACCACTCAAGGGTGGGATAACTCACCACTCAAGGGTGGGATAACTCACCACTCAAGGGTGGGATAACTCACCACCCACAGGTGGGATAACTCACAACTCACAGGTGGGATAACTCACAACTCACAGGTGGGATAACTCACCACCCACAGGCGGGAAAACTCACCACTCAAGGGTGGGATAACTCACCACTCAAGGGTGGGATAACTCACCACCCACAGGTGGGATAACTCACCACTCAAGGGTGGGATAACTCACCACTCAAGGGTGGGATAACTCACCACCCACAGGTGGGATGATAAGAAACTTCAAACTATTACCTAAACTGAGCGGCAGTTGATATTGCTACTTCTGACATGTATTATGTCTTTAGTGGAGTTACTAACACGTTTGATTTGAACAATTTTACCCAACTGGAATGAGACTATAATATTTTGTCTTCTTTAGGAATTTGTTATGATTAGTGATAAGAACTTATGTGTTGCACTCTCACAGTCACAGTACGAGCCATGTGTTGCACTCTCACAGTCACAGTACGAGCCATGTGTTGCACTCTCACAGTCACAGTACGAGCCATGTGTTGCACTCTCACAGTCACAGTACGAGCCATGTGTTGCACTCTCACAGTCACAGTACGAGCCATGTGTTGCACACTCACAGTCACAGTACGAGCCATGTGTTGCACTCTCACAGACACAGTACGAGCCATGTGTTGCACTCTCACATTCACAGTACGAGCCATGTGTTGCACTCTCACAGTCACAGTACGAGCCATATGTGTTGCACTCTCACAGTCACAGTACGAGCCATGTGTTGCACTCTCACAGTCACAGTACGAGCCATGTGTTGCACTCTCAGTCACAGTACGAGCCATGTGTTGCACTCTCACAGTCACAGTACGAGCCATGTGTTGCACTCTTACAGTCACAGTACGAGCCATGTGTTGCACTCTCACAGTACGAGCCATGTCTGGCACTCTTACAGTCACAGTACGAGCCATGTGTTGCACTCTCACAGTCACTGTACGAGCCATGTGTTGCACTCTCACAGTCACAGTGCGAGCCATGTGTTGCACTCTCACAGTCACAGTGCGAGCCATGTGTTGCACTCTCACAGTCACAGTACGAGCCATGTGTTGCACTCTCACAGTCACAGTACGAGCCATGTGTTGCACTCTCACAGTCACAGTGCGAGCCATGTGTTGCACTCTCACAGTCACAGTGCGAGCCATGTGTTGCACTCTCACAGTCACAGTATGAGCCATGTGTTGCACTCTCACAGTCACAGTACGAGCCATGTGTTGCACTCTCACAGTCACAGTGCGAGCCATGTGTTGCACTCTCACAGTCACAGTGCGAGCCATGTGTTGCACTCTCACAGTCACAGTGCGAGCCATGTGTTGCACTCTCAGTCACAGTACGAGCCATGTATTGCACTCTCACAGTCACAGTGCGAGCCATGTGTTGCACTCTCACAGTCACAGTACGAGCCATGTGTTGCACTCTCACAGTCACAGTACGAGCCATGTGTTGCACTCTCACAGTCACAGTGCGAGCCATGTGTTGCACTCTCACAGTCACAGTGCGAGCCATGTATTGCACTCTCACAGTCACAGTATGAGCCATGTGTTGCACTCTCACAGTCACAGTATGAGCCATGTGTTGCACTCTCACAGTCACAGTATGAGCCATGTGTTGCACTCTCACAGTCACAGTGCGAGCCATGTGTTGCACTCTCACAGTCACAGTATGAGCCATGTGTTGCACTCTCACAGTCACAGTGCGAGCCATGTGTTGCACTCTTACAGTCACAGTACGAGCCATGTGTTGCACTCTCACAGTCACAGTATGAGCCATGTGTTGCACTCTCACAGTCACAGTGCGAGCCATGTGTTGCACTCTCACAGTCACAGTACGAGCCATGTGTTGCACTCTCACAGTCACAGTACGAGCCATGTGTTGCACTCTCACAGTCACAGTAAGAAACACGAGTGCTCACCTCCTACACTCAGGTACAGGTAGTGATGACCAGCTTACAAGACCTACACCCTGGTGTAGGTAAGGGTGACAACTTTACACCACCAACACTCTGGTGTAGATAAGGATGTCTGCCTTACACCACCCACACCCTGGTGTAGGTAAGGATGACTACCTTACACCACCCACACCCTGGTGTAGGTAAGGATGACTACCTTACACCACCCACACCCTGGTGTAGGTAAGGATGACTACCTTACACCACCCACACCCTGGTGTAGGTAAGGATGTGTACCTTACACCACCCACACCCTGGTGTAGGTAAGGATGACTACCCTACACCACCCACACCCTGGTGTAAGGTAAGGATGACTACCTTACACCACCCACACCCTGGTGTAGGTAAGGATGACTACCTTACACCACCCACACCCTGGTGTAGGTAAGGATGTCTACCTTACACCACCCACACCCTGGTGTAGGTAAGGATGACTACCGTACACCACCCACACCCTGGTGTAGGTAAGGATGACTACCTTACACCACCCACACCCTGGTGTAGGTAAGGATGTCTACCTTACACCACCCACACTCTGGTGTAGGTAAGGATGTCTGCCTTACACCATCCACACCCTGGTGTAGGTAAGGATGTCTGCCTTACACCACCCACTCCCTGGTGTAGGTAAGGATGACTACCTTACACCACCCACACCCTGGTGTAGGTAGGGATGACTACCTTACACCACCCACACCCTGGTGTAGGTAGGGATGACTACCCTACACCACCAACACCCTGGTGTAGGTAAGGATGACTACCGTACACCACCCACACCCTGGTGTAGGTAAGGATGACTACCCTACACCACCAACACCCTGGTGTAGGTAAGGATGACTACCTTACACCACCCACACCCTGGTGTAGGTAAGGATGACTACCTTACACCACCCACACCCTGGTGTAGGTAGGGATGACTACCGTACACCACCCACACCCTGGTGTAGGTAAGGATGACTACCCTACACCACCCACACCCTGGTGTAGGTAAGGATGACTACCGTACACCATCCACACCCTGGTGTAGGTAAGGATGACTACCTTACACCACCCACACCCTGGTGTAGGTAAGGATGACTACCTTACACCACCCACACCCTGGTGTAGGTAAGGATGACTACCTTACACCACCCACACCCTGGTGTAGGTAAGGATGACTACCTTACACCACCCACACCCTGGTGTAGGTAAGGATGACTACCTTACACCACCCACACTCTGGTGTAGGTAAGGATGACTACCTTACACCACCCACACCCTGGTGTAGGTAAGGATGACTACCCTACACCACCCACACCCTGGTGTAGGTAAGGATGACTACCCTACACCACCCACACCCTGGTGTAGGTAAGGATGACTACGACACACCGCCCACATTACCTTTACGCGGCAAGAAATGTTTTGAGCCAGCATGTCAGGGAACCCACGAGAATGAGTGGCAACGATGAACCAGCGAGACTCGACCTAGTCGTCACTCTGAACGACTCCGACATAAGGGAAATCGGTCCAGAGGCCCCAGTAGGAATGAGCGATCACAGTGTACTAATGTTTGAGTATCTGGTCGAAGTAGGGTTAATGTACCCAAGGAAGGGACCAGAAAACATAATGCTGGTAATCTCTATGACAAATTATGAGGATATAAGAACATTTCTAACTAATATAACATGGGAAACATAGCTCAGAGGAAAGATGGCCCAAGACATGATGGACTCCGTCACACAGAAGTGTAAGGAGGCAGCAGACAAGTTTGTCCCCGTCCAAAAGAGAAAAACGAAATGCTGACATGAAACCCATGTTTTTTTTTTTGTTTTTTTTGAGATATATACAAGAGTTGTACAGCCTCTTGTACGCGTTGCGTTTCGGGCAAGTCCCTGGAATACGACCCCCTGCCGCGAAGAATCGTTTTTTTCATCCAAGTACACATTTTACTGTTGCGTTAAACAGAGGCTACATTTATTACATTACAGAGGCTACAGTTAAGGATTTGCGCCCAGTAAATCCTCCCCGGCTAGGATACGAACCCATGACATAGCGCTCGCGGAACGCCAGGCGAGTGTCTTACCACTACACCACGGAGACTGTTTAATCAGAGATGTAAGCTAGCAAACCAACTAAGTACAGGAGATGGAGAAACTATAGAAATAACAGGATACTTGAGAGCAGATAAAGATACCAGATAGCCGGGAATGAATACGTCATAGGTGAGAAACGCAAAACGCTTTCAGGCGTCAGACCAAAAATAAAAATGTAAATAATAAATTTTGGAGAGTTAATTTTTCAATTACCCTCGAAAGTGAAGAAAAACGTAGGAAATATTGAGAAGATTCGCATTAGAATTATTAATCTTACCCTTTTGGTCATATTGAACAACATATGTTTACAAATAAAGACTCCTACTAAAACATATTAATATATAAATATATATATATATATATATATATATATATAATATATATATATATATATATATATATATATGTCGTACCTAGTAGCCAGAACGCACTTTTTGGCCTACTATGCAAGGCCCGATTTGCCTAATAAGCAAAGTTTTCATGAATTAATTGGTTTTCGACTACTTAACCTACCTAACCTAACCTAACTTTTTCGGCTACCTAACCTAACCTAACCTATAAAGATAGGTTAGGTTAGGTTAGATAGGGTTGGTTAGGTTCGGTCATATATCTACGTTAATTTTAACTCCAATAAAAAAATTGACCACAAACATAATGAAATTGGTAGCTTTATCATTTCATAAGAAAAAATTATAGAAAATATATTAATTCAGGAAAATTTTGCTTATTAGGCAAATCGGGCCTTGCATAGTAGGCCAAAAAGTGCGTTCTGGCTACTAGGTACGACATATATATATATATATATATATATATATATATATATATATATATATATATATATATATATATATATATTATATATTATATATATATATATATATATATATTAGTATATTTTGGTAGCAGTCTTTCCTGTAGACATATTTTATTAAATATGACCGAAAAAGTAAGATTAATAATTCTAACACGAATTTTCTCAATCTTTCGTACATTATGCTTCACTGTTGGAGGTAAATCAAAAATCACTTCTCCAAAATTCATTTTTATTTCTAGTCTGACGCGACACGGGCGCGTTTCGTAAAACTTATTACATTTTCAAAGACTTCACAAATACACAACTGATTAGAACTTGCGTTTCCCTGATTTTATATCTACATTTGAGTGAGGTGGGAAGGGTGATGTGGCATTACATTTGAGTAAGGTGGGAAGGATGATGTGGCATTAGAGGATATTAATAGGGTATTAAAAGTATCAACACAAGACAGAACACGAAACAATGGATATTGAATAGAAGTGTTTGTAGAAAGCCTATTGGTCCATATTTCTTGATGCTTCTATATTGGAGCGGAGTCTTGAGGTGGGTAGAATATAGTTGTGCAATAATTGGCTGTTGATTGCTGGTGTTGACTTCTTGATGTGTAGTGCCTCGCAAACGTCGAGCCGCCTGCTATCGCTGTATCTATCGATGATTTCTGTGTTGTTTACTAGGATTTCTCTGGCGATGGTTTGGTTATGGGAAGAGATTATATGTTCCTAATGGAGCCCTGTTGTTTATGCATCGTTAAACGCCTAGAAAGAGATGTTGTTGTCTTGCCTATATACTGGGTTTTTTGGAGCTTACAGTCCCCAAGTGGGCATTTGAAGGCATAGACGACGTTAGTCTCTTTTAAAGCGTTCTGTTTCGTGTCTGGAGAGTTTCTCATGAGTAGGCTGGCCGTTTTTCTGGTTTTATAGTAAATCGTCAGTTGTATCCTCTGATTTTTGTCTGTAGGGATAACGTTTCTATTAACAATATCTTTCAGGACCCTTTCCTCTGTTTTATGAGCTGTGGAAAAGAAGTTCCTGTAAAATAGTCTAATAGGGGGTATAGGTGTTGTGTTAGTTGTCTCTTCGGAGGTTGCATGGCTTTTCACTTTCCTTCTTATGATGTCTTCGATGAAACCATTGGAGAAGCCGTTATTGACTAGAACCTGCGTTACCCTACAGAGTTCTTCGTCGACTTGCTTCCATTCTGAGCTGTGGCTGAGAGCACGGTCGACGTATGCGTTAACAACACTCCTCTTGTACCTGTCGGGGCAGTCGCTGTTGGCATTTAGGCACATTCCTATGTTTGTTTCCTTTGTGTAGACTGCAGTGTGGAAACCTCCGCCCTTTTCCATGACTGTTACATCTAGAAAAGGCAGCTTCCCATCCTTTTCCGTCTCGTAAGTGAAACGCAGCACGGAACTCTGCTCAAATGCCTCCTTCAGCTCCTGCAGATGTCTGACATCAGGTACCTGTGTAAAAATGTCGTCAACATACCTGCAGTATATGGCCGGTTTCAAGTTCATGTCGACTAAGACTTTTTGCTCGATGGTACCCATGTAGAAGTTTGCAAACAGGACACCTAGGGGAGAACCCATAGCGACCCCATCTACTTGCTTATACATGTGCCCATCCGGGCTCAAGAAGGGTGCCTCTTTAGTACAAGCTTGGAGTAGTTTCCTCAGAATACTTTCTGGCATGTCAAGAGGAGTACAGGCTGGATCACGATACACTCTGTCGGCTATCATTCCGATTGTCTCGTCCACAGGTACGTTGGTAAACAGCGATTCTACGTCCAACGAGGCTCTTATCCCTGTGGCCCGTGCGCCCCGCAGTAAGTCCACAAATTCCTTTGGAGACTTCAGGCTGAAGGCGCAAGGAACATAAGGAGTCAGCAGGCCGTTGAGTCGCTTCGCCAATCTGTACGTGGGTGTGGGTATCTGGCTAATGATTGGCCGAAGTGGGTTTCCAGGCTTGTGCGTCTTGACATTTCCATACGCATATCCAGGTTTATATTCCCCAATGATCTTTGGCAGGTGGAGTCCGGATTTCTTGGCGTTCACAGTTTCGATCAGTTTGTTGACCTTTGCTTTTAATTCGGCTGTAGTGTCCTTCGTTACCCTTTGGAACTTAGTTTGGTCAGAGAGTATGATGTTCATTTTCGCCAGATATTCGTCTTTTTTAAGAATGACATATATTGGCGACTTGTCACCTCTCCTGACAACTATCTCCTTGTTCTCCCGAAGGCTTTTAGCTGCCGCTCTAAGCTCGGGGGACAGTATGGTGCTTCTGTAGTTGCCTCGATTCTTTCCTCCTTCTGCAATAAGTTCTGCTTGTAAGGTATCTTTGGTAGTGACCTTCTTTTGTGTCTCGAGGTCGAATATGTCGTCCAACAGAATTTCCAACTCCACTTTCCGGGCCATTTCACTCGGTCTGGACATAACATGACAGTTTATGCCAGATTTAGGAGAGTGACTTGGTCCTCAGTGAGGTTAATTCCTGCAAGGTTCAGGAAGCCATCTCTTGGTCGTGGAATTGCCATAGGTCCTCCATATAATGTTGTTAGTTTCTTGATAATCCTTGTTTCAGTGCTGAGGTGATGTTGGTCTGTGAGGATGTCGAGGTGTTGTTCAATGCGGGTACGGATACTATGGTCGATGTTGCTATTTCTCCACTCGTTTGTAGCATGAAGTAGTTGCGTTTTTTTGTCTTTGATTTCATTCTCTGCCTTGTATATCTGATCACGAATCAGATCCTGGCGATATTTTATCGTGAAGGCTTGATTCCTTGCTGCTGGGTCGTGCACTTTAACATTAGTATATTTTGGTAGCAGTCTTTCCTGTAGACATATTTTATTAAATATGACCGAAAAAGTAAGATTAATAATTCTAACACGAATTTTCTCAATCTTTCGTACATTATGCTTCACTGTTGGAGGTAAATCAAAAATCACTTCTCCAAAATTCATTTTTATTTCTAGTCTGACGCGACACGGGCGCGTTTCGTAAAACTTATTACATTTTCAAAGACTTCACAAATACACAACTGATTAGAACTTGCGTTTCCCTGATTTTATATCTACATTTGAGTGAGGTGGGAAGGGTGATGTGGCATTACATTTGAGTAAGGTGGGAAGGATGATGTGGCATTAGAGGATATTAATAGGGTATTAAAAGTATCAACACAAGACAGAACACGAAACAATGGATATTGAATAGAAGTGTTTGTAGAAAGCCTATTGGTCCATATTTCTTGATGCT
>NC_091158.1:29810546-29938046 GCF_040958095.1 Procambarus clarkii
TCATAAGTTCGTTGATGGTTGAGAGGTGGGACCAGAGAGCCGAAGCTCAACCGCCAGAAGAACAATTACGTGAGTACACACAGACACAAGCACACTTTAATTCAACCTGAAATATAAATGTTATATGTTGTGTAAGAGATTACCTAAGCAGAGCAGACAGTGGGCAGTAGAGGAGGGTGTGAGTCAGTGGGGCCTGCACCAGAACCTTGCCAGCACCTCGCCTCTCTCCTGCCTCTCTTGTGCTGCTCGCCGGCCTGCCCTACTCCTACTACTACGCTCACAGGTGGGATAACTCACCACCCACAGGTGGGATAACTCACTACACTCACAGGTGGGATAACTCACCACTCACAGGTGGGATAACTCACCACTCACAGGTGGGATACTCACCACTCACAGGTGGGATAACTCACAAATCACAGGTGGATAACTCACCACTAAGGGTGGGATAACTCACCACTCAAAGGTGGGATAACTCACCACCCACAGGTGGGATAACTCACCACTCACAGGTGGGATAACTCACCACTCACAGGTGGATAACTCACCACTCAAGGGTGGGATAACTCACTACTCAAGGGTGGGATAACTCAACACTCAAAGGTGGGATAACTCACCACCCACAGGCGGGATAACTCACCACTCACAGGTGGGATAACTCGCCACCCACAGTGGGATAACTCACCACTCACAGGTGGGATAACTCACCACTCACAGGTGGGATAACTCACCACTCACAGGTGGGATACTCACCATCACAGGTGGATAACTCACAACTCACAGGTGGGAAACTCACCACTCACAGGTGGGATAAGTCGCCACCCACAGGCGGGATAACTCACCACCCACAGGCGGGATAACTCACAACTCACAGGTGGGATAACTCACAACTCACAGGTAGGATAACTCACAACTCACAGGTGGGATAACTCACAACTCACAGGTGGGATAACTCACCACCCATTAGGCGGGATAACTCACCACTCAAGGGTGGGATAACTCACCACTCAAGGGTGGGATAACTCACCACTCACAGGTGGGATAACTCACCACTCACAGGTTTGATAACTCACCACTCAAAGGTGGGATAACTCACCACTCACAGGTGGGATAACTCACCACTCACAGGTGGGATAACTCACCACTCCAGGTGGGATAACTCACCACTCACAGGTGGGATAACTCACCACTCACAGGTGGGATAACTCACCATTCACAGGTGGGATAAACTCACCACTCATAGGTGGGATAACTCACCACTCACAGGCGGGATAACTCACAACTCACAGGTAGGATAACTCACAACTCACAGGTGGGATAACTCACCACTCACAGGCGGGATAACTCACAACTCACAAGTGGGATAACTCACAACTCACAGGTGGGATAACTCACCACCCATAGGCGGGATAACTCACAGGTGGGATAACTCACCACTCAAGGGTGGGATAACTCACCACTCAAGGGTGGGATAACTCACCACTCAAGGGTGGGATAACTCACCACTCACAGGTGGGATAACTCACCACTCAAGGGTGGGATAACTCACCACTCACAGGTGGGATAACTCACCACTCAAGGGTGGGATAACTCACCACTCACAGGTGGGATAACTCACCATTCACAGGTGGGATAACTCACCACTCAAGGGTGGGATAACTCACCACTCACAGGTGGGATAACTCACCACTCAAGGGTGGGATAACTCACCACTCACAGGTGGGATAACTCACCACTCAAGGGTGGGATAACTCACCACTCAAGGGTGGATAACTCACCACTCAAGGGTGGATAACTCACCACCCACAGGTGGGATAACTCACAACTCACAGGTGGGATAACTCACAACTCACAGGTGGGATAACTCACCACCCACAGGCGGGAAAACTCACCACTCAAGGGTGGGATAACTCACCACTCAAGGGTGGGATAACTCACCACCCACAGGTGGGATAACTCACCACTCAAGGGTGGGATAACTCACCACTCAAGGGTGGGATAACTCACCACCACAGGTGGATGATAAGAAACTTCAAACTATTACCTAAACTGAGCGGCAGTTGATATTGCTACTTCTGACATGTATTATGTCTTTAGTGGAGTTACTAACACGTTTGATTTGAACAATTTTACCCAACTGGAATGAGACTATAATATTTTGTCTTCTTTAGGAATTTGTTATGATTAGTGATAAGAACTTATGTGTTGCACTCTCACAGTCACAGTACGAGCCAATGTGTTGCACTCTCACAGTCACAGTACGAGCCATGTGTTGCACTCTCACAGTCACAGTACGAGCCATGTGTTGCACTCTCACAGTCACAGTACGAGCCATGTGTTGCACTCTCACAGTCACAGTACGAGCCATGTGTTGCACAAGTCACAGTCACACACGGTGCACACTCACAGTCACAGTACGAGCCATGTGTTGCACTCTCACAGACACAGTACGAGCCATGTGTTGCACTCTCACATTCACAGTACGAGCCATGTGTTGCACTCTCACAGTCACAGTACGAGCCATATGTGTTGCACTCTCACAGTCACAGTACGAGCCATGTGTTGCACTCTCACAGTCACAGTACGAGCCATGTGTTGCACTCTCAGTCACAGTACGAGCCATGTGTTGCACTCTCACAGTCACAGTACGAGCCATGTGTTGCACTCTTACAGTCACAGTACGAGCCATGTGTTGCACTCTCACAGTACGAGCCATGTCTGGCACTCTTACAGTCACAGTACGAGCCATGTGTTGCACTCTCACAGTCACTGTACGAGCCATGTGTTGCACTCTCACAGTCACAGTGCGAGCCATGTGTTGCACTCTCACAGTCACAGTGCGAGCCATGTGTTGCACTCTCACAGTCACAGTACGAGCCATGTGTTGCACTCTCACAGTCACAGTACGAGCCATGTGTTGCACTCTCACAGTCACAGTGCGAGCCATGTGTTGCACTCTCACAGTCACAGTGCGAGCCATGTGTTGCACTCTCACAGTCACAGTATGAGCCATGTGTTGCACTCTCACAGTCACAGTACGAGCCATGTGTTGCACTCTCACAGTCACAGTGCGAGCCATGTGTTGCACTCTCACAGTCACAGTGCGAGCCATGTGTTGCACTCTCACAGTCACAGTGCGAGCCATGTGTTGCACTCTCAGTCACAGTACGAGCCATGTATTGCACTCTCACAGTCACAGTGCGAGCCATGTGTTGCACTCTCACAGTCACAGTACGAGCCATGTGTTGCACTCTCACAGTCACAGTACGAGCCATGTGTTGCACTCTCACAGTCACAGTGCGAGCCATGTGTTGCACTCTCACAGTCACAGTGCGAGCCATGTATTGCACTCTCACAGTCACAGTATGAGCCATGTGTTGCACTCTCACAGTCACAGTATGAGCCATGTGTTGCACTCTCACAGTCACAGTATGAGCCATGTGTTGCACTCTCACAGTCACAGTGCGAGCCATGTGTTGCACTCTCACAGTCACAGTATGAGCCATGTGTTGCACTCTCACAGTCACAGTGCGAGCCATGTGTTGCACTCTTACAGTCACAGTACGAGCCATGTGTTGCACTCTCACAGTCACAGTATGAGCCATGTGTTGCACTCTCACAGTCACAGTGCGAGCCATGTGTTGCACTCTCACAGTCACAGTACGAGCCATGTGTTGCACTCTCACAGTCACAGTACGAGCCATGTGTTGCACTCTCACAGTCACAGTAAGAAACACGAGTGCTCACCTCCTACACTCAGGTACAGGTAGTGATGACCAGCTTACAAGACCTACACCCTGGTGTAGGTAAGGGTGACAACTTTACACCACCAACACTCTGGTGTAGATAAGGATGTCTGCCTTACACCACCCACACCCTGGTGTAGGTAAGGATGACTACCTTACACCACCCACACCCTGGTGTAGGTAAGGATGACTACCTTACACCACCCACACCCTGGTGTAGGTAAGGATGACTACCTTACACCACCCACACCCTGGTGTAGGTAAGGATGTGTACCTTACACCACCCACACCCTGGTGTAGGTAAGGATGACTACCTACACCACCCACACCCTGGTGTAAGGTAAGGATGACTACCTTACACCACCCACACCCTGGTGTAGGTAAGGATGACTACCTTACACCACCCACACCCTGGTGTAGGTAAGGATGTCTACCTTACACCACCCACACCCTGGTGTAGGTAAGGATGACTACCGTACACCACCCACACCCTGGTGTAGGTAAGGATGACTACCTTACACCACCCACACCCTGGTGTAGGTAAGGATGTCTACCTTACACCACCCACACTCTGGTGTAGGTAAGGATGTCTGCCTTACACCATCCACACCCTGGTGTAGGTAAGGATGTCTGCCTTACACCACCCACTCCCTGGTGTAGGTAAGGATGACTACCTTACACCACCACACCCTGGTGTAGGTAGGGATGACTACCTTACACCACCCACACCCTGGTGTAGGTAGGGATGACTACCTACACCACCAACACCCTGGTGTAGGTAAGGATGACTACCGTACACCACCCACACCCTGGTGTAGGTAAGGATGACTACCCTACACCACCAACACCCTGGTGTAGGTAAGGATGACTACCTTACACCACCCACACCCTGGTGTAGGTAAGGATGACTACCTTACACCACCCACACCCTGGTGTAGGTAGGGATGACTACCGTACACCACCCACACCCTGGTGTAGGTAAGGATGACTACCCTACACCACCCACACCCTGGTGTAGGTAAGGATGACTACCGTACACCATCCACACCCTGGTGTAGGTAAGGATGACTACCTTACACCACCCACACCCTGGTGTAGGTAAGGATGACTACCTTACACCACCCACACCCTGGTGTAGGTAAGGATGACTACCTTACACCACCCACACCCTGGTGTAGGTAAGGATGACTACCTTACACCACCCACACCCTGGTGTAGGTAAGGATGACTACCTTACACCACCCACACTCTGGTGTAGGTAAGGATGACTACCTTACACCACCCACACCCTGGTGTAGGTAAGGATGACTACCCTACACCACCCACACCCTGGTGTAGGTAAGGATGACTACCCTACACCACCCACACCCTGGTGTAGGTAAGGATGACTACGACACACCGCCCACATTACCTTTACGCGGCAAGAAATGTTTTGAGCCAGCATGTCAGGGAACCCACGAGAATGAGTGGCAACGATGAACCAGCGAGACTCGACCTAGTCGTCACTCTGAACGACTCCGACATAAGGGAAATCGGTCCAGAGGCCCCAGTAGGAATGAGCGATCACAGTGTACTAATGTTTGAGTATCTGGTCGAAGTAGGGTTAATGTACCCAAGGAAGGGACCAGAAAACATAATGCTGGTAATCTCTATGACAAATTATGAGGATATAAGAACATTTCTAACTAATATAACATGGGAAACATAGCTCAGAGGAAAGATGGCCCAAGACATGATGGACTCCGTCACACAGAAGTGTAAGGAGGCAGCAGACAAGTTTGTCCCCGTCCAAAAGAGAAAACGAAATGCTGACATGAAACCCATGTTTTTTTTTTTTTTTTTTTTGAGATATATACAAGAGTTGTACAGCCTCTTGTACGCGTTGCGTTTCGGGCAAGTCCCTGGAATACGACCCCCTGCCGCGAAGAATCGTTTTTTCATCCAAGTACACATTTTACTGTTGCGTTAAACAGAGGCTACATTTATTACATTACAGAGGCTACAGTTAAGGATTTGCGCCCAGTAAATCCTCCCCGGCTAGGATACGAACCCATGACATAGCGCTCGCGGAACGCCAGGCGAGTGTCTTACCACTACACCACGGAGACTGTTTAATCAGAGATGTAAGCTAGCAAACCAACTAAGTACAGGAGATGGAGAAACTATAGAAATAACAGGATACTTGAGAGCAGATAAAGATACCAGATAGCCGGGAATGAATACGTCATAGGTGAGAAACGCAAAACGCTTTCAGGCGTCAGACCAAAAATAAAAATGTAAATAATAAATTTTGGAGAGTTAATTTTTCAATTACCCTCGAAAGTGAAGAAAAACGTAGGAAATATTGAGAAGATTCGCATTAGAATTATTAATCTTACCCTTTTGGTCATATTGAACAACATATGTTTACAAATAAAGACTCCTACTAAAACATATTAATATATAAATATATATATATATATATATATATATATATATATATATATATATATATATATATATGTCGTACCTAGTAGCCAGAACGCACTTTTTGGCCTACTATGCAAGGCCCGATTTGCCTAATAAGCAAAGTTTTCATGAATTAATTGGTTTTCGACTACTTAACCTACCTAACCTAACCTAACTTTTTCGGCTACCTAACCTAACCTAACCTATAAAGATAGGTTAGGTTAGGTTAGATAGGGTTGGTTAGGTTCGGTCATATATCTACGTTAATTTTAACTCCAATAAAAAAATTGACCACAAACATAATGAAATTGGTAGCTTTATCATTTCATAAGAAAAAATTATAGAAAATATATTAATTCAGGAAAATTTTGCTTATTAGGCAAATCGGGCCTTGCATAGTAGGCCAAAAAGTGCGTTCTGGCTACTAGGTACGACATATATATATATATATATATATATATATATATATATATATAATATATATATATATATATATATATATATATATATATATAGTATATTTTGGTAGCAGTCTTTCCTGTAGACATATTTTATTAAATATGACCGAAAAAGTAAGATTAATAATTCTAACACGAATTTTCTCAATCTTTCGTACATTATGCTTCACTGTTGGAGGTAAATCAAAAATCACTTCTCCAAAATTCATTTTTATTTCTAGTCTGACGCGACACGGGCGCGTTTCGTAAAACTTATTACATTTTCAAAGACTTCACAAATACACAACTGATTAGAACTTGCGTTTCCCTGATTTTATATCTACATTTGAGTGAGGTGGGAAGGGTGATGTGGCATTACATTTGAGTAAGGTGGGAAGGATGATGTGGCATTAGAGGATATTAATAGGGTATTAAAAGTATCAACACAAGACAGAACACGAAACAATGGATATTGAATAGAAGTGTTTGTAGAAAGCCTATTGGTCCATATTTCTTGATGCTTCTATATTGGAGCGGAGTCTTGAGGTGGGTAGAATATAGTTGTGCAATAATTGGCTGTTGATTGCTGGTGTTGACTTCTTGATGTGTAGTGCCTCGCAAACGTCGAGCCGCCTGCTATCGCTGTATCTATCGATGATTTCTGTGTTGTTTACTAGGATTTCTCTGGCGATGGTTTGGTTATGGGAAGAGATTATATGTTCCTTAATGGAGCCCTGTTGTTTATGCATCGTTAAACGCCTAGAAAGAGATGTTGTTGTCTTGCCTATATACTGGGTTTTTTGGAGCTTACAGTCCCCAAGTGGGCATTTGAAGGCATAGACGACGTTAGTCTCTTTTAAAGCGTTCTGTTTCGTGTCTGGAGAGTTTCTCATGAGTAGGCTGGCCGTTTTTCTGGTTTTATAGTAAATCGTCAGTTGTATCCTCTGATTTTTGTCTGTAGGGATAACGTTTCTATTAACAATATCTTTCAGGACCCTTTCCTCTGTTTTATGAGCTGTGGAAAAGAAGTTCCTGTAAAATAGTCTAATAGGGGGTATAGGTGTTGTGTTAGTTGTCTCTTCGGAGGTTGCATGGCTTTTCACTTTCCTTCTTATGATGTCTTCGATGAAACCATTGGAGAAGCCGTTATTGACTAGAACCTGCGTTACCCTACAGAGTTCTTCGTCGACTTGCTTCCATTCTGAGCTGTGGCTGAGAGCACGGTCGACGTATGCGTTAACAACACTCCTCTTGTACCTGTCGGGGCAGTCGCTGTTGGCATTTAGGCACATTCCTATGTTTGTTTCCTTTGTGTAGACTGCAGTGTGGAAACCTCCGCCCTTTTCCATGACTGTTACATCTAGAAAAGGCAGCTTCCCATCCTTTTCCGTCTCGTAAGTGAAACGCAGCACGGAACTCTGCTCAAATGCCTCCTTCAGCTCCTGCAGATGTCTGACATCAGGTACCTGTGTAAAAATGTCGTCAACATACCTGCAGTATATGGCCGGTTTCAAGTTCATGTCGACTAAGACTTTTTGCTCGATGGTACCCATGTAGAAGTTTGCAAACAGGACACCTAGGGGAGAACCCATAGCGACCCCATCTACTTGCTTATACATGTGCCCATCCGGGCTCAAGAAGGGTGCCTCTTTAGTACAAGCTTGGAGTAGTTTCCTCAGAATACTTTCTGGCATGTCAAGAGGAGTACAGGCTGGATCACGATACACTCTGTCGGCTATCATTCCGATTGTCTCGTCCACAGGTACGTTGGTAAACAGCGATTCTACGTCCAACGAGGCTCTTATCCCTGTGGCCCGTGCGCCCCGCAGTAAGTCCACAAATTCCTTTGGAGACTTCAGGCTGAAGGCGCAAGGAACATAAGGAGTCAGCAGGCCGTTGAGTCGCTTCGCCAATCTGTACGTGGGTGTGGGTATCTGGCTAATGATTGGCCGAAGTGGGTTTCCAGGCTTGTGCGTCTTGACATTTCCATACGCATATCCAGGTTTATATTCCCCAATGATCTTTGGCAGGTGGAGTCCGGATTTCTTGGCGTTCACAGTTTCGATCAGTTTGTTGACCTTTGCTTTTAATTCGGCTGTAGTGTCCTTCGTTACCCTTTGGAACTTAGTTTGGTCAGAGAGTATGATGTTCATTTTCGCCAGATATTCGTCTTTTTTAAGAATGACATATATTGGCGACTTGTCACCTCTCCTGACAACTATCTCCTTGTTCTCCCGAAGGCTTTTAGCTGCCGCTCTAAGCTCGGGGGACAGTATGGTGCTTCTGTAGTTGCCTCGATTCTTTCCTCCTTCTGCAATAAGTTCTGCTTGTAAGGTATCTTTGGTAGTGACCTTCTTTTGTGTCTCGAGGTCGAATATGTCGTCCAACAGAATTTCCAACTCCACTTTCCGGGCCATTTCACTCGGTCTGGACATAACATGACAGTTTATGCCCAGATTTAGGAGAGTGACTTGGTCCTCAGTGAGGTTAATTCCTGCAAGGTTCAGGAAGCCATCTCTTGGTCGTGGAATTGCCATAGGTCCTCCATATAATGTTGTTAGTTTCTTGATAATCCTTGTTTCAGTGCTGAGGTGATGTTGGTCTGTGAGGATGTCGAGGTGTTGTTCAATGCGGGTACGGATACTATGGTCGATGTTGCTATTTCTCCACTCGTTTGTAGCATGAAGTAGTTGCGTTTTTTTGTCTTTGATTTCATTCTCTGCCTTGTATATCTGATCACGAATCAGATCCTGGCGATATTTTATCGTGAAGGCTTGATTCCTTGCTGCTGGGTCGTGCACTTTAACATTAGTATATTTTGGTAGCAGTCTTTCCTGTAGACATATTTTATTAAATATGACCGAAAAAGTAAGATTAATAATTCTAACACGAATTTTCTCAATCTTTCGTACATTATGCTTCACTGTTGGAGGTAAATCAAAAATCACTTCTCCAAAATTCATTTTTATTTCTAGTCTGACGCGACACGGGCGCGTTTCGTAAAACTTATTACATTTTCAAAGACTTCACAAATACACAACTGATTAGAACTTGCGTTTCCCTGATTTTATATCTACATTTGAGTGAGGTGGGAAGGGTGATGTGGCATTACATTTGAGTAAGGTGGGAAGGATGATGTGGCATTAGAGGATATTAATAGGGTATTAAAAGTATCAACACAAGACAGAACACGAAACAATGGATATTGAATAGAAGTGTTTGTAGAAAGCCTATTGGTCCATATTTCTTGATGCTTCTATATTGGAGCGGAGTCTTGAGGTGGGTAGAATATAGTTGTGCAATAATTGGCTGTTGATTGCTGGTGTTGACTTCTTGATGTGTAGTGCCTCGCAAACGTCGAGCCGCCTGCTATCGCTGTATCTATCGATGATTTCTGTGTTGTTTACTAGGATTTCTCTGGCGATGGTTTGGTTATGGGAAGAGATTATATGTTCCTTAATGGAGCCCTGTTGTTTATGCATCGTTAAACGCCTAGAAAGAGATGTTGTTGTCTTGCCTATATACTGGGTTTTTTGGAGCTTACAGTCCCCAAGTGGGCATTTGAAGGCATAGACGACGTTAGTCTCTTTTAAAGCGTTCTGTTTCGTGTCTGGAGAGTTTCTCATGAGTAGGCTGGCCGTTTTTCTGGTTTTATAGTAAATCGTCAGTTGTATCCTCTGATTTTTGTCTGTAGGGATAACGTTTCTATTAACAATATCTTTCAGGACCCTTTCCTCTGTTTTATGAGCTGTGGAAAAGAAGTTCCTGTAAAATAGTCTAATAGGGGGTATAGGTGTTGTGTTAGTTGTCTCTTCGGAGGTTGCATGGCTTTTCACTTTCCTTCTTATGATGTCTTCGATGAAACCATTGGAGAAGCCGTTATTGACTAGAACCTGCGTTACCCTACAGAGTTCTTCGTCGACTTGCTTCCATTCTGAGCTGTGGCTGAGAGCACGGTCGACGTATGCGTTAACAACACTCCTCTTGTACCTGTCGGGGCAGTCGCTGTTGGCATTTAGGCACATTCCTATGTTTGTTTCCTTTGTGTAGACTGCAGTGTGGAAACCTCCGCCCTTTTCCATGACTGTTACATCTAGAAAAGGCAGCTTCCCATCCTTTTCCGTCTCGTAAGTGAAACGCAGCACGGAACTCTGCTCAAATGCCTCCTTCAGCTCCTGCAGATGTCTGACATCAGGTACCTGTGTAAAAATGTCGTCAACATACCTGCAGTATATGGCCGGTTTCAAGTTCATGTCGACTAAGACTTTTTGCTCATGGTACCCATGTAGAAGTTTGCAAACAGGACACCTAGGGGAGAACCCATAGCGACCCCATCTACTTGCTTATACATGTGCCCATCCGGGCTCAAGAAGGGTGCCTCTTTAGTACAAGCTTGGAGTAGTTTCCTCAGAATACTTTCTGGCATGTCAAGAGGAGTACAGGCTGGATCACGATACACTCTGTCGGCTATCATTCCGATTGTCTCGTCCACAGGTACGTTGGTAAACAGCGATTCTACGTCCAACGAGGCTCTTATCCCTGTGGCCCGTGCGCCCCGCAGTAAGTCCACAAATTCCTTTGGAGACTTCAGGCTGAAGGCGCAAGGAACATAAGGAGTCAGCAGGCCGTTGAGTCGCTTCGCCAATCTGTACGTGGGTGTGGGTATCTGGCTAATGATTGGCCGAAGTGGGTTTCCAGGCTTGTGCGTCTTGACATTTCCATACGCATATCCAGGTTTATATTCCCCAATGATCTTTGGCAGGTGGAGTCCGGATTTCTTGGCGTTCACAGTTTCGATCAGTTTGTTGACCTTTGCTTTTAATTCCCACATCAATGTGGGAATTAATTCCCACATCAATGTGGATGTAATGCCACATCACCCTTCCCACCTCACTCAAATGTAGATATAAAATCAGGGAAACGCAAGTTCTAATCAGTTGTGTATTTGTGAAGTCTTTGAAAATGTAATAAGTTTTACGAAACGCGCCCGTGTCGCGTCAGACTAGAAATAAAAATGAATTTTGGAGAAGTGATTTTTTATTTACCTCCAACAGTGAAGCATAATGTACGAAAGATTGAGAAAATTCGTGTTAGAATTATTAATCTTACTTTTTCGGTCATATTTAATAAAATATATATATATATATATATATGTCGTACCTAATAGCCAGAATGCACTTCTCAGCCTAATATGCAAGGCCCAATTTGTCTAATAAGCCAAGTTTTCATGAATTAATTGTTTTTCGACTACCTAACCTACCTAACCTAACCTAACCTAACGTTTTCGGCTACCTAACCTAACCTAACCTATAAAGATAGGTTAGGTAGGTTAGGTAGGGTTGGTAGGTTCGGTCATATATCTACGTTAATTTTAACTCGAATAAAAAAAAATTGACCTCATACATAATGAAATGGGTACCTTTATCATTTCATAAGAAAAAAAATTAGAGAAATATATTAATTCAGGAAAACTTGGCTTATTAGGCAAATCGGGCCTTGCATAGTAGGCTGAGAAGTACGTTCTGGCTACTAGGTACGACATATAATATATATATATATATATATATATATATATATATATATATATATATATATATATATATATATATATATATAGAAGACAAAATCTTTCATATATATATATGAAAGTGAAGAGTGAATAGTTCCGAAATTTGGGTATTCATGGTAGGTTGTTTTATTTTTTGTTGATTGCTTCAAGAATTTGTAATCTTCTTGCAACTTGGGTTGTGTCTATTATACAAGCATTTTTATTTAACATTTCTCTTGTTAGGATGATGTTATGGGCTTGTCTCATGTGATTCCTAGGGGCACCGGATTGAAGATGACAGGTCAAACGCCTCGTCAGCTTGGTCGACGTCATACCTATGTACTTAGATTGAAGGTTACATCCTTCATGGGGGCAAGTGTACATGTATACAAAGCTGAATGCTGTAGAGGGTTCTCCGTCGGCTTCGGGCTTTTTTTTTTGACGAGGAGGTTTGAAGTCTGCTTTGTTTTGTAGAATATGATCAGGTCTATGTTTTGGTTAGGAATAAGGCTTTTTACTCCTTTACGAATTATTTCCTTCATAATTCTAATAACAAAAACTAATGTACTAATGTTAAAATAATAACAATAATTAGAATGTACTAATAACAAAAAAAAAGAACCTCTTTAAGCACCAGCGTATATACAAAACCCACCAACATAGGATTATGCCTGAACGGTCAGAGTGAGTGCCCTCAAAGATACAAAACCAGTGTTCTCAATGCTTATATTCGTCGAGCGCTTACCCACTGCTCCGAATGGAGCAATGTGAGTAGAGAGTTTGAAAGAGTAACTCAGGTACTGGTGAACTGGTGAAGGTGTGTGGTCTGGTGTTGACCAGATCACACACCTTCTAGTGTGTGGTCTGGTCAACATATTCGCTAGGGTATTCCTCTAATACCTCATCACTCAACATGTCATCTTCTACTAGATGCAGAAAAATTATTCGCAATAATTTAGCTTCAGTCATTCTGGGTACCACATCTAACTCTAGGGTTTTTCCCATACAAATCAACACTGATTTAGTTGTCTTAATCCTATCCACTGATGGATTCTGCAAAATCTCTTTTACTACTTGCTCCATCTTAATTAATTAATAAGACTCTTTCTACCAAAATTATTATCACGAAAATAGGAATATAGTAGATTAGCATGCCCCACATGCACAAAATATGAAACACTTTCCTCTGTCGTGCAGCGTTGTCAGTGCAGTATTAACTAGGTTCACATAGGACTACAAGCTGAATCATACACAGAGACACAAGTCATCAAAGGGTCTTCTAACAAAGGATACCGGAACATTCACTTCAAAGGCCCAACAAACAAGAAAATAAGCATGGATCCGTGTCATACACAATTATTAATCCTGAACACTAGGATTACAACAATAATGGTCCTGAACACAGGAGGTATATCAAATTGATCCTGAACAAAAGGAGTTACCTGATTGAGATCCAGGACAGGCCCCCATTTATAATGTTATGCCCCCATTTATAATGCTATGGGGGGATTGAACCTACATCATTGCTGGAAAACATAGCCTGAACAATCTATATAAATAAAAATGTATATGTTCGTTTGTTCAAAAACGCTAATCTCCAAAAGTTCTTCACTGATTGCTATGAAATTTTCACACAACGTTTCATTTGCATCCGAGCAGATTTTTATATACATACTCTATAGATGTCACGTCTGTGACAGGAAAAACATGCTTTTTTGAAAAACTGTGTTTTTCATGTGAGGGAAATCCTTGAAACCTCTTTACCGATTGCTTTTAAATTTTGCCATAACGTTGCATTCGAATAGGCGCGGAGGTGCAAGAGGTACTCTGAGAGAGAACTCTATCAACATCAGAGGCCCGAGGCTGTTCAACAAGCTTCCCCTACACATAAGGGGCACAACTGGCCGACCCCTCACAGTGTTCAAAAGAGAACTGGATAAGCACCTCCAAAGGATACCTGATCAACCAGGCTGTGATTTGTATGTCAGGCTGCAAGCAGCCACGTCCAACAGCCGGTTGACCAGTCCAGCAACCAGGAGGTCTGGTCGACGACCGGGCCGCGGGGACGCTAAGGCCCGGAAGCACCTCAAGGAAATTCAAGGTTCCATGTGTTAAAAACAGGATTAAGGAACTGAATGCTAAGCTGGCAATTAGGATAGCCAGAGATCCCTATTACAATGATATTGCCAAGAAAACACTGAGTTCTGTGTTACTTACAGGTGGAAACAGGTGAAGCAAAAAATGACATCACAGATCAGCCTGTTATCTCGAAGAACTTCACCTGCTTGAGCAAGCCCATGAACTCATGCCTGTAGAGAGGTTACCTCCCTGGGAAGATGACTCACGCAGGATTATCATCAATGAAATGGCAACAAAATAATCCAACATGATACCACAAGAAATGAGGCACAAGTATCTTGGGGACATTTATAAAGAAGCATGAGATGAACCAGATCAAATTTACACTGATGGGTCATCTAATCCTATCAATTGTAGGGCTGGTGCAGCATTCACTGTAATTAGGAATAATGCCTTACAATGCAGAAATGAAGAGAAAGCACGTATTGAGAACTATGCCTCTTCAATGCAAGCGGAGCTAACTGCCATTGTTATAGCGTTAAGATTCCTTGAACAAAACGCTAATTGCTCAGTGATGTACACTGACTCAAAAGCAGTGCTACAAAGCTTAAGTAAAAAATCGGGCCGAGAATCTTGCGATAATCACTGAAATTAAGAGAGCTGTAAGGGTACTAATCAAACAGGGAAGAGTCGTCAAGTTTTGTGGTTCCCCTCCCATGTTGGAATGTGGGGATGAACAAGCAGATGTGCTGGCTGCTGAAGGCGCTGAAGGAGACCATATTGCATACTTCATACCTAAGACTCTGTTACAAATTAGAGGTATTGTCAGGCAACATTACCGTGACAAAGTAACTGAGGAAAGGAGGATAGAAGCACAAGCCAGTGAATCTGTAGGCTGTTACAACATGGTTGGCAGGTGGCAACCCTAATCATTATGGACGAAGAGGAGGTGGCCGCGGGAGAGACTCAGTAATAGCGAGAATCCGTCTTGGATACAAATGTCCATGGCGATTGGATGTTTCCGAATGGAAACAACAGCTGAGCAGTGGAGTTGCAGAATTTGTGATGAGAGTGACAGACACTGCCTTGACCACTACCTGAAAGAATGTGAACACCTGAGAGACATTAGAAATGTGTGTAGAATAATAAACCCCATATTGTTTGAGTTAGGAAAACACTATTTGTCAAATATTGATAAACTTCTTAACCATTTGCTGCTAAGGGGTCCAGAGGAGATTTACACCCCTGTGTGCAAGAAAAAAAAATCTAAATAATTATTTCGTCTTCTAAAAATTGTAATTTGTGTTCCCTGAGCACGGGAATAAAAACGCAGGTGACATATTTTCGCCGCAATAGGCCGAAGAAGTCTTGCAAAATGTGGGCGTTGACAGAGCAGTCGTCAGTGGCGGTCAGCGTTACCTGAGCTGACCGCCAGGTGGGAGTTGCCACAAAGATATTATTACCTAATTATTTCAATGACTCTGAATGATTTCTTCTTAGTTTTTTACAGTAATATTATTCAATAGTGTGTAGTGTGATAGATTTATATAATAACAGTGGTGAATCATCGCTGTACTCAAAAGTATGGTGTGCATGTTAGTGATTCAATTATTATGTTCATAAAACAATAAACAAATAGTTTTGCTTTTATTTCACTCTATACACAAGTTATATATAAGTATCTGCATGTTTTGTTCACCATAATGAACCACTAATTTGGTATTATGAGTCGAAAAGCAACGAGGAGTGACTGCCACACACCAGCCAGCCACTCGTTGCCACTCCCTCAACAACGCCTCACTCGCCCACTTTCTCCTCCCACAATCCTGTTTTTTTATTTTATTAACTATATACAGACGTTATATATAAGTATCTCCATGTTTTGTTCAACACAACTGTACAACTAAACTGATATAGTTAGTTCTGGCACTAAGAGACCTCGCTACACAAAGTCAGCTGGCGGCTGCCTCCTTCACTCATTCAAGTTCACACGCACTAAAAAATTTCTTCCGACAATACCGTTTGTGGTGTTATTACACTATATACAGACGTTATCTTTCCAGTGTTCTGACATAAATTTTTGTGTTACATCTTTCATTTTGGTATCAAATTGTTCGCGACGTAAAGGCGCACATTTTAAAACTAGTCCCAACATAATAGCACAATAAATAGAATTTTAACAAATATTTTCAAATTTTGACCAAAAACCGATTTATAATCATATAAGTGTTCGGACATCAAGTTTCATGTTACATCTTTAATTTTAGTATCAAATTGTGCGCATTCTAAAGGCGCTTATTTTGATACTATCCCTAGGTCGATTGGATAAAAAATGAATTTTATACAACTATTTTGTAGTGAACGCAAGTCCGGTCCAAAGTTAGGACTCAGGAGAAAAATAATGGACGAGAGTTCGGTCCAGAGTGACCGATAGTGTTAAATATCCTAGCAGTCAAATAACACAAATAAGGCCATAAAACTCGGACCAGAGCGGCATTCATGCGCCGACTAGGAAGATCAGAGAGTAGTGACCGCCCAAGAACCAAGCAGGCCGGGAGCGACACTGTAACCAAATCCACAAACCAGCTGACTCTCCTCTTTCAAATATCACAAGCTCATATACAGATATTTCTCAGTAAATAACTTCTAATTCAAAATATAACTATACAAGGTTACAATACACAACATTACATAATAAACAATATTAATAATTCAATACATTAAAGATTGTCATGATATATAAATATGTCAACAATGAATTCATATTAGCAAGGTAATACGGGCTGGAGTCGGTATGCAAGGGGAAGGGGTTTTAGGGAGGATTTCTTCAAGACGTTACCGGTCAGCAGTCATACATAAGTATACATGAATATGATATAAGGTATAATATACCAAAATAAGCAACAAAACCTTGTTTCTGAGGTATACATCTCACAATACCAGAAAATAAATTACTGTCATGACAAAAAAAAAATGGCTATCACCATCGCGTGCGGCACGGGCGCACCACAGATTTTGACGTCATGCTCCCAGCGGTGCAGGCGAACACGTAGCTAGCTTTTTGACACGCAGTACTCCCCTTCATATAGTCTAGGGTAGCTGCGCAAATGCAGATGTACCTAATGTATTAAAAAAAATAGTGCCGGCGAGCGTGCGGCGACACCGAAATGTGTATACTCGTTTCAGTTTTCTCACCTTAATTTTCCTGCTACGTCGTTCGTTTTGGTATCATTTTGTTTGCAATAAAATTCCCTACAGGGTTGTATGCATATAAGGACCAATAGCCCTTCGTGACTTCCCATAGCAAACCCTAAAGTCGAAAAAGTTACCCCATGAGCGCACAAAATCAGTAAAATGGTATATTCGTTTCAGTTTTCTCATCTTAATTCTCGTGTTACGTCGTTCGTTTTGGTATCATTGTATTCGCAATATAATCCTCTACAGGGCTATATGCATATAAAGTCCAAAAGCCTGGCGTGACTCTCGGCAGCAAAGCCTAAAGTCGGCTAACCGTTACCCGTGAACGAGCACCAATTGGCACACCCGCAACCTATTGTATATAGTCGTTCAGTTCGATAACACCAATTTTCGTGTTACGTCTTTCATTTTGGTATCAAATTGTTCGCAATATAAAGGCGCGTATTTTAAAACTAGTCCCATAATAATAGAACAATAACTGGAATTTTAACAAATATTTTAAATCTTGGACACTCATCACAAATTTTTTTATATTTTTCCATTGTTCTGACATAAATTTTCGTGTTATGTCTTACATTTTGATATCAAATTGTTTGCAATGGTAAGGCGCGCATTTTAAAACTAATCCCATAATAATAGCACAATAAATGAAATGTTTAACAAATATTTTAATATTTGGACCACAAAAGTATTTATAATCTTTCAAGTGTTCTTACCTCAATTGTCAGGCTTCATCGTCAATATTGTATCACATTATGCGCAATCTAAAGGCGCTCATTTTGAAACCACTCCCAGATTGATCGGATAAAATTTAAATTGTTAACAAATATTTTAAAATGATTGACGCATCGACGAGTCAACCAAGAGGACTCAGGAAAAAAATTGTTGGCTATTCAGCCAGTCAAAGGAGAGCAATAATGATAGTAATACACCAGAGACCTAATTGTATACATTCTGCATCATAATGCTCAAAGCATGTCCTATACAATAATATGTAGCTTTCCATAATATAAGCACATAATGGTGTTTTTACAAGTTACATGACTTTAGGCTACTCCTATTCACTATACTTCCAATATATATCTACAAATACATGTCAAAGACTTATGGTATTGAAATTAAATATACATTGGTATATTTGACATATATTGACAATGCGCAATTAATATTGTGCTTAGCTAAATATAATAAGATTTGTAATACTAGCCTAATCAGCCAAGATATCACTATACAGTTCTAACACATCATACACCAGCCACAGTATGATCATACTGGTGTATGTGTGGTCATAGCAGAGTACAACAAGGTTAGTACACTCAGGTGTACGTAATGACGACCATCTTACACCACCCACACTCATGAGTAGGTAGTGATGACCACCTTACACCACCCACACTCATGAGTAGGTAGTGATGACCACCTTACACCTCCCACACTCATGAGTAGGTAGTGATGACCACCTTACACCTCCCACACTCATGAGTAGGTAGTGACGACCACCTTACACCTCCCACACTCATGAGTAGGTAGTGATGACCACCTTACACCACCCACACTCATGAGTAGGTAGTGATGACCACCTTACACCTCCCACACTCATGAGTAGGTAGTGATGACCACCTTACACCACCCACACTCATGAGTAGGTAGTGATGACCACCTTACACCTCCCACACTCATGAGTAGGTAGTGATGACCACCTTACACCTCCCACACTCATGAGTAGGTAGTGACGACCATCTTACACCTCCCACACTCATGAGTAGGTAGTGATGACCACCTTACACCTCCCACACTCATGAGTAGGTAGTGACGACCACCTTACACCTCCCACACTCATGAGTAGGTAGTGATGACCACCTTACACCACCCACACTCATGAGTAGGTAGTGATGACCACCTTACACCTCCCACACTCATGAGTAGGTAGTGATGACCACCTTACACCTCCCATTCAGGTGTATGTAGCGATGACCACCTTACACCTCCCACACTCATGAGTAGGTAGTGATGACCACCTTACACCTCCCACACTCATGAGTAGGTAGTGACGACCACCTTACACCTCCCACACTCATGAGTAGGTAGTGATGACCACCTTACACCACCCACACTCATGAGTAGGTAGTGATGACCACCTTACACCTCCCACACTCATGAGTAGGTAGTGATGACCACCTTACACCTCCCACACTCATGAGTAGGTTGTGGGAAAAACCTGCTGGGATTGATATAAGAGGAGACTACCAGGGACTTGTACTGAACTAAATTAAAAAATTACTGTCTGCAAATTAATTCGACTAAAATCTCTAGCTAGGGTTGTAAATCCTAGATCCTCTTTTCCTAATGACAAACTGTGGGCTGTAAGGGACAGGTGGGGTGAATGACTTAGTTGATAGAAGTTCCAGTCCACCTGTAGACAGGGATCTCACATCAGCTTGTATTTTATACAAGGATAAGATTTGATAAATTCAGTTGTATGACTGAACACTGGCTCTGTTTAAATCAGGGATTTAAACATACATAGTCTAACCTAGTACCATAACTTAACAGCCAATATGTACTTATACTATAAACAACAAATTAAATTGTAAAAGTATAATAAATGACCGTAAATGTAGTCTAAACACTTAACTAAGTACTAGAAATTATATTCAATTAAATGAACTTATATGATAACTTAAAAATTAACTAAGCAAACAATTGATAACTTAATTTATATATTCAAATATATATGCAGACATTCAGTTTATACAGTTAGCTTGACTGAATCTTTTCCAAAACTATGGACACTTGTGAGGTTTTTACTTATTGAGGCTGAATTCTTTCTGGCACAATGGACACTCATGAGGTTCAGTGCTTGGATAAGATTCACAGCTACACTACAATTTTAATAAACTTACTGAAATGTGAGGCTTAGCCTCGCTTTTTAACCAACAGACAGATTTATAGGATATTAAAGTTACACAAGCATACAATTGGCCAATCATACACCAAATAACCTTCAATATACTTCTCTGCCAGTCGGGGTGCCTGTCTGACAAGTTTGCCAGACTGATTAACTCTCTTGTCGAGTTTAGGCACGATATTTTGCTACAGTGTTGCTGTATGATGATCTGGTAGCGTTGCTACGTGATTATCCTGCAGTTGCAGAAGAATGATTCGAGATAAAAGTTTATGAATGAAGGTGGAGGAAACCGTGTCACTGATCTCCACTATACACTCTATTTTATGTGAATGTTCTAGGATTTTCCTTGTAGATATTGTCCAGGTACTCCCCCAGTTCTAGAGAGTATTCACTGGCGATAAAAATGTTAGATAAGGTGTCCTTGAGCTGGTAATGTTCGCTAAGGATCAGTCACTTGTTCACTCATTTGTAAACAAACGCGGAATGCCGCGAGGCATCGTCGTGGGCGCTTCTCGCCCCCCGAGAGCCTTCCCCCTCTCCCTTGAGAGGTAGCTTGCAATGAATATTGATTGATTATTTTTACAGTCTAGACTTATGATTAAGATAAGATGTGATTATAATATAATTAGATATAAGATTTAAAGATTATAAGTAGTATTTGAAAGTACCACTGATTCTTATTAAGGATTCGATTTTTAATCCTACCGGATGTTGAATCAATGTTCCAATAGTTTTTTAATTAAGAAGTCCTTCTAGAAGCTTCTGGATCCTTGAAAGATCATGTACAAAGTCACGTAGGCATCAAAAGGGCCCCTGTTGCGTACGTGTTCATGGTGCCATTGTCATCCAGGATCAAGCTATAATGAATCTTTAACGATTTAGATATGATTATGATACGATTTAGATACGATTTTGATATGATTTTGATATGATATAGAAATTATACATTTCTTAGATGATTATTAGATATGGTGGGTAAAAATTTCCCACATCTTCCAGAGGGAGAGAACTGGCACAGAGTCCAATACTTAGGACAATAGTAACCATATGTATTTATTTACTCTCCATTGGATTGATAATACAAGTGCAAATTTTGCTTGCACTTTTGTGCTGCTGTCCGTTGTGGACGATTGTGTCTGTTAGGAGTCTGTGGGTCTTGTGGAGTTAGAGTCTCTTGAGGTCTCTCAGGATCTAACTGCAGCTGGCTCACTGATTCCATGTGGATGAGTTTGTCCAATGTCTTCAGGGAAGTTGTTCCTTTAGACAGGATTTTGACTATTCTCAAAATCCCCTGACTATCTGGATGGACTGAGACAACTTTACCTAATGGCCAGTCAGCCCTAGGGCCATCACTGTCTACCAAGACAATATCGCCAGGTTGGAGATTAGCTATATTATGGGGGACATTGGCCCCATAGTGATGTTCTCGTAGAGATGTAAGATATTCTTTTGTCCAAACATCATTCCATTTTTGGATTATGCTGGACAGATGTTTATACCCCTGAACCAACTCGCTCTGACCCACATATGAGGGATCTCTGATCTCATCATCCACTAGAGATGGTACTGGAGTCAGAAGTCTTCCATACATTAGGTGGGCAGACTTAATGGCTCATGTTGAGTAGGATCCTCAGACAAGTAAGTCAACGGCCGGTTATTCACCCTTGATTCTATTTCCGTGATTACTGTCTGGAGCTCTTGAAGATTGATTTTCTGACGGTGTAGAGATTTTCTCAAGGATCTTTTTACAGTTCCTATTAACCGTTCATAAAATCCTCCGTGCCATGGGGCTCTCGGAGGGATAAATTTCCATCTGCAATGACGCTGTTCCAGTGTGGAAGTAACTGCAGGATGGGAACAGATTTCCCGTAGACATGCTTCTCCAGCTACCAAGTTTGCTCCGTTATCTGAAATCATCAGCTTAGGGCATGATCGGCGTGCTGCGAATCTGCGGAAAGCTTGAATAAATGATTGAGCAGTCATATCGGGTGTTACCTCTAGATGTACTGCCCTGGTGGTAGCACAGGTGAACAGACAGATGTATGCCTTGATAGGTTGCTTATCTGCAGTCCCCGTTAGATATATTGCTCCTGTATAATCTACTCCTGTCGTTTCGAAAGGTTGTAGATGGACCACTCGTTCCTTTGGCAGGGGTGGTGGCCCTGGATAAGAGCAAGTTCTTGCATCGTACCTTCGGCATATCATGCAATTCTTCAAGATTGATTTGACTGACTGTCTTCCCTGAGGAATCCAGTACTGCTGTCTGATTTGTGTGAGTGTGTCTAACACTCCTCCATGTTTGATGATTTGTTGATGTGTATGCAACACAATCAACCTTGTGATCCAATGATTTTTTGGTAAAAGCCATGGATGCACGGTATCTAGATTGATATCTGCGTGTTTAAGTCTCCCTCCACAACGCAGAATGTTGTGATTTTCTTGGTCTATCCACAGACCGAGATTGTGTTTTAACTTATGCGGAAGATTTTCATAGTTATTCCCATAAGTTTCTCTCTGGGCTTGTCTTACCCAATAGATAAGTGCATCAGGAAAGGTGTATTTTATACCTTTTTTCCTGAGATAATGAAACACGTTCTGTGTTACATTGATTAATTTGATGAGCGAGGAGTAACGAGTACAATCCAAGACTGATATTTGAGCTTGCTGCCTGGTGGTAGTTATGGTTTGTGTCGTAATGACGTGTGGCTTTTGTTCAGGCCAACTACCATTCACTAACCATCGAGGCCCATGAAACCAAATATCTGCCTTTGCAAACTGTTTAAATGTCATACCTCTTGATAAGAGATCAGCTGGATTATCCTTTGTTGGTACATGCAACAATTGAAAGCCTGCGGAAATTTCTTTAATTTCCGAGACGCGATTTTTTACATATGGAGTTGGACAGTTGTCGTTTCGTACCCATGGTAAGACAGCTTCATTGTCAGACCATATAATGACATCTTTGATGTTCATGGTAGACAAGACTTGTTTGATATGCACTGCTAAGCGTGTTCCAGTTAGCAGTGCTGTTAGTTCCATCTGAGGCAAAGTCCTCTTTTTTAATGGAGCGACTCTGGCCTTAGAGGTGATAAGATATGATTGATTAGAAGTCACTAAGTAAGCACAAGCTCCAAAAGCTTTGGCTGACGAGTCTGCGAATACATGTAGTGATACTTCTTCATTTTCCTCGACTATGTGTCTCGGAAAGATTATCTTTTCAACTAAAGTTTGTTCTTGAGCCACTTCCATCCAAGCTTTTTGTAACTGGATTGGTAGTGGATCATCCCAACCAACCTTAGCTTTCCATGCTTGTTGCACCAATAAACGCCACTTGATTGTCAAAGGATTTAGTAGACCCAGTGGGTCGAATACTTTGCTAACTTGTGAAAGCAAATCCCTTTTTGTAGTGATGTTGTAATTTACTGGCACGGATTTGATCGATATTGTGTCCGAGATTAAATCCCAATCCATACCTAACACCTTTTGTGATTCTGGTACGTGATATTCAGGGTAATCTCTTGCTATTTGATTATTCAATGTTGCATTATTAGAGGCCCAAGATCGTAGTGGCATGTTTGCACCTTGTAGCCCCTTGTTAGCCTCTTGATATAATTGTAACAGTTCAGTAGTACTGTTAACTGTCCCTTGAAAATTATCTACATATAGATTTTGACTGATTTCAGTCTTACAGGGACTTGATGATTTCTTCAGATGAGTATCTAGAGTTGCTTGCAACAGAAATGGACTGCTTGTCGCGCCGAAAAGAACTGAAGAGAATCTGAAAGTCACTACAGGACTATTGACATCTTCTGGGTTCTCTACCCATAGAAACTTAGTGAAGTCTCTATCTTCTTCCTGTAAGCCAACTCTGAGAAAGGCCTTACTTATATCTGCTGAATACGCATATCTGTTAAGTCTAAACTTCAACAGTATGTCATACAATTTCTGAGTTAGACTTGGACCTGTTTGCAAACAATCATTTAGACTGGTTCCTTGGGGTCCAGATTTAGAGCTACAATTAAAAACTATCCGTAAAGGAGTCGTTTTTGATTCTCTCATTACAGCCATGTGAGGTAAAAAATGGCCTGTTTGCGTATTGTCATGTTTCACGACTTCGATGAAGTTACTCTTTAATTGTTGAGCAATAATCTCATGATAGAGTTTTAAATGCTCAGGCCTTTTTCTTAGCTTTGCTAGTTGAGATTTAAATTGACTATAAGCCATGTGATAATTGGTAGGTAAGGTTTTATGGTTGATTTTCCATGGTAGCCTTACCCAGTACTGTCCATCATTGTACTGTACAGTTTCTAAGTATTGATTGTATGCACAGACATCATCAGGACTTGGTTGTTCAGGAATTATTCCTATGGCATCAAGTTCCCACAATTGATGTACAGATTCTAATCCATCATCAATCATGTGGGGGATTTTAAGTGGTGACTGTTCTTTGCCTAGTCATGCCACTATTACAGTTTCTGTATGATGTGATTTTTCAGGAGTTGAAGGTTCAAGATCTAGTATAGGTCCTGTCATCAATATGCCTCCTGCTGATTTGAGTATATTCATACCCATAGATTCTTCTGATCCCAGAATGAATCGATGATAGTAGTCAGCTCCAATCAGGATTCCGATATCCCCTATGAGGTCAGAATCGAGTAGAGGATCTGCTAATTGGATTCCTTTTTCTTTTAGGAATTTAATTGTGGCTGTCAGACCAGTCACTTCCATTTCAGTAGGAATTTTATCAACTACTATGGCTTCTACTGTCCTTTGGGATGTACCTAGACAGACATTGAGTTTTACTACTGGAAAGGTTCTACGACCAGAATTAGTAAAAAACCCTGATATAGATGTAGATACTTGCTTTGAAGATTTAAGTTGTAAATCTTCTGCCATCTTTTTACTGATAAAGGTTTTCTGTGACCCTTGATCAAAAAAGCCTCTAGTTGGAATACAAATTCCTTGATTGCATAGTTCTAGCTGTGCAGTAGGCAATATGGCTGTTGTAACAATTTCTGTATCCAAGTCGTTGACATTGCTCATTACTGTACAGAATTGTACGGCTGTTGTGGTATTATCATCTTTGGGCTTTGCCTGAGATGCAGGTTGATTATTGGAAGTCTGTGATCTGGATTGAGTGTTAATATCACCACAGAGTGCTGTGTGATGTACACTTTTATGACAATATTGGCAGTTCTGCAATTGAGTGATACACTCACTTGTATCGTGCTTCCGTAGACAACGGATGCACCTGTTCAGAGATTTCAGTCGATCGATTCGACTGGCACGGCCTTCATAAACTGTGCATTGATAAATGGTATGTGCTTCTTGACAGAATAAACATTTTGGGGCACTTGTAGCTCCTTTTGTCTTATCTGTCTTAGGAGCTTGGTTTCCTACAGTTCTGTTAACTGTGGGGGATATAGCATAAGAGCCAACATTATTCTGTTTCCACTTTGCAGAAGAGGAGTTTTGTTGCCTTGATTTTTGACTGCCATTCTGGACATTTTTGCTTTTGTCCGTGGATTCACTTTTGGGGATTTTTTCTTGAGATCTAAGTTTTCCTCGGCTTCGTAATCTTTGTACGTAAGCTCGAAGTCCATCAATGATTTGGCTTTGTGATAAGATGTTGGTGTTATAATGAGTGCATAGGCTGTCTATGACCTCATTTGGAAGTTTCCTTTGAATGATTAACTTTATAAGCCACTCTGCATCACCTACAGGTACTTTTGTACTGAGGGCTTTGATGATTGATTCTATAGACAATCGAAATGATTGTAGTGACTCATAACTTTTATTTGGAGAGGGTAAATCCAATAATTTGTACGAGAGACGTGCAATTGCAGTCTCCTTATCACTGTAGTTATCTTGTAACAACTGTAAGGCATGGTCGTAATCATCATCTGTTAATGACAAATTAGCAATGACCTGCCTTGCCTCTCCCCGTAACTGGCCTTGCAAATATTGAAACTTTGTCGCCTTTTTGAGAGAGGGCTTGGAATTTATTATAGAATCAAAGTGTCTCCAGAAGGTATCCCAATCGTCTTCATCCTTGCCCTCAAAATATGGTAATTGTACCTTTGGGAGCTCTGCGGCTATATGTGTGATAGTTGCATTGCTCTGTTGAGTGGATGAGCTCACATTGGATTGGGTTCCTGCTTGAGATATTTGTTTGATTAAAGGATCAAGTTGATCTTGGATTTTATCTTCATACATTGTCATTTCAGCAACAATTTCCTGAAGTTCCCTTCGGGTTAAATCTGCATTAGCCATTTCTGTTAGATAAATCTCTGCATGGCGTTTGATTTGTTCATACTTATCCACAGCTGCTTTTACTCTGGTATTCAGAATTATTAAATCAGGAGATGGTTGCCTAGCCAACTTTTGACATTTGTCAATCAGTTGAGTTAGGTGATTTTGCAGACCATTAAGTGTCCTCCTATTTCCTGTTTCAGCTGCTGGTGGAACACTGTCAGCCATTTTGACCTTTTCCGAGTTTTGGAGATTCCGAGATTTTTCTCTTTTTTCTGATAAATATGTATGATGTTAATGTATTTTGATAAATGAGCTTTCCTGTCTACTTAGGTAATGATTCCAAAGATCGTCCTTCATTTCCTCCCTGGAATCTGGTTGTAGCAGGTGTTCATTATCAAAAGTACTGTAATAATTTGATTTGTGACCCGAATGCACGAATACACCAAGTTGGTAAATCCTGTAATAATTTTTTAAAAATAGTAAATGGCACTATTTTTGCAAAGTTATTACAAAATCTGTTACCATAATAATTGTTTGATAAAATACAGTAGAATGTCTACTGGTTTTACCTGGAATAGGGTATGATATAGTTGATTATGGTTAGATTGTAAGGAATGCTCTTACAGTGATGATAACACTTTTTTAAAGAATATTATGTAATGAGCAGCTCTGAAAATCAGTAGATTAGAGATAATGCTAGATAATACACTTAAATATATATGTAATGTTACCACAATGAGGTAGATAATTGGTAATTTATGATTAAGATGCAGTTGTGTCTGTGACACTGATATACTTAATTACTGTGGTTTCTTAACACAAAACAGTATCAGTTTGTTATGAATGCTTACTAGTTAATGGATATGGTGGCTTAAGCCACTGCAAACAATATGTTTACTTAGATATATAGCTATGATAAATATTGGCTGATAGCTAGGTTAGGCTAGAATATGTAAGAATTATTCCAATGCAAAATCAAGAAGTTTCTTATGTATTTGGCATTGAAATATTCGGTAAACGAATGATCATAAATATCTAGGTATAAAGGACCATTATTATCTAGGTTCGAAGGACCATTAATGTGGGAAAAACCTGCTGGGATTGATATAAGAGGAGACTACCAGGGACTTGTACTGAACTAAATTAAAAAATTACTGTCTGCAAATTAATTCGACTAAAATCTCTAGCTAGGGTTGTAAATCCTAGATCCTCTTTTCCTAATGACAAACTGTGGGCTGTAAGGGACAGGTGGGGTGAATGACTTAGTTGATAGAAGTTCCAGTCCACCTGTAGACAGGGATCTCACATCAGCTTGTATTTTATACAAGGATAAGATTTGATAAATTCAGTTGTATGACTGAACACTGGCTCTGTTTAAATCAGGGATTTAAACATACATAGTCTAACCTAGTACCATAACTTAACAGCCAATATGTACTTATACTATAAACAACAAATTAAATTGTAAAAGTATAATAAATGACCGTAAATGTAGTCTAAACACTTAACTAAGTACTAGAAATTATATTCAATTAAATGAACTTATATGATAACTTAAAAATTAACTAAGCAAACAATTGATAACTTAATTTATATATTCAAATATATATGCAGACATTCAGTTTATACAGTTAGCTTGACTGAATCTTTTCCAAAACTATGGACACTTGTGAGGTTTTTACTTATTGAGGCTGAATTCTTTCTGGCACAATGGACACTCATGAGGTTCAGTGCTTGGATAAGATTCACAGCTACACTACAATTTTAATAAACTTACTGAAATGTGAGGCTTAGCCTCGCTTTTTAACCAACAGACAGATTTATAGGATATTAAAGTTACACAAGCATACAATTGGCCAATCATACACCAAATAACCTTCAATATACTTCTCTGCCAGTCGGGGTGCCTGTCTGACAAGTTTGCCAGACTGATTAACTCTCTTGTCGAGTTTAGGCACGATATTTTGCTACAGCGTTGCTGTATGATGATCTGGTAGCGTTGCTACGTGATTATCCTGCAGTTGCAGAAGAATGATTCGAGATAAAAGTTTATGAATGAAGGTGGAGGAAACCGTGTCACTGATCTCCACTATACACTCTATTTTATGTGAATGTTCTAGGATTTTCCTTGTAGATATTGTCCAGGTACTCCCCCAGTTCTAGAGAGTATTCACTGGCGATAAAAATGTTAGATAAGGTGTCCTTGAGCTGGTAATGTTCGCTAAGGATCAGTCACTTGTTCACTCATTTGTAAACAAACGCGGAATGCCGCGAGGCATCGTCGTGGGCGCTTCTCGCCCCCCGAGAGCCTTCCCCCTCTCCCTTGAGAGGTAGCTTGCAATGAATATTGATTGATTATTTTTACAGTCTAGACTTATGATTAAGATAAGATGTGATTATAATATAATTAGATATAAGATTTAAAGATTATAAGTAGTATTTGAAAGTACCACTGATTCTTATTAAGGATTCGATTTTTAATCCTACCGGATGTTGAATCAATGTTCCAATAGTTTTTTAATTAAGAAGTCCTTCTAGAAGCTTCTGGATCCTTGAAAGATCATGTACAAAGTCACGTAGGCATCAAAAGGGCCCCTGTTGCGTACGTGTTCATGGTGCCATTGTCATCCAGGATCAAGCTATAATGAATCTTTAACGATTTAGATATGATTATGATACGATTTAGATACGATTTTGATATGATTTTGATATGATATAGAAATTATACATTTCTTAGATGATTATTAGATATGGTGGGTAAAAATTTCCCACATAGGTAGTGACGACCATCTTACACCTCCCACACTCATGAGTAGGTAGTGATGATCACCTTACACCTCCCACACTCCTGAGTAGGTAGTGACGACCACCTTACACCTCCCACACTCATGAGTAGGTAGTGATGACCACCTTACACCACCCACACTCATGAGTAGGTAGTGATGACCACCTTACACCTCCCACACTCATGAGTAGGTAGTGATGACCACCTTACACCTCCCACACTCATGAGTAGGTAGTGATGACCACCTTACACCTCCCACACTCATGAGTAGGTAGTGACGACCACCTTACACCTCCCACACTCATGAGTAGGTAGTGATGACCACCTTACACCACCCACACTCATGAGTAGGTAGTGATGACCACCTTACACCTCCCACACTCATGAGTAGGTAGTGATGACCACCTTACACCACCCACACTCATGAGCAGGTAGTGATGACCACCTTACACCTCCCACACTCATGAGTAGGTAGTGATGACCACCTTACACCTCCCACACTCATGAGTAGGTAGTGACGACCATCTTACACCTCCCACACTCATGAGTAGGTAGTGATGACCACCTTACACCTCCCACACTCATGAGTAGGTAGTGACGACCACCTTACACCTCCCACACTCATGAGTAGGTAGTGATGACCACCTTACACCACCCACACTCATGAGTAGGTAGTGATGACCACCTTACACCTCCCACACTCATGAGTAGGTAGTGATGACCACCTTACACCTCCCATTCAGGTGTATGTAGCGATGACCACCTTATACCTCACACACTAAGATGATTACTAAGTAGTGATCATCTTACATCTTACGCACTCAGGTTTAAGTATTGATGCCCACCTTAAATGTCCCACACGCAGGTGCAGTGTTTAGTGTTTTCTTTTTTTGCAAGGATATTCCTGCGTGGGCCCTAAACCTCTGGGTGGCCTTGTTTCTGTGTTGTGTTGTTGTCAGAAACAAGTGTTGCTTGTTTCTGTTCGACTTAGGCGGAGTATGAGTATTTATAATTCTTATGGTCGCTTCAATAAGATTTTGCCCATGTGTTTGAAAACAATTTCTGCTACGTTGACTCTAAGTTGAAATCTTATTGGGGTTGCAAAAGTACACTGTGTTAGATAATGTTCCAGTGGTATGTCAGACATTTCCCAACAGTGCTGACATTTCCTCTCATCTTCTGGAATCTGTAAGCCTTTTTCCCAAGCCTGATGCAATTTAAGTGTACTTCTGTTGTTCTACTGCTCCCTTTCATCAAAATAGTGGTTCGTAGTTGGTTGAATTCTTGTAAAAACCGACAAATCCTGATGTTGCAATTGCTGTGTTGTGGTCACTGTACATCATTTGCATTTCTCTATTTCTAATTACATTCTTAATCTGTGATAGACTCTTGAGGTTATCTTGAGATGATTTCGGGGTTTTAGTGTCCCCGCGGCCCGGTCCTCGACCAGGCCTCCACCCCCAGGAAGCAGCCCGTGACAAATGACTAACACCCAGGTACCTATTTTACTGCTAGGTAACAGGGGCATAGGGTGAAAGAAACTTCTGCCCATTGTTTCTCGTCGGCGCCCGGGATCGAACCCGGGACCACAGGATCACAAGTCTAGTGTGCTGTCCGCTCGGCCGACCGGCTCCTCGGGCGGTAAGTGAGTACAAGCAAATCCTGAATGCGGAACGATGCGGCAGTAGACAAGTAGACAAAGCCGCTACACGTCAAGTACTGGTGACCATTGTGGAACATGTGCCAGAAACATTCAATCTTGGAAATTGGTAAATATACCAACAGAGATCACATGTCCCGGACCCCCTGCGCTGCTTCAGATGTCAGAAATACGGCCACCATCAATTACGCTGCATCTCTTCTCTCCGGCTGCACCGGACAGGAGAGATGCAGAGTGTGAAGCCTGAGACATCCAACCAAAGACTGTATAGCCAAACACAAGGCCAACCAGACCACATCAGCCAAATGTACAAATTGTGGAGGCAAACATCATGCCTGGAGCATCGTCTAGTGTCTGAGTTGTGAACAGAGAAGCCTTGTCTGACACTGGCTGGTGTGTGACTGATTCTGTCCCCTCTAGGTCCATTATGTCTGGTGTCTTGCTGGTAGAAGCACTTGGTTAAGCCTCTATAACAGTTTTCTTCAGTACCTGCTGTACCTCGGTCTATTGTCTTTTTTGTCTGAAAACTGCCTCCATTGTCTCTTTCTCTTTTAATTCCCCCATGACGTCTCCACGTAGTGAGGACTGATTCACTGCCCCTACCTAGTACATGAGACACTCCTAGGTATGGAGATGATTCCCCCCAGGTGGAAATAGTGATACCTAACACCTCATGGAGCTGTTTGGTCTACCTTTCCCTGTTAGGCTAAGTACCTTCTAAGGTGCCCCCTTGTAGCGATGCCTGCAGGGTATCGCCTCGTCTTTCAAGGTAGGACTCTAAGTGGTCAGTGATACGGTCCTCAAAAAAAAAATCGGTCATGGGCGACGAGTGCTGTACAACAGTTTGGGTCGCCTGCGTACTGGGTTGTGCAGAATACCAATCAGCTGGGCAGCAGATAATCAACAACGTTGTTTGTCCATAAATTGTAGACGAAATCAGTATTGTTTCCTTCCAAATAAGATATTCTCTGGGTCTTGGAGAGATATGTTCTTCCTCACAAAACCGCGATGATTTGAGCTGATGAGTGCTCAGAATGTTAGGTTTTCCAGGGAACTAAACCGTGTGTGGCCAACTACCAATGGTGATGACCACTTTATATCACCCACACTCAGGTGTAGGTAATGATGACTATCTAACACAAACCCACATTCAGGTGTAGGTAATGATGACTACCTTACACAAACCCACATTCAGGTGTAGGTAATGATGACTACTTTACACCACCCACACACACAGATGTATGTATTGATGACCACATTACACCACCAGCACTCAGGAAAATGACGAATGTGACTGTCCCTTCACCAAACTCGAACAAATCAGAGCCAAAAGAGGTGGTCAGGACACTGCACCAGGCGCTGATAACATTACAAACTCAATGATCGCCTACGCAGGTCCTGCTGGAGAACAAGGATATTGGATATTGGATGTTATCAAAGGATCTTGGCAGCACGGCAAACTAAAGACCTCTTGGAAGAAAGCAGACTTCATCCCAATTTCAAAGCCAAAAGAATCAGGCAATTACAGACCCATATCATTAACATCATGCACTAGTAAAACTGCTGAACAAATGGTCTTAAATAGGCTACAGTGGAAGACTGGAGACCTGCATAAATACATATTTGGCTTCACTAGAGGAATAGGTACTGCCAACTGCATAACATCATTACTAAGAACAGTTAACTCAGGTTCAGCTAAAGTGATCATCACTGATCTAGAAAAAGCATTAGAACTTTTACAAGCAATTCCAAACACCGAAGTTAACAAGGTGTAAAGGGAAATATGCTAACATTTGTTCAAGATTACCTTAGTCACAGGTATGCCAGAGTAAAGTTGCAAGGACAAATGTCGGATTATGACTTGCATGAGAATAAGACTCCACAAGGAGGAGTCCTCAGTTCTAGTCTTTTAATATCCTTACAGAATACCTCGTTACCATGACATTTGTAGAAAGTGTTAAAATGCTAAGCCATGCTGATGATATAGCATTAGTCGTCACAGGTCCTTCACCTTGAAATAAAGCACAAGGGGCGTTAGATAAAGTAACATCTGAATGCAGTATTTTAGCTCAAATATCTGCACAGAAGTCTAAGGCAATGAGACCAGATGACAACTTTCCAGACAGGTACCTACGCATTCAAGATATTAACCTTCAGTTGGTTACACAATATCAATATCTTGGAGTGTAGATTCTAAAATGACATTCAACAAGCAAAATCTTTATCTTAAGGAGAAATCCAAATCACGATTTAATATAATGAGAGCAATCACAGGGCCCTGTCTAGGTTGTTACATTCTTGTACAGCCTTTAGTACGCATAGCGTTTCGGGCAGGTCCCTGGAATACGATCCCCGCCGCGAAGAATCGTTTTTACAACCAAGTACCCATTTTACTGTTGAGTTAAACAGAGGCTACAGTTAAGGATTTGCGCCCAGTAAATCCTCCCCGGCCTGGATTCGAACCCATGACAAAGCGCTCGCGGAACGCCAGGCGAGTGTCTTACCACTACACCACGGAGACGAAAAATCTAGTCTGGATATTGACTAGATCAAGAATCAGTTCACTTAAAGGTATGATCACTGGAGCACTAACTCGAGACAGAAGAGCCTCCAGCAGCAACAGGTGGACCTATTGTGCAATAAACACCATCTATACACTAGAAATAACATATACAGTCACTGAGAGGGATGTCGATTAAATAGATGAAGCTAAACATTGTTAAGCAAGCCCCATGGGAATTGCTGCCAGTAGACTTTAAGATTATGGATTTTCTTGCAGGAAAAAAGACCAGACTAATCCTCATCTGCTATGTAATATTGCACAGATGCATATAGCAGCAAACTTGGCATCTGATAGCTTCACATACTTGACAGATGGATCACTCACTAACCAGCTGGGACAAGAAATCGGAGTTGCACTTAATTCAGAAAATTCTGTAGTTAGTTGGAAACTTTCATCTTTATAGAGATGCTATCCATTCAAAAGGCTTTGGAACATGCTCTTGCTGAACACCGACATGTTATCATACATTCAGATTCGAGAACTGCCACTGACATCTTGCGTCAAGAACACATATATGACAACATCCACCTGATCACAAATGTCATAGCATTCATCCAAACAATCAAACGTCATGGCCGTCGGGTACTTGTCAACTGGGTGCCAAGTCATGTGGGAATAATAGGAAATAACATTGCAGATGAAGCTGCAAAACTTGCAACTAAGTGAAGAAATGTAGACAGTTGCCTACCACAGAGTCTATTACAGATTAAGAAAGTAATTAGAAATAGAGCCATGCAGAAGATGTACAGTGACCACAACACAGCAGTTGCAACATCAGGATCTGCGGTTGGTACAAGAATTCAACTAACTACGAACCACTTATTTTGATAAAAAGGAGCAGAAGAACAACAGAATTACACTTACATTAAATCAGGCTTGGATACCCATGTGCATGGGAAATAGGTCTACAGGTTCCAGAAGAAGAAAGGAAATGTCAGCACCGTGGAGAAATGTCCAACATATCAGTGGAACATTATCTAACACGATGCACAGTTACAAACCCATTAGGACTTCAACTTAGATTCAACAGAGCAGAAGAAGTTGCTAAAAACATTGGGCAAAATCTTACTGAAGCGAACATGAAAGTCATATATACTCATACTCTGCCTATGTACAACAGACACAAGAAACATGTAACACGTAGTGGGTTTGCCAGAGGCTTAGGGCCCGCTCATGAATATCCTTGGGGAAAAAACTCTCACCAGTGATAACCACCTTGCACTTCCCACACTCAGGTGTTGGTAGTGATGATCACTTTACACTTCCCACACTCAGGTGTTGGTAGTGATGATCGCCTTACACCTCCCACACTCAGGTGTTGGCAGTGATGATCACTTTACACTTCCCACACTCAGGTGTTGGCAGTGATAACCACCTTACACCTCCCACACTCAGGTGTTGGTAGTGATGATCACCTTACACTTCCCACACTCAGGTGTTGGTAGTGATGATCACCTTACACCTCCCACACTCAGGTGTTGGTAGTGATGATCACCTTACACCTCCCACACTCAGGTGTTGGTAGTGATGATCACCTTACACCTCCCACACTCAGGTGTTGGTAGTATTGATCACCTTACACTTCCCACACTCAGGTGTTGGTAGTGATGATCACCTTACACCTCCCACACTCAGGTGTTGGTAGTATTGATCACCTTACACTTCCCACACTCAGGTGTTGGTAGTGATGATCACTTTACACTTCCCACACTCAGGTGTTGGTAGTGATGATCACCTTACACCTCCCACACTCAGGTGTTGGTAGTATTGATCACCTTACACTTCCCACACTCAGGTGTTGGTAGTGATGATCACCTTACACCTCCCACACTCAGGTGTTGGTAGTATTGATCACCTTACACTTCCCACACTCAGGTGTTGGTAGTGATGATCACTTTACACCTCCCACACTCAGGTGTTGGTAGTGATGATCACTTTACACTTCCCACACTCAGGTGTTGGCAGTGATGATCACTTTACACCTCCCACACTCAGGTGTTGGTAGTGATGATCACCTTACACCTCCCACACTCAGGTGTTGGTAGTGATGATCACTTTACACTTCCCACACTCAGGTGTTGGTAGTGATGATCACCTTACACCACCAGCACTAAGGAGTGATGGCCACCTTACACCACCCTCACGCAGGTGTAGGTAGTGATGACCATCTTACACAAGCTAACCTCAGGTGTATATAGTGATGACAACCTTATATCACTCACACTCAGGAGTAGTTGGCGATGACCACATTACACTACCCACACTCAGGTATATTTAGTGATGACCTTCTTACACCACCCACACATAGGTGTAGGTAGTGATGACCACCTTACACCACCCACACATAGGTGTAGGTAGTGATGACCTTCTTACACCACCCACACATAGCTGTAGGTAGTGATGACCTTCTTACACCACCCACACATAGCTGTAGGTAGTGATGACCTTCTTACACCACCCACACATAGGTGTAGGTAGTGATGACCACCTTACACCACCCACACATAGGTGTAGGTAGTGATGACCACCTTACACCACCCACACATAGGTGTAGGTAGTGATGACCACATTACACCTCCTACACTCAGCTGTAGGTAGTGATGACCACTTTACATAACAGTTATTGCAAACTGACGTCACAATAACTTGATGAATCTATGAGAATATATTATTCAGGTGTTACAACCGTTGTAAAAAATAAATCATACATGTTCTGTGTTGCTGAAGTAAGCGTCTCACAGCATAAGTGGTACTGGGTTGTGAATGCCTTTCTTAACGAAGGTGGTACTGGGTTGGGTATGAATCTCACAACGGAGGTGGTACTGGGTATGTAGTATGCCTCGCACAGTATTAGTATGCCTCGCACAGTATTAGTATGCCTCGCACAGTATTAGTATGCCTCGCACAGTATTAGTATGCCTCGCACAGTATTAGTATGCCTCGCACAGTATTAGTATGCCTCGCACAGTATTAGTATGCCTCGCACAGTATTAGTATGCCTCGCACAGTATTAGTATGCCTCGCACAGTATTAGTATGCCTCGCACAGTATTAGTATGCCTCGCACAGTATTAGTATGCCTCGCACAGTGGAGGTCTGACTAACCAAGTAAACATTTTCTCGCAAAATGTTTTGAAAATGATAAAATCCCCCCCCCCCTATTTTGAGCCAAACACACAAGCAATGGCAGCCCTGTCCACAAGCACATCAAGCAACCAATCAGCAGCCCTGGCCGACACCTCACTAGTCCCAGAACTGATTCACCTCGTGTAGAAGCCGGCAGGAACGGTCATCACCAAGTACGTGACGATACTCAATAGACTGCTCGCTCAAACGGACTACCTAAGATGTCGGTTCTAGCGGACCTACTACAGACCCCACAAGCTACCTCACCTCCACCAGTACATATCCCAACCACAGTAGCAGCCGAAGCAACAACAATACCAGCAGCACATTATCAATGACACCTCCGGCGGCAGAACCGACAACAGTGCTAGCAACACCAAAGACTCAGGCACCAGCTACCGCACTGACCCACACCACTTTAAACCTGACAGTCCATCACCCAATGGTAACCTCAACTCCCTCTACCACGCTGCACCTCAAACTTACAATGAAAAAACAAGATCACCAAGTTGTTGTTGTTTAAAATTCGCTACTTGGAACAAAAAGTTCCAAGCAGCACGGGCTATGGTGAACCAAGATCACCAAGATCTCCAATCACCTATATCGAACCCAAACCCGAAGGAAGGAAACACAAGGTAGACAGGAGATGCCCCAGTTATTGCCTCTTCATCGTAGAGTAGACAACTTCAAGGGTAACCGCAGTACAAGAAGACAACTGTTCCTCCAATGTAACCAGATCATCGCCAGCAAGAACCCGGCAAATTCCCTCACCGAATGTATGTTCACCCCGATAAACTGGAAATCTTCATGGACCTCTCCATCCTGAAGAGAGAGCACTTTGACCCGAGATGCCATTTAAGGTGGGGACAACCTGAATTCTCTGACGAAACCGACGACCCGGAAGAAACTCCGCTACCACTTGTAATATGCTGAATATTCAAGTGAACCTTCACCGAAGATATACCACCAAACCTCAGTTAATAACAAAAAGTTCACCAAATCAATAAAGAAGACCCCTCCTCCAAGCCAGACAGAGCACCTCACATACACAATGGCAACAGCCAACCACCAAAACACTAGTCTCGTGCCGTGAATAAAAACTCAAGGTCAACACCAACAACAAGCACCAAGCCAAGATCAAAACATCATGCCAACCCATGGTGGATCGGCCACCGTTCCTGCAAACACACAACGTAACTGTCTCTGTTTTCCTCTTGTTACAACTTGTAATAAAGTTGTTACATCATGGATAATAGAAAGAATCCAGAGTGACACTGTAATCTAGAGACATTGGAGCTTTAAATTATGTGTTAATCAAATTTTAAGCTTGACTAAGCGTCATAATTCAATAAAGCGCGTAAAAAATCATTACGGTCTCGAAATGAGCTGTGGTGAGGTTATCTTGAGGTTATCTTGAGATGATTTCGGGGCTTTAGTGTCCCCGCGGCCCGGTCCTCGACCAGGCCTCCACCCCCAGGAAGCAGCCCGTGACAGCTGACTAACACCCAGGTACCTATTTTACTGCTAGGTAACAGGGGCATAGGGTGAAAGAAACTCTGCCCATTGTTTCTCGCCAGCGCCCGGAATCGAACCCGGGACCACAGGATCACAAGTCCAGCGTGCTGTCCGCTCGGCCGACCGGCTCCCTCGGCCGAGCGGAATCAGTGAGGGGTGGAATCAGGATGATAAGCGAGAATGAGAGTTAAACTACTACCTCGCACTGGCTCACTTAGCCCAAGTGTTAAAAAAATAGAATAAACTCATATTAGTTGGAAAAAAGGAGAGCAACAAGTAGGCTATGTAACTATGTTAAGTTGGGATGGTGAATAAAAAAAAATATGTACCTACATTATATTATGTTATGTTTATCAGACATTGAATAAAGTATTAAGAGTGGTAAATATTCTGTTTCATTGTTCCGCCTTGGTAATAGTCTAATGGTACAAGTAAAATGAAAGATGTAGAGAACATATCCTCTCTCATTGAGGTAGTCTAACCCCTTAATGAGTCTGTTAACACGTGAGGGTGGGGCTAAGAGAGATGAGCCGCTGATTAGACGACGACGACGACGACAACGACGATGTCTGGATAATGCCCTAATGAGGGTTGACTGTTGCTGACACACCCTGTCATCTCAGCGATCCGGTGAGACACTCTGGTTTTTTGGCAAGTTGAGAAGTGTAGGTCCTTTAAAACTATGGTAGCTCGAAAGTGGAAACTTAAACTATGATGAAAAACACACAGTAATATTATTGGTTTGTTGTTATAATGTAGACAGACTAAGCCAAACTCTACATTTTTTTAAATTCTATTCGGGTTATGAAAGGTATGTTATATTACGCTCCATTATTGTTACAAGATTAACAGTGGAAGTTCTGTAGGACTGACGAATGCATAGCTGTGACTGACATTTTTTTAAGAGATGCGGACTGTTTCCTCGAATAGGCCAGACGCGAACTGACAGCTGAAATGACAGGAGGCGCTAATGAGAAAGAAATGTCAGGCAGCGCTAACGCCTCAAGGCCGTCTTGGCCGTCATCAGAGTCAAGGCCGGTCTAAAAACTGACTGTCTAAGACAACATATACAGACTTGATGATCGTATTTTTATTTACTCTTAAGATTGGAAGACCTTTAAACTAGGCTTGATAGTAGAAGCTAATATAAGAGTGATAAATATCTGTTTGAAATTTGCTCTACCGCTAAGATATTGGAAACGCTGTCGAAGCTATGATGGTCGAGATGACTGTCTCTCTGTCGGTCTGTCTGTCTATCTACTCACAAAGCTGAACAAAGAAGTACTTTTCTTCTTCTTCTTGTTCTTCTTCTTCTTCTTCTTTTCTTCTTCTTCTTCTTCTTCTTCTTCTTCTTCTTCTTCTTCTTCTTCTTCTTCTTCTTCTTCTTCTTCTTCTTCTTCTTCTTCTTCTTCTTCTTCTTCTTCTTCTTCTTCTTCTTCTTCTTCTTCTTTTTCTTCTTCTTCTTCTTCTTCTTTTTCTTCTTCTTCTTAACATCAACATTAACATGGAACAGCCTACTCGTCAACCTGTTTTTTAAAACTAACGCAGAATAAACAGAATGGTGTGGATGGAGCTTCCTTATTCTAGACAATGTTACAGACACTCAGTCGTTCCCAAGAGTGTTACCATATGAGGTGGTCGTTCCAGGTAGTGTAACCACATGAGGTGGTCGTTCCCGGCAGTGTTACCATATGAGGTGGTCGTTCCCGGCAGTGTTACCATATTAGGAGGTCGTTCCCGACAATGTAACCATACAAGGAGGCCGTTTCAGGCAGTGTTACCATATGAGAAATTCGTTCCCGGCAGTGTTACCACATGAGGTTGGACGTTTCCGACAGTGTTGCCATATGAGGTGGTCGTTCCCGGCAGAGTTACCAAATAAGGAGCTCATTCTTTGCAGTGTTACCATATGAGGATGTCATTCTAGGCAGTGTTACCACATGAGAAAGTCGTTCCTGGCAGTGTTACCACATGAGGAGGTCGTTCCCGGCAGTGTTACTATACGAGGTAGGTCGTTCCCGGCAGTGTTACCATATGAGGAAGTCGTTCCCGGCAATGTTACCATATGAGGAGGTCTTTCCCGGCAGTGTTACTTTATGAGGAGGTCGTTCTCGACAGTGTAATCATATGAGGTGGTCGTTCCAAGCAGTGCTACCATATGAGGGGGAGGGGTCGTTTCTGGCAGTGTTACTATATGAGGTGAGTCGTTCCCGACAGTGATACCATATGAGGTGGGTCGTTCCCGGCAGTATTACCATATGAAGTGGTCGTTTCCGGCTGTACTAACATTAGAGGAGGTCGTTCCCGGCAATGTTACCATATGACCTGGGTCGTTCCTGGTAGTGATACCATATGAGGTGGTCGTTCCCGGCAGTTACCATATAAGGAGCTCATTTTCGGCAGTGTTTCCGTACTAGGAGGTCGTTTCCAGCAGTGTTACCATAAGAGGAGGTCGTTCCCGTCAGTGTTATCAGATAAGAAGGTCGTTCGTGGCAGCATTACTATTTGAGGTGGGTTGTTCCCGGCAATGTTCCCATATGAATTGGGTGTTTTTTCCCCGGCAGTGATGCCATATGAGGTGGTCCTTCCCGACAGTGTTACCATATGAGGTGGTCGTTCCCGGCAGTATTACCATATGAGGAGGTCGTTCCCGGCAGTGTTACCATAAGAGGTGGGTCGTTCCTTGCAGTTTTTTTTTTGCAGGGATATTCCTGCGCGGGCCCTGAGCCTCTGGCTGGCCCACTATGTGTTGCTTGTTTCTGTTTTACTTGGGCAGAGTATGAGTATTTATGACTCGTATGGTCGCTTCAGTAAGATTTTGCCATATGTTTAACAACTTTTTCTGCTCTGTTGAATCGAAGTTAAAATTTTAATGGGTTTGTAACTGTGCACTGTGTTAGATAATGTTCCAGTGGTCTGTCGGGCATTTCTCCACAGTGCTGACATTTCCTTTCATCTTCCGGAACCTGTAAGCCTATTTCCCATGCACATGGGTATCCAAGCCTGATGCTATGTAAGTGTATTTCTGTTGCTCTACTGCTCCCTATCATCAAATTAAGTGGTGCGTAGTTGGTTGAATTCTTATACCAACCCGCAGATCCAGATGTTGCAACTGCTGTGTTGTGGTCACTGTACATCTTTTGCATTGCTCTGTTTCTAATTACTTTCTTAGTTCCTGGCAGTGTTTCCATAGGAGGTTGTCGTTCCCGGCTGTGTTAGCATATGAGGTTGTCGTTCCCAGCAATGTTACCAAATGAGGATGTCGTTCCCGAAAGTGTTACTATATGAGGTAGGTCGTTTCCGGCAGTGTTACCATGTGACGTGGTCGTTCCCGGCAGTGTTACCATATGAGATGGTCGTTCCCGACAGTGATACCATATGTGGGGGTCGTTCACGGAAGTGTTACCATATAAGGAGGTCTTTAACGGCAGTGTTACCAAATGAGAGGGGGGGGGGGGTTCGATCTTATGACTGAGCAAGTATAATGTTTTTGGGGTATAATAATCCTTTATTTTTAGTTTTCATGACGCTGTTGTATTCATGGCCATGGCAGCCAAATCATGGAACAAGGGCCTGCATATGAGGGAGATCTTATTAGGGGGTTTAAAACTTGTCTAAATAGCATCAGAGATGTTGTTGTTCTTGTTGTTGATTTAGGGGCGACGACGATCGTGGGATAGGATGCGCCCCGGCGTACCCGTTAAGGGTGAATCGCGAAGCCCGGAAAGGTGAAACTCCAAGCCAAATCGCAAAACGAGGGACGCCAATCACTAGAAACTAATATGCCATACGGCAAATAAACGCACAGTCAGGCAGATGATTGGGGAGCCCCAGGAGTCCCCCAGAGTGACAAGCACCGGCCCCGTCCCACACAGAGAACACCAGGTAGCAAAACCAAAACTCGGCCCCCAACTAAAACGCAAAAGTCATCCAGCGTCCCCCGGCAGAGCAGAAGCCGGCCGCCCACCACAACTGAGGGCACACCAGGAGCCCACCAAGACCCACCAACCCCCAGCACCTCTCGGCCAAGCCGGCCGCCGAACACCGTCACCCCACCGCAAGAACCAGCCAGTACACATCAAAAAATAAAAAATCTATCAACAATCCTGTGACCCAAGGCGATATGTGCGCCAGGCGTCGTACAATCGGACCGCTGAAAAGGTATGCCAAACGGCAGTAGCAAAGCCAAAACGCGAAAACAAGACGTGATCAGGCGGCTCCCAGGCGGAGGAGGTGTCCAGACGTCCGCTCGGCTTCAAGGTTGAACCAGGAGTCCTAGCATCAGAGATTGTGTTTTGATGGGGGAGTGTTCAAGCAGTAATTCTTAAACATATTTTGTAAATGAGGAGCCTCAGTTTATGTTCTAGCACAAAAATGAGTACCTTAGTGTATTTGCCAGAGAAATGAACTTGCAGTACACTTTACATTTAAAAACATGAGGTCGAAAAACACATGTTTATTTGTTGGGTGAGTCAGGTTAAAACTGTTTATTCCAGTAACCCCTCTCGGGTATGCGCCGTTTTCTGAAGGCAAAGTAAAGATTCCATTTTCTGTGGAATTCAGTTGATTAGTGGTGAAAAAGGCATTCTTGCCTTTTTATGGTTGTAAGCTCTTTATAGATATACTAGCTGTACCAGCCACGCGTTGCTGTGGCTCAGTTTGCTTAAATGGAAAAGAAAGAAAAGAGAAAGAGCACGTTTCTAATATGTTTAATTTCACAATGCTTGTGGATTTACAATATTTTTTGTTGTTCCATGGTCAGTGGCGGTATAGAGATTGACAGGTTGGCCTCTAGAACACGCAACATATAATTGTCCTTGTGAGCAGCAATCCGACCTAAGGTCCTATCAAGAGTGTTGCTTCTACGACGTTGCTGATTATTTTTTCTTACTGCAAGGGGCGTGGTGTTGCAAAGTTTTGGCTGGTTGATATTTCACAACATGATAATTGGCACATCGATTTTCAATTGCCGTACGTGTGATGGTATCCCGGGCAGTTCGAGTGAATTCAAAAATTCTGTTGGATAATAAACAGCTTCACCTGCTTCCTCAACAGTGTCGACGGACTTATATGTGACTGCCTTGCTTTGAATGTTAGACTGAACGATATTGATAAATTCGTAGACGTCTTTCTTCTTGTCTGCAAGAAGACCTTGTTCATTCAGCGAATCGTGATTCTTATAATTGATTTGAATAATGGGAAATACTTTTTCAACATGTTCTTCTTTTGACGTCACTAAATTGTAGAAGTTATGTGGTAATGAAATTCGTCCTGAGGTTAGATGAACCGACACGTTTCCGTTCCCAGTTTCCAGAAATTGATGTGAAAATATCTCAGCTGATGGATCGTTCTTCAGCTGGACACGCATATTTGTAGTTAATTTTAACGTCTTCAAGTGGCGCCACAAAGTAGAGTATTTCAGCCCAGCATTTGTTTCGTCCGCTGGTGTCGATCGAGGAATTACAGGTAATGTTTACCTGAAATCTCCTGCAAGCAATATTAATGCATTCCCAAATGGTCTGATGTTTCCACGCAAATCTTGCAATAATAATAATAATAATAATTTATTTAGGAAAAGTACATACATAGATGCAGAGTTACAGTACAACCATTCTGTTTGATTTATAGATAGAGGTGGTACATACAATACCTAAAGCCACTAGTACACTTAGCGTTTCGGGCAAGGTGAGGTGGGAAAAAAAACACTTAGACTAAAACTTAATGGTAATTGAGCTTAAAGTATATATTGCATTGAAAGAAAAAATAAAAGATAAAAAAAAGGGGGGGAACATGGTAGAAAATAGCCAATATACAAGTTGGTCAACTAACAGTATTGTTTAAAAAAATAGTAAGACATGGGTTGACATTTAGAAGTAAGGTAGGTTACATGGAGTTAATTAGGTAGTACTTAGTTTTCATCTTAAACTGGTTGAGAGAGGTACAACCTTTGACATGATTGGGAAGGTCATTCCATATTCTGGGTCCCTTGATTTGTACAGCATTCCTAGTTTGATTAAGTCGTACTCTTTGATTAAGTCAGAATATAATATAGGTATTTGTTTCTGGTGTGGTGCCCATGAGTTCTGTTACAACCTTCTAGGAAGCGTTTAAGGTCAGGATTGACATTACAATTCAGAGTTTTAAATATATAGAGTACACATGAGAGGATGTGCAGTGACTTAATATCTAACATATTCAGAGATTTGAGTAAGGGTACCGAGTGCTGTCTGGGGCCAGAGTTAGATATTGTTCTAATAGCAGATTTGTGTTGGGTAATTAAACGACGTAAATGATTTTGGGTAGTAGAACCCCAAGCACAGATACCATAGTTGAGTTAAGGATAGATGAGAGGGTAATAGAGCGTCACCAGGGCAGGGCGAGGTATATAATATCTGATCTTAGAAAGAATGCCAACAGTTTTAGAAACTTTTTTTGCTATATTTAGAATGTGTCCCTGGAAATATGTTAAGGGTGAGTGTGTTAGCAGTTAGCCAAATATGGACTTTATTTAGTTCAGTATTCACAGTAACATTTAGAGCAAGAGGGTCAGGACTGGAGAAAATGAAAGTTGTGTCATCAACAAATAAGAGTGTGTTGAGAAGCATTTGGAAGGCCATTAATGTAGATGAGAAAGAGGACAGGGCCAAGTATGCTGCCCTGTGGAGCACCAATGTTTATAGGTAGTGTCGGAGAAATGGAATTATTCACAGAAACATACTGGAGCCTGTCAGTAAGGTAGGACTGAAGGTATTGCAGGTATTGCACCTCTGAAGGTATTGCAGGTATTGCACCTCTGACTCCATAATGGTGTAATTTAAGAAGAAGGTTTTGGTGGTTGACAGTGTCAAAAACCTTACGTAGGTACACAAATAACCCAACAGGGAACTCATTTTTATCAAGAGCTGCATGTATCAAGTTAATCATACTAATAAGTGCATCGTTAGTGCTTTTTGGGGGGCTGAAGCCATATTGACAGGAACTTAGTATATTGTGTTTGGCTAGATAAGAGTAAAGCTGCATGTAGATTAGTTTTTCAAATAATTTTGACAAGTTTAGCAGAATTGATATAGGTCTGAAATTGTTGACATCAGTGAGATTACCGCAATGATTGATCAAGAGCCTCGATCAATTTTTTGTGGGCCATTGTGCATTCATCCCAAACAATAAGTTTAAATTTCTGCAATACTTTTCCCATGCCGGATGCTTTGGAAATGTTGAACGTGGGAGTTTCAATGAATTGAATGTTAAATGGCAGTTTCAAAGCCGAAGTAGCAGTTCTTCCACCTGGTAGAAATATCGCAGCTATTCCGGACGATGCAAGAGCTAAGGTTATGTAATTTTGGGATCGAAATGCTGCCAGAATCAATTTAATTAGGAAGGTTTTACCAGTTCCTCCTGGCGCATCTAAGAAGATTTCTCCAAACCCGTTATTGACAGTATGAATTATTTGATTGTAAATGCCATTTCACTCAAGCGTTAGCTTAGGAATATTTAATTGCACATACGACAACAGATCACCCGTGTTGTAATTTTGTTCATGATGCAATTCTACATTGAACGAAGCAGCAGCAGATCGATTCGGTGATGGCATTCCCAATTGATTTAGAATTTTGTTCTCGATTTCTAAGTACAAATCTTTAATCATTATCACCGCTTCATTGTAGTTTTTTGCTGTGAAATCCATGATCATATTTGAATTTTCCTTGCGCATTCGACGGATAATATCTTCAGCCATGAGCGATTTGTATTTCTCCTATAACTCTGTTGGAGATAAAGGAGAGCAGACGGTCAATATGATTGCAAACAATGCACGAATTTGATTTGGATGTGACGTGTTGGACGCGTCATTAATGCATACATCCCATTCATGGTCGTTCTCCAATGAATTCAGAGCTTGACATGTACTACAGAAAGTGGCATGTGTTACGCCGTTGACAATTCTCAATTGCTGGAAAGACGTTGGACAGGGCACATTTACCAACAACATGCGAAGAAAAAAGCATTCATCTTGATTGGGATGCACGGTGTACAGTCTGCCTATTGAAGTTTATCTGAATATGCCTGGTTGTCCGTCGACTCGCTCTCTTTGTTTGCATCGTTTAAATGATTTTCTATTGGCATTCCATGTGCAATACATAGGCACTTCCAAATACAGCAGTGTTTTCGCAAACCCGTCATTTTGACACAGCATGAAGAAAGCAGTTAACGTTGTAGCCGGTGGATTCATAGTTGTTTGTTGCACATTTGCAGCTGTTAAATAAACGTGTTGTCCATTTTCTTGTTTTCAAAACAAAACAAAATATACTAACGAAACATTTCCATTCAAACACAGAACAATCGACACAGCTCAATTTCACCACCAATTGCACTGAAAAATAAGAAGAACCGTTAAAAAAAACGAAAATAAAAGCAATGAATAAAGAAACAAATAAGCTAAACCCACGAAATTAACTGTATGGTAAACAACACAGCTCAATTCCAACACAATGTCACACTAAATAATTAAATCAAAATGAAAATGAATCAAAATCTATGAAAATTCAATTTATCAATGCAATCAGAAACATTGAAATGGAATCTTAACATATTTTGTATATCGTATGTTGCTATTACGTGCAACAGATGGCGCTGTTTAAATTTTTTTTATTTTACCTGTCACAGGTGTTGCATATAAACAGTTGGTATATAAAAACATGCACGTATTCAAATGAAACGTTGTGTCAAAATTTCAAAGCAATTGGTTAAGAACTTTTGGAGATGTTTTTTCCTGTCACAGGTGAGGCATGTATATAGTAGGTTTATAAAAACACTCGCCAATTCGAATGCAATGTTGTGTCAAAATTTAAAAGCAATCAGTAAATAGGATTCTAAAATTTCCCTCACATAAAAAAATACACGAAAAACACAGCTATTACAAAAAGCATGTTTTTTCCCGTCACCGACGTGACATCTGTATAATATGTATACAAAAACCCGCTCGGATGCAAATGGAACGTTGTGTTAAAATTTCAAGGCAATCGGTTAAGAACTTTCGGAGATTAGCGATTTTGTACAAACGAATTGTTACGGCCCTCTCGGGACGCAACGGGGTTCTCACTCTGATGTAGTTAGAGGAAGATATATATCCGGCCCCAAGCCAGTAGAGGCTATCAAGGGATGCGATCCGTGACGCAAGTAACTTAAAGGGAGTAGGGAAAGAAAGGTAAGAACTTAATATAATATAATATAACCTTCACCATTTAAATATATAAAAGTAAAACGTACACAAGGGGGAGGGGTATTAACACTTTACAAAGGGGGATCAACACTGTAGTCTTCTGCTGGAGACTATGGATCCTCGAAGCTAGGTGCTGAGTCCGCGGTGCTTTCTTCGTGGCCTCAAGACGTGTCCTCTGAGAACGCCGAGTCTACCCTGGCCACAGGTCAGCCACAACACAGGTCCACTGGGGGCACCGTCGTGGAGGCCGTCAACCACACGTCCAGCAGGTCTGCTGACAGGTACTGAGCCACCAAGGCTGGTACGGCCACTCCACGAACGATAAAAGGGGTACGCCCTAGACAGGAGTCTCGTGTGATATCACCAATCACCCTCCTGTCCTCAATACCCCAGTGGATTATCGTCTCCAACCGTCGGTCCCGGGTAAATCCTTCCACTGCCACTCCACTGGCAGGCTTAACACACCACAGTGTTCTTCCGGGGGGGACGACGTCACAACAGCTGCAGCAAACTTCACTGTATGGAGACTGGCTGCCTCGGGTAGACTGACTCAACCTTCAACACAGTGGTCCCAGGTCGGCTCTGTAAACAGACACGTCATCAATAACTGGGACACTAATACATCACACTCACAGGCTCAGATACAAACGCCCGACATATCCACTCCATAGATGGCGCTGTCGTCGGAGCACCACCTCACCAGAGGTCAGGAGCGGCGGTGTTGAGTGCTGAACCAGACTGGAAACTGGTCCTCGAGGCCAGTACACGCTGTCCTCACTAGGTGTCGTCGTTCGTTTGGCGGGGGTTTCGGGAGCTGACCCACAGTTGGCGTGGTTGTCACTGCTCCAGGCTCGGACGCTGGATCCGAGTTCGTAACACCTCCCCACCAAAAAGAATTTGGTTTGGGGTTCTATAAAAAACACAAACCAAATTAGCAGGGCGACACAACTCCAAAAGGACTTACTTATCCTATGAACTGGAGTGATGAGGCTGTCTTGTCCACAGAACTTTTCTACCGAGAAACTCTGGCACAAAGGGAGCTTGAAAATGGCAGACGATGACCTGCCTGACGTAATCTTCCACGTCTCCACTGCGATGTCAAGCAGGGGCGTCATCTCACATTTCTCGAGTACGGATTGGTTTCGACACGATCTGGGGTGACTCGACACTTCCCTATGTCGTGGCACCGATGATGGCTGACCACAGACGGCATTTCTGGTGCCAGTCCGATGGTCCTTCAGGGAGACAGGAACCTGGAATACAGGGGTCTGATAATTCAGAGTGATCGCGACAGTGGATAAGTCAATACCTACAGCATACCCTACTAGGTTCACACCTAGGCCCAACAGGGCTGCTTGTACGTCGCAGATGGCATTCACTCTGCCACCGTCAGGTCGACCAACGTTCCGCATAACGCTGTGTTGAGGCTCAGCTGTCACGCGGGGGGTGTCAACCTGTCGGAAACAGTCACTCATATTATCACATGTCGTACCTCCTGTATCATCTATTACCTCCCAGGTCCCTTCTTCAACTGCAACACCTGCAGTACAAATCTCCAATCCCTGGGACCTCTTCACGATGTTCACGGGAGCCACCATCCTTCGGGTCGTACACTGATCCTTACTGAGAACACAGAGAGCACATAGGAGAACAAAACAAAATACCGGTAGGAAACATTTGGCAATTCGAGGGATAAGTTTCCTGAGCTTGTCATGTCCATAGCCGGCATGGACAGAAGAGGGCACTAGACCTTTTGAACACACCTCACATACCTCTGACGTCTGGGGAATCTCTGGCTGGTACACTACACGCTGCCACTTGCCATACCGCAAGCACACCTCAGCCTTCGCTCCAGACTCGTTGGTATCCGTGGGTGTCTGCACACAAGGCCTCTCTTCTTGCTCAGGTACCTCTGCCTTCTTAACTTCATGTTCCTCGTCGAGAGAATCAGGGGACACTGCTAGAATATCATCGATCTGCGGGTGAGAGGACAAATTAGACATGTTCAAATCCGGGTCTGTCTTTACCTGGACATTACCATTGCCTGTTACCTCAGACCGTGCTGTTCCGGTAGACTCGTCCGCAACCTTGGGACGATTGGTGCTCCAATCGGTCACCAAGTCGTTGGCTAGTACCACGTCAATCCCAGCCACAGGGAGGGTATCGACTACTGCCAACTCACATGTGCCGCTGAAATAAGGCGAATCAAGATGTACTGGCACTAAGGGGGCGATGTACTGCGTCCTAGGAAACCCAACCAGGATCACCTCTGGTCTCCCATCCACACTTACTCCCTCGGGTAACGAGCTCTTCACGATCAGGGACTGGGCTGCTCCACTATCTCTGAGCACTACAATTGATCTACCAGTATGATCACTCGTTACATACCCGGTTGAAGTGTGAGGGGCCAACAAACTTGGTCCTTCCTGCGTCGTCGTAGACTGGTTTCCTACTGGTGATGTAACACAGCTCACCAACATCACCTCCCTTCGTGCGCTGCCACCTCTTCTACCTCGGCACCTAGCAGCTATGTGCCCTTTCTGCCCACAAGTCCAGCACACCATATTCCTCCTTGGACTACGGTGTTTCGGACTACTAGGACTTGTTCTTCGGGGGCTACTTGGGGGCGTCTTCTTAGCGCTTCGTGGGACGGGTCTTTCTTCTTCTTCGTCGTGAGGTCTGTCAAACCGGCGCTGGTAATTCCTCGGGACGTACTTAGCAGACGGCCTATGAGTCAGGATATACTCTTCAGCCATGGTGGCTGCTGCACTCAAGGTCTCTACCTGCTGTTCCTCCAAGTACGTCTTGAGGTCTCCAGACAAACAATCCTTGAAGTCCTCGAGCAGAATCAGCTGTTCGAGGTCTTCCCTGGTCTCCACCTTCCGAGAGGCACACCATTCTTGAAAAAGTCGCTCCTTGATGGTGGCGAATTCGGTGAAAGTGTGCTCTGAGGTCTTCTTCAGGTTTCTGAACTTTTGCCTATAAGCCTCAGGTACCAATTGGTACGCCATGAGCACAACTTTCTTCACCTTGTCATAATCGCTGGAGTCGTCAAGGGATAACGTAGAGTAGGCAATTTGGGCCTTCCCAGTCAAGACTGACTGTATCATGATGGCCCAATTCTCCCTTGGCCACTCCAAAGAGGCAGCGACTTTCTCGAAGGCTGCAAAGAATTTTGACACCTCCTTCTCATGGAATTTGGGGACCATTTTGATGTTGCGTACCGGATCGAAGCTACTGGTGTCCGTTGTTTGCCTCCGACCACCGCCTAATCGCAATACTTCTAGTTCATGTTGTCTCTCTCTTTCCTCCCTTTCACGCTCTCGTTCTTCTCTCTCTCGTTCTCGTTCTTCTCTCTCTCGTCTCTCTTCTCTTTCTCGTTCTTCTCTCTCTCGTTTCTCTTTCTCGTTCTTCTCTCTCTCGTTCTCGTTCTTCTCTCTCTCGTCTCTCTTCTCTTTCTCGTTCTTCTTTTTCTCTTTCTCGTTTATCTTCTCTTTCTCGTTCTTCTTTCCTTTCTTCCAATTCTAAACGCCTCATCGCCATTTCCTTATCTTTCATCTCCATCTCTTTATCTTTTAATTCTCGTTCTAATTCTAACTTCTTCCACTCTATTTCACGATTGATCTCTAGGGCACGCATCTTGACTGTTAGGAAGCCGATATTAAGCTCACCTGCATCACTGTCAATGTCACTGCCCTTATCTTCCTTTTCCGTGGAAGCTATTTCCTCACCTTCCCTTGTACTAGGAGTCTCGCTTCCCTGTTTCTCTTCTGCCTTCAGGTGCCGGTGAACCTTGGACAAGATCTCCACACGGGAATCACTGGCACGGATCTTGATCTCCAGGTAGGCGCTCACTAGTACAAGTTCCGGTTTGCTCAGATATTTTAATCTGGCAAGACAATCTTCTCTGTTCAGAAAAGCCTGAACCTCGTCCAGATCATCAATGGTAGCTTTGTCTGCCATTGTCACAGGTGGAACACTTAACGAGCACTTAACACACCGAGCACTGTTCTACGTCAATATTGCACTTTATCGCACCAAACACTGCTCTTGCCAATATTGCACGTAATCACTTCGGGCACCGCACTACCCAATATTGCACTGAGTCCGAGCGAACACTTCGCTCTACAATATTGCACTGAGTCCGAGCGAACACTTCGCTCTATAATATTACACTAAATCACTGAGCACCGCACTAGTCAATATTGCACTTAATCGCTTAATCACAGCGAGCACCGCACTGCACAATATCGCACTTAGTCACTCTGAGCACCGCACAGGACGTATAACGTCGCAATCGTCACACAGGGGGGATTATATACAGGGATTACGCCACTTCACCACCCCTGTCAAACATACTTAACAAGGGGTCGGATCCCGCTGGGGATGCCAATTATGTTACGGCCCTCTCGGGACGCAACGGGGTTCTCACTCTGATGTAGTTAGAGGAAGATATATATCCGGCCCCAAGCCAGTAGAGGCTATCAAGGGATGCGATCCGTGACGCAAGTAACTTAAATGGAGTAGGGAAAGAAAGGTAAGAACTTAATATAATATAATATAACCTTCACCATTTAAATATATAAAAGTAAAACGTACACAAGGGGGAGGGGTATTAACACTTTACAAAGGGGGATCAACACTGTAGTCTTCTGCTGGAGACTATGGATCCTCGAAGCTAGGTGCTGAGTCCGCGGTGCTTTCTTCGTGGCCTCAAGACGTGTCCTCTGAGAACGCCGAGTCTACCCTGGCCACAGGTCAGCCACAACACAGGTCCACTGGGGGCACCGTCGTGGAGGCCGTCAACCACACGTCCAGCAGGTCTGCTGACAGGTACTGAGCCACCAAGGCTGGTACGGCCACTCCACGAACGATAAAAGGGGTACGCCCTAGACAGGAGTCTCGTGTGATATCACCAATCACCCTCCTGTCCTCAATACCCCAGTGGATTATCGTCTCCAACCGTCGGTCCCGGGTAAATCCTTCCACTGCCACTCCACTGGCAGGCTTAACACACCACAGTGTTCTTCCGGGGGGGACGACGTCACAACAGCTGCAGCAAACTTCACTGTATGGAGACTGGCTGCCTCGGGTAGACTGACTCAACCTTCAACACAGTGGTCCCAGGTCGGCTCTGTAAACAGACACGTCATCAATAACTGGGACACTAATACATCACACTAACAGGCTCAGATACAAACGCCCGACATATCCACTCCATAGATGGCGCTGTCGTCGGAGCACCACCTCACCAGAGGTCAGGAGCGGCGGTGTTGAGTGCTGAACCAGACTGGAAACTGGTCCTCGAGGCCAGTACACGCTGTCCTCACTAGGTGTCGTCGTTCGTTTGGCGGGGGTTTCGGGAGCTGACCCACAGTTGGCGTGGTTGTCACTGCTCCAGGCTCGGACGCTGGATCCGAGTTCGTAACACGAATATTTCCATTTTTATTCATATAGATTTGTGGGGCCTCAAATTAGTTTTAAATATGGAAAATGGCACCAATTGTATGTCTATTTTTTGTAATAAACATTAAAAACATTGACAATAGTTGCGATATTTTATAGAATACAAAAAAAACATTGCTTAATAGCGGGGCCTTGGCCATGTTGTGTTGGGTTTGACACCCCATACATAAATTTGACACTTGTAAATATACTATGAAAGTTAAATAGTTGAGTGTTTTTAATATCAACAATTTAATACATTTCAGGAATCTGTGCATATTCCGTATTAAATAGTGTATTTGAAATACCACAATAGATCATAGCTATTGTGGTGGGAGGCCTCAATAACTCATGTAACTCGACATCTGTTGCTATAGCGTGATTTTTGCTATTATGCATAAAAAATTGAAAGTCGTATCCATCAGACACCTCTGATGCCAGTAAGGGATGTCACCTCCGATGCCAGTAAGGGATGTCAAGCAATCCATCAGTCACCTCTGATGCCAGCCTTCATGCAGGCCCTCGTTCAGTTCCCCACGTCCAAACTATTGGACGTGGCAAATTTCTCTAAATAATGCAGTATCTTAGTTGCCCCCACTAATTACAAAGCTTTTAATATTTTTAACCTTTGAGTGCTAGTTCTCAAAAGGTTCTTTACCTCAGAAAGAGAGAGAGATTCTATTTTTTCATATTCGCGTGGAATGTTGAGCAACCTCCATGCAGACTCTTCGTTCAGTTCCCAACGTCTAAGCTATTGGACATAGCAAATTTCACTATATGAGGCAGTGTCTCAACCCGACCAACTATTTTAGGCAGTAACTAAGCAATTGTAATCCATCCATGCGGCGACTCGCCAGTGACTGCGGGAAGAATGTTTTGTTCTTAGGAGCATTATGACCTCTTTGTGTATTTTCATCCACTCACACATTTGAGCATTTATTCCCGCCCCACCCCCAAAAAAAATGCCTCTATGCCTTTTTGTCATCTTAGGAAATAATCGGTTGAAGGACATGCGAAATGGTGCATCTGCAAATACGTCAGTTTCTCACAGATACGAGACAACTACCACACGTTACCATATGTCTGCAGGGCAGCAGTATGACACTCAATGTATTATTAAAGCACACCTTGCACAAAATATCATCGACCCAAGACGTTGGCGTTGATGTGTACATCATGGTTTCAACATGGGATGCAGCATCAAAGTCTGTGCCCTCTGCCAGTTTCGACAGCAGGCCCAGAAACGTCCACATCCATTTCATTAGCGACAATAGTCGTCTCTTCCGCTTCCGTTTCAAAAGGAGAAGGCAAAGCCCGCTCATTGATCCTACAATGTCGACATCCATTTCATTAGTTGAGGCGACTGTTTCTACAGTAGAGGGCGTGGACTTAGAACTTAAACCCATTTCGGCTTTAGTTCTCTCTTGCATATTCCACAACATTAATTCCATACATCCGCCCTCTGTAAGAAACGCCAATAAATCTTTTATGCTTTTGAATATGACATGTTCTTTACCATATTTCCCGCATGTTCACTGTGTTCATTAGCTTTCTTATGTTTTCTGCGGTCTTTGTCATATTCTCATAATGTTCTTCACAAGTTCATTACTTTCTTTTACATGTTCTTTGTCATGTTCCCCGCATGTTTTCTGTGTTCGCCACATTCATTTAAATGTTCTTTGTTCTTTTTTGACACCAATGACACACTCAAACACATCAATAACACAATCAAGGACTCCAATAAGACACTCTCAAAGACGTCAAAATTCAACTTTTGTCCTCAAAAATTATTCTCAGAGACATCAAAAGTTATTCTCAGTCATCAAAGTTAATCTCAGTCATCGAAGTTATTCTCAGAGCCATCAAGGTTATTCTCAGAGTCATCAAAGGTAATCTCTAAGTCACCTTCGTTCATCAAAGTTGTTTTCTAAGACATCTTCGTTCATCAAAGTTATTCTCTAACTCACCTTCGTTAATCAAAAGTTATTCTCAGAGTCATCAATAGTTATTCTCAGAGCTATCAAAAAGTTAATCTCAGTCATCAAAGTTGTTTTCTATGACATCAAAGTTATTCTCTGAGTCATCAAAACCTCTTCCCAGAGCCAACAGAAGTTAATCTCAAATACCTCAAAATACAACTCATGTCCTCAAAAGTCATTCTCAGAGCCATCAAAAGTTAGTCTCAATCATCAAAGTTGTTCTCTAAGACATTAAAGTTATTCTTAAGAGTCATCAAAAATTATTCTCAGTCACCTTCGTTCATCAGTGTTGTTCTCTAAAACATCTTCCTTCATCAATATTGTTTTCTAAGACATCAATGTTGTTCTCTAAGAGATATTCAAGCATTAAATAACACTCCCAAATGTAACTAGTTCAGCTTTTCATATCAAACTTACACTTCTGTTAAATATATTTTCTTAGTCACTTTATCTTAAAACTGTTCTTTGAACATCACTGCATAACCCTACCTAACACAGCTTATCCAAACCTAACCTGACCTAAACTTACCTAACCTAACCTATGCTAACTTAACTAACCTAACCTAATCTAACTTAACTAAACCTAACCTAACCAAACCTAATGTAACTTAACCTAACCTAACTTAACTAGCCTAACCTAACATAACTAACTTTACCGAACCTACCCAAACCTAGCCAAATGTAACTTAACTTGACTTAACTTAACTAAACTTAACTAGCCTAACATAACTTACTTAACCGAACCTAACTTACCCAAATCTAACCTAACTTAAATAACCTAACTTACCCAAACCTAACCTAACTTAACTAACCTAACCTAATCTAACTTAACTAAACCTAACTTAACCTAACCTAACCTAACCTAACCTACCCTATCTTAACCTTACTTTTCCTAACCGAACCTACCTAACATAACTTACCTAACTGAACCTACCTAACCTAAGCTAACCTAACATAACTTACCTAACCTAATGTAAGTTACCTATCCTAATGTAACTTACCTAACTAAGTTATGTAAGAATATTACCTAACTAGATTAGGTTAGGAACAAATTATATCCAACATAACACAATATATATGCTAAGATCAAAAGAGGCTAGGTTAAAGGGGTAAAAAATAGAAAGAAATTATAGCCAACATAACACATATGCCAAGACCAAAAAAGAGGTTAGGTTAAAGGGATGAAAAATAGGAACAAATTATATCCAACACAACACAACACATACACTAAGATCAAAAAGAGGTTAGGTTAAAGGGGGGGGGGGGGGAGAATAAGAACAATCATAACAAACATAATAAATACAACTTATGAGCAACTTGACGAATTTTATGTAAAAAGGTTACAATGTGCAGAAACTCTCATATCCAACAAATATCCCTTTAAATGCAAAAATACACTAACTTTAACAAATAACCCTTGAAATGCATAAATGACCATTTGAGAAATTAACCCATGAAATGAACAAAGAATATGAGACATTGACGAAACACTAAAAGACAGGCAGCAATATTTATGTAAGTTAGGTCATGTCTGGTTCGGTAATGTGGACTTAGTAAGTTAGGTTAGGTTAGCTTAGGTAAGTTACATTAGTTAGTTAAGTTAGGTTAAGTTACATTCCGTTAGGTTTGGATAAGTTAGAATAGGTTAGGTTTAGCTAAGTTACATTAGGCTACGTTAGATTAGTTAGGTTAGATTAGGTTTGGGTAAGTTAGGTTAAGTTTGGGTAAGTTAGGTTAGGTAATTCAGATTAAATTTGGTTTGGGTAAGTTAGATAAGTTACATTAGGTTAGATAAGTTATGTTAGGTTAGGTTAGGTTAGGTTAGGTAAGTTAGGTTAGGTTAGGTTAGGTTAGGTAAGTTCTGTTAGGTAAGATATGTTAGGTAGGTTCAGTTAGGAAAGGTTAGGTTAGGATAGGTTAGGTTAGGTTAGGGTAGGTTAAGTTAGGTATAGTTAAGTTAGATTAGGTTAGGTTAGTTAAGTTAGGTTAGGTTTGGGTAAATTAGGTTAGGTTAGGTAGATTCGGTTAAGTAAGTTATGTTATGCTAGTAAAGTTTAGTTAAGTTAGGTTAGGTTAAGCTATGTTAGGTTAGGTTTGGGTAGGTTAGGTAGGTTCAGTAAGTTACATTAGGTTAGATAAGTTATGTTAGGTTAGGTTAGGTTAGATAAGTTATGTTAGGTTAGGTTAGGTAAGTTAGGTTAGGTTAGGTTAGGTAAGTTCTGTTAGGTAAGATATGTTAGGTAGGTTCAGTTAGGAAAGGCTAGGTTAGGATAGGTTAGGTTATGTTAGGTTAGGTTAAGTTAGGTTTAGTTAAGGTAGATTGGGTTAGGTTAGTTATGTTAGGTTAGGGTGAATTAGGTTAGGTTAGGTAGATTCGGTTAAGTAAGTTATGTTAGGCTAGTAAATTTTAGTTAAGTTAGGTTAGGTCAAGCTACGTTAAGTTAGGTTAGGTTTGGATAGGTTCAGTTAATTAAGTTATGTTAGGTTAGGCTAGTTAAGTTAGGTTAGGTTAAGTTACATTAAGTTAGGTTTAGTTAGATTAGGTCTGGTTAGGTTAGGTTAGGTTTAGTTAAGTTAGAGTAGGTTATGTTAGTTAAGTTAGGTTAGGTTTGGGTAAGTTAGGTTAGTTAAGTTAGGTTAGGTTTGGGTAAGTTAGGTTAGTTAAGTTAGCATAGCTTAGGTTAGGTAAGTTTAGGTTAGGTTAGGTTTGGGTAAGCTATGTTAGGTAGGGTTATGCAGTGATGTTCAGAGAACAGTTTTAAGATAAAGTGACTAAGAAAATAAATATAACAGAAGTGTAAGTTTGATATGAAAAGCTGAACTAGTTACATTTGGGAGTGTTATTTAAAGCTTGAATATGTCTTAGAGAACAACATTGATGTCTTCGAGAACAACATTGAAGTCTTAGAGAACATCTTTGATGATGGAAGATGTCTTAGAGAACAACATTGAAATCTTAGATAACAACATTGATGAACGAAGATGACTGAGAATAATTTTTGATGACTCTTAAGAATAACTTTAATGTCTTAGAGAACAACATTGATGACTGAGACTAACTTTTGATGGCTCTGAAAATAACCTTTGATGACTCAGAGAATAGCTTTGATGTCTTAGAGAACAACTTTGATGACTGAGATTAACTTTTTGAAAGCTCTGAGAATAACTTTTGATGAACGTTGCTGAGTTAGAGAATAACTTTGATTAACGAAGATTTCTTAGAAAACAATTTTGATGAACGAAGAAGACTTAAAGATTACTTTTGATGACTCTGAGAATAACCTTGATGGGTTTGAGAAAAACTTTGATGACTGAGATTAACTTCGATGACTTAGAATAACCTTTGATGTCTATGAGAATAATTTTTGAGGACAAGAGTTGTATTTTGACGTCTTTGAGTGTGTCTTATTGGTGTCCTTGATTGTGTTATTGATGTGTTTGAGTGTGTCATTTTTTTCAAAAAAGAACTAAGAACATTTAAAAGAATGTGACGAACACAGAAAACATGCGGGGAACATGACAAAGAACATGTAAAAGAAGGTGATGAACTTGTGAAGAACATTATGAGAATATGACAAAGACCGCAGAAAACATAAGAAATCTAATGAACACAGTGAACATGCGGGAAATATGGTAAAGAACATGTCATATTCAAAAGCACAAAAGATTTATTGGCGTTTCTTACAGAGGGCGGATGTATGGAATTAATGTTGTGGAATATGCAAGAGAGAACTAAAGCCGAAATGGGTTTAAGTTCTAAGTCCACGCCCTCTACTGTAGAAACAGTCGCCTCAACTAATGAAATGGATGTCGACATTGTAGGATCAATGAGCGGGCTTTGCCTTCTCCTTTTGAAACGGAAGCGGAAGAGACGACTATTGTCGCTAATGAAATGGATGTGGACGTTTCTGGGCCTGCTGTCGAAACTGGCAGAGGGCACAGACTTTGATGCTGCATCCCATGTTGAAACCATGATGAACACATCAACGCCAACGTCTTGGGTCGATGATATTTTGTGCAAGGTGTGCTTTAATAATACATTGAGTGTCATACTGCTGCCCTGCAGACATATGGTAACGTGTGGTAGTTGTCTCGTATCTGTGAGAAACTGACGTATTTGCAGATGCACCATTTCGCATGTCCTTCAACCGATTATTTCCTAAGATGACAAAAAGGCATAGAGACTTATTTTTTATTATTATTATTTAGATTATTATTTATGTATATAAAAATTGTGCAAATATAGTTATTTTTTATTTTTATATCAATAAATTGGTATAAATAAGCTCGTATTTTCTAGAACAGTATTCTTTTTAGTGGGGGGGGGGGGGTGGCGAACAAGTGCTGAAATGTGTGAGGGGATGAAAATACACAAAGAGGTCATAATGCTCCTAAGAACAAAACATTCTTCCCACAGTCACTGGCGAGTAGCCGCATGGATGGATTACAATTGCTTAGTTACTGCCTAAAATAGTTGGTCGGGGGGGGGGGGGGGGGCGAGACACTGCCTCATTTAGTGAAATTTGCTATGTCCAATAGCTTGGACGTTGGGAACTGAACGAAGAGTCTGCATGGAGGTTGCTCAACATTCCACGCGAATATGACAAAAATAGAATCTCTCTCTCTTTCTGAGGTAAAGAACCTTTTGAGAACTAGCACTCAATGGTTAAAAATATTAAAATCTTTATAATTAGAGGGGCAACTAGGATACTGCATTATTTAGAGAAATTTGCCATGACCAATAGTTTGGACGTGGGGAACTGAACGAGGGCCTGCATGAAGGTTGCTCAACATTCCGTCCGAACAAGGAAACGTGTGGGAGAAAGAGAGAAAGATTTCCTCTCTTTGTGATGGGAAAAAAACTTTAACAGTTGGTGCCCTAAGTATTGACAATCTTAATAACTTCATAGCACTTTAAAGTCATTAAATAATATATATTTTAGAAGAAAATCCTTGTCTATGTTAATATTTATTTAAAAAAAAAAAAAAAAAAGTAATAACTTCCTTGTCAAATCCTTCCAGACATTGGCTCATTAATATAATTTTTTTTTTTATAAAATCTCATAAGTATTTATGCAACATTTATTATGAAATCATCATAATGAGCCGATCGGCCGAGCCGGACAGCACACTGGACTTGTGATCCTGTGGTCCTGGGTTCGATCCCAGGCGCCGGTGAGAAAGATGGTCAAAGTTTCTTTCACCCTATGCTCCTGTTACCTAGCAGTAAAATAGGTACCTGGGTGTTAGTCAGCTGTCACGGGCTGCTTCCTGGGGGTGGAGGCCTGGTCGAGGACCGGGCCGCGGGGACACTAAAACCCCGAAATCATCTCAAGATAATCTCAAGATAATACACAACGATATTTCATTTTCATTAAAAATATTTATATAGTAAATATAATGCCATTACGAAACTCTTTCTCTCTGGAGTAGTATTTTAAATAAATAGAGTTTTGCGAAACAAGTTAACTCACGGATGAGTGATGGGGGTGGTCTCTAACATTTTTTATAAATCCTTCGTGCTTGACATCCCTTACTGGCATCAGAGGAGACTGATGGATTGCTTGACGTCCCTTACTGGCATTGGAGGTGACTGATGGATTGCTTGACGTCCCTTACTGGCATCAGAGGAGACTGATGGATTGCTTGACGTCCCTTACTGGCATTGGAGGTGACTGATGGATTGCTTGACGTCCCTTACTGGCATCAGAGGAGACTGATGGATTGCTTGACGTCCCTTACTGGCATTGGAGGTGACTGCTGCATTGCTTGTCATGCCTTACTGACATCAGAGGAGACTGATGGATTGGTTGACACCCCTTACTGGCATTGGAGGTGACTGATGGATTGCTGGACATCCTTTATTAGCATCAGAGGTGACTGATAGATTACTTGACATCCTTTACTGGCATCAGAGGTGACTGATGGATTGCTCGACATGCCTTACTGGCATTGGAGTTTTTTCAGGGATATTCCTGCGCGGGCTCTAAGCCTCTGGCTGGCTCACTAAGTGTTGCTTGTTTCTGTTTTACTTGGGCGGAGTATGAGTATTTACGACTCGTATGGTCGCTTCAGTAACATATTTCTGTATGTGTTTAACAACTTCTGCTCTGTTGAATCTAAATTAAAATCTTAATGGGTTTGTGACTGTGCACTGTGTTAGATAATGTTCCGATGGTCTGTCGGGCATTTCTCTACAGTGTTGACATTTCCTCTCATTTCCGGAACCTGTAAGCCTATTTCCCATGCACATGGGTATCCAAGCCAGATGCGATGTAAGTGTACTTCTGTGGATCTACTGCTCCCTTTCATCAAACTAAATTGTTCGGAGTTGGTTGAATTCTTGTACCAACCCGCAGATCCTGATGTTGCAACTGCTGTGTTGTGGTCACTGTACATCTTTTGCATTGCTCTGTTTCTAATTACTTTCTTAATCTGCGATAGACTCTGTGGTATGTAAATGTCTACATTTCTAACACTTAGTGGGCCAACCAAAGGCTTAGGGCCTGCACAGGAATATCCCTGCACAAAAAAAGTCTACATTTCTTCTCTTAGTTGCAAGTTTTGCAGCTTCGTCTGCAATGACATTCCCTATAATTCCCACATGACTTGCCACCCAGTTGATAAGTACCCGACGGCCTTGTCGATTGAGTGTTTACATTAATGATATGACATTTGTGATCAGGCATTGGAGGTAACTGATGGATTGCTTGACATCCCTTACTGTCATTGGGGGTGACTAATGGATTGCTTGACATCCCTTACTGTCATTGGGGGTGACTAATGGATTGCTTGACATCCCTTACTGTCATTGGGGGTGACTAATGGATTGCTTGACATCCCTTACTGTCATTGGGGGTGACTAATGGATTGCTTGACATCCCTTACTGTCATTGGGGGTGACTAATGGATTGCTTGACATCCCTTACTGTCATTGGGGGTGACTAATGGATTGCTTGACATCCCTTACTGGCATCGAAGGTGACATCCCTTACTGGCATCAGAGGTGACTGATGGATTGCTTGACATCCCTTACCGGTATCAGAGGTGGCTGATGGATACGACTTTAAATTTTTTATGCATAATAGCAAAAAGCACGCTATAGCAACAGATGTCGAGTTACATGAGTTATTGGGGCCTCCCACCACAATAGCTGTGATCTATTGTGGTATTTCAAATATACTTTTTAATATGGAATATGCACAGACTCCTGATATGTATTAAATTGTTGATATTAAAAACACTCAACTATTTAGCTTTCATAGTATATTTACAAGTGTCAAATTTATGTATGGGGTGTCAAACCCAACACAACATGGCTAAGGCCCCGCTATTTAGCAATGTTTTTTGTATTCTATAAAATCTTGCAGCTATTGTCAATGTTTTTAATGTTTATTACAAAAGATAGACATACATTTGATGCTATTTTGCATATTAAAAACTAATTTGAGGCTCAACAAATATATCTATAAAGAGATTAGAACCATAAAAATGCAAGAATACCTTTTTCTCCACTAATCAACTGAATACCACAGAAAATGGAATCTTTACTTTTGCTACAGAAAAGGCGGAAACCCGAGGGGGGTTACTGGAATAAACAGTTTCAACCTGACTCGCCCAACATATAAACATGTGTTTTTCGACCTCATTTTTTAAATGTAAAGTGTACTACAAGCTCATTTCTCTGGCAAATACACTAAGTTACTCATTTTTATGCTGGAACATAAACTGAGGCTCCTCATTTGCAATATATGCTAAGGAATTTTTGATTGAACGCTCATTCCCCCATCAAAACACACTCTTTTGAAGCAATTTAAACAAGTTTTAAACCCCTAATAAAATCTCCATCATGTGCAGGGCCCATGTTCCATGATTTGGCCGCCATTACCATGAATACAATAGTGTCATGAAAACTCCAAATAAAGGCTTACTACACCCCAAAAATATTATACTTCCTCAGTTATGAGCTTAATCTCCCCCCCTCCTCCCATATACTTGACCCCAATGGGATATTTAAGGTAGGGGGACCCTATTGAAGATGTCAAGTCATGTGACATCCTGCGACAAATAAGGAATATGTCACCTGATTGGTCAAAAACCACCCTGATCCCTCAGCCCATCTCTGACCATTACAGAAAATGGAACTGTGTCAAGGGCTCAATGTACTATCCAGTCATCGCATCATTAAAATACACCAAAAACTTCTACATTCCCTTTCAACTTTGATTTTTTGTTTTAATCTATTGAACATTTACCCTCTGAACCATAGATAAGTAGGGACCCCCATACTGACGTGTTAGTACTATTGTAACACCACGGGCCAAATCAGGAATTTTCTGCTCATGCTATAAAATACTCCAAAAACTTTAATATTTTTTTCACGAGTGTATTTTTTTGTTTTAATCTATTGAACATTCATCCTCTGTACCATTCATATGTAGGGACCCCCCCCCTATTGTTGCTACAGCCTGGGGCCAATTCGTGAAAAAACGGTTGGGTTAGGGCATGAGTCGCTCATGCTCGCCCTGGGAGGTGGGTTGGGGTCCCTGGAGGGCACAGACCACCACCCCACCCCAGCATCTAGCCAGGCGCACGCTGAGCGTGCCCTAACCCAATAGCTTAAAATCAGATTTTGCTTGAATTGGCCCCAGGAGTCGAGTTGGCACGGCATTGCCCAACCGTTTCTCAAAATCATTTTATGTTTTGTCTCGTTTTACCCTACTAAGGTGTTCGTTCACAGCAGTGTTACAATATGAGGTGGGTCGTTCCCAGCAGTGTTACCATATGAGGTGGGAGGTTCCAAGAAGTGTTTATATGAGGAGGTCGTTCCTGGCTGTGTTACCACATGAGGAGGTCGTTCCCGGCCGAGTTAGAATATGAAGTGGTCGTTCTTGGCAGTGTTACATTATGAGGAGGTCGTTCTCTGCAGTGTTATCATATGAGATGGTCGTTAGCGGCAGTATTATCCTATGAGGAGTTCGTTTCCGGCAGTGTTACCAAATGAGGAGGTCGTTCCTGGCAGTGTTACCATATGACATAGGTCGTTCCTGGTAGTGTTACCATATGAGATGGTCGTTCCCGGTAGTTACCATATGAGGAGGTCATTTTAGGCAGCGTTACTATATTAGGAGGTCGTTCCCAGCAATGTTACCAGAAGAGGTGATCGTTCCTGCCAGTGTTATTATATGATAAGGTTGTTCCTGGCAGTGTAACTATATGAGGTTGATCATTCCCAGCAATGTTACCATATGAATTGGGTCGTTCTTGGCAATGTTACCATATAAGGTGGTCGTTTCCTGGCAGTGTTACCATGTGAGGAGGTCGTTCCTGGAAGTGTTACCATATGAGGAGGACGTTTGCAGCAGTTACTATATGAGATGTGTCGTTCCCGGCAGTGTTACCATATAAGGAGGTCGTTCCTGACAGTGTTACCATATGTGGTGGTCGTTCACGGCAGTGTTATTATATGAGGAGGCCGTTCCTGGCAGTGTTACCATATAAGGAGGTCGTTCCCAGCAGTGATACCATATGAGAAGGTCGTTCCTGGCAGTGTTATCGCATGTGGTGGTCGTTCCCAGCAGTGATACCATAAGAGGAGGTCGTTCCTGGCAGTGTTACCATTTGAGGAGGTCGTTCTCGGCCGAGTTACAATATGAAGTGGTCGTTCCCGGCAGTGTTACCATATTAGGAGGTCGTTTGCAGCAGTGGTACCATATGAGGAGGTCGTTTCCAGCAGAGTTACCACGTGAAGAGGTCGTTCTCGGCAGTGTTACCATATGGAGAGGTCGTTCCCGGCAGTGTTACCAAATACGGTGGTCGATCCCGGCAGTGTTACCATGTGTGGTGGTCGTTCCCAGCAGTGTTACCATACGGAGAGGTCGTTCCCGGCAGTGTTACCATGTGTGGTGGTCGTTCCCAGCAGTGTTACCATACGGAGAGGTCGTTCCAGGCAGTGTTACCATATAAGGAGGTCGTTCCCGGCAGTGGTACCATATGAGGAGTGTGAGATTTTTTTCTACACCTGCCTCCCTTAGGAGGTGGACCTCAAGCATAAAGAACTGCACACGGCAGATATTTCTACTCTAGGCAGGAGTCTAATATAAAAAGGGAAAGTGGGAGCAAACCGCCAGGCCTCCACCACCAGGGTGAAAACCTGTCCACAATAGGCCGCTGGTTCCTCCTAGTTAAACAGGACGTTAAAACCAATAAAGGGTAACCGACGGGTTCTCACAATCAAATATTTATATTTGATGTGGCACTATGAATTGGAATTCGAATTCCCAAGAACAGCCGTCATTAAAAGAATGATCACATTACACAATCTTATAAAGCAGAACATGGGTGGAAAAGAATGGTTGAAGGGTTGACATCAAAGACCGTTTTCTATAAAATAAATTAAACAACTAGACTAGAGACTAAGCTACTACAACATCGAGTTAACGTTACGTTAATGACCATCCAGTGGCACTATAACAAACAGCTACAATAGCAATGACTCCGGTCCATTGCTGTGCGGCTGCACACTTACCTAACCTGAACACAGGTGTGCCCACTGACCTAACCTGTACACAGGTGTGCACACTGACCTAACCTGAACACAGGTGTGCCCACTGACCTAACCTGAACACAGGTGTGCACACTGACCTAACCTGAACACAGGTGTGCCCACTGACCTAACCTGAACACAGGTGTGCACACTGACCTAACCTGAACACAGGTGTGCCAACTGACCTAACCTGAACACAGGTGTGCCCACTGACCTAACCTGAACACAGGTGTGCCAACTGACCTAACCTGAACACAGGTGTGCACACTGACCTAACCTGAACACAGGTGTGCCCACTGACCTAACCTGAACACAGGTGTGCCCACTGACCTAACCTGAACACAGGTGTGCACACTGACCTAACCTGAACACAGGTGTGCCCACTGACCTAACCTGAACACAGGTGTGCACACTGACCTAACCTGAACACAGGTGTGCCCACTGACCTAACCTGAACACAGGTGTGCACACTGACCTAACCAGAACACAGGTGTGCCCACTGACCTAACCTGAACACAGGTGTGCCAACTGACCTAACCTGAACACAGGTGTGCCCACTGACCTAACCTGAACACAGGTGTGCACACTGACCTAACCTGAACACAGGTGTGCCAACTGACCTAACCTGAACACAGGTGTGCCCACTGACCTAACCTGAACACAGGTGTGCCCACTGACCTAACCTGAACACAGGTGTGCCCACTGACCTAACCTGAACACAGGTGTGCCCACTGACCTAACCTGAACACAGGTGTGCCCACTGACCTAACCTGAACACAGGTGTGCCCACTGACCTAACCTGAACACAGGTGTGCCCACTGACCTAACCTGTTTAAAAAAAAAATTATTTTACCTGTCACAGGTGTTGCATATAAACAGTTGGTATATAAAAACATGCACGTATTCCAATGAAACGTTGTGTCAAAATTTCAAAGCAATTGGTTAAGAACTTTTGGAGATTAGAGCGTGTGATGCTCTTACGTCCTACAGATGGCACTGTTTAAAAAAAAAAACATGTTTTTTCCTGTCACAGGTGAGGCATGTATATAGTAGGTTTATAAAAACACTCGCCAATTCGAATGCAATGTTGTGTCAAAATTTAAAAGCAATCAGTAAATAGGATTCTAAAATTTCCCTCACATAAAAAAATACACGAAAAACACAGCTATTACAAAAAGCATGTTTTTTTCCCGTCACCGACGTGACATCTGTATAATATGTATACAAAAACCCGCTCGGATGCAAACGGAACGTTGTGTTAAAATTTCAAGGCAATCGGTTAAGAACTTTCGGAGATTAGCGATTTTGTACAAACGAATATTTCCATTTTTATTCATATAGATTTGTGGGGCCTCAAATTAGTTTTAAATATGGAAAATGGCACCAATTGTATGTCTATTTTTTGTAATAAACATTAAAAACATTGACAATAGTTGCGATATTTTATAGAATACAAAAAAAACATTGCTTAATAGCGGGGCCTTGGCCATGTTGTGTTGGGTTTGACACCCCATACATAAATTTGACACTTGTAAATATACTATGAAAGTTAAATAGTTGAGTGTTTTTAATATCAACAATTTAATACATTTCAGGAATCTGTGCATATTCCGTATTAAATAGTGTATTTGAAATACCACAATAGATCACAGCTATTGTGGTGGGAGGCCCCAATAACTCATGTAACTCGACATCTGTTGCTATAGCGTGATTTTTGCTATTATGCATAAAAAATTGAAAGTCGTATCCATCAGACACCTCTGATGCCAGTAAGGGATGTCACCTCCGATGCCAGTAAGGGATGTCAAGCAATCCATCAGTCACCTCTGATGCCAGCCTTCATGCAGGCCCTCGTTCAGTTCCCCACGTCCAAACTATTGGACATGGCAAATTTCTCTAAATAATGCAGTATCTTAGTTGCCCCCACTAATTACAAAGCTTTTAATATTTTTAACCTTTGAGTGCTAGTTCTCAAAAGGTTCTTTACCTCAGAAAGAGAGAGAGATTCTATTTTTTCATATTCGCGTGGAATGTTGAGCAACCTCCATGCAGACTCTTCGTTCAGTTCCCAACGTCCAAGCTATTGGACATAGCAAATTTCACTATATGAGGCAGTGTCTCCCCTCCCCCCCCCCCCCCCCCGACCAACTATTTTAGGCAGTAACTAAGCAATTGTAATCCATCCATGCGGCTACTCGCCAGTGACTGCGGGAAGAATGTTTTGTTCTTAGGAGCATTATGACCTCTTTGTGTATTTTCATCCACTCACACATTTGAGCATTTATTCCCGCCCCACCCCCAAAAAAAATGCCTCTATGCCTTTTTGTCATCTTAGGAAATAATCGGTTGAAGGACATGCGAAATGGTGCATCTGCAAATACGTCAGTTTCTCACAGATACGAGACAACTACCACACGTTACCATATGTCTGCAGGGCAGCAGTATGACACTCAATGTATTATTAAAGCACACCTTGCACAAAATATCATCGACCCAAGACGTTGGCGTTGATGTGTTCATCATGGTTTCAACATGGGATGCAGCATCAAAGTCTGTGCCCTCTGCCAGTTTCGACAGCAGGCCCAGAAACGTCCACATCCATTTCATTAGCGACAATAGTCGTCACTTCCGCTTCCGTTTCAAAAGGAGAAGGCAAAGCCCGCTCATTGATCCTACAATGTCGACATCCATTTCATTAGTTGAGGCGACTGTTTCTACAGTAGAGGGCGTGGACTTAGAACTTAAACCCATTTCGGCTTTAGTTCTCTCTTGCATATTCCACAACATTAATTCCATACATCCGCCCTCTGTAAGAAACGCCAATAAATCTTTTATGCTTTTGAATATGACATGTTCTTTACCATATTTCCCGCATGTTCACTGTGTTCATTAGCTTTCTTATGTTTTCTGCGGTCTTTGTCATATTCTCATAATGTTCTTCACAAGTTCATTACTTTCTTTTACATGTTCTTTGTCATGTTCCCCGCATGTTTTCTGTGTTCGCCACATTCATTTAAATGTTCTTTGTTCTTTTTTGACACCAATGACACACTCAAACACATCAATAACACAATCAAGGACTCCAATAAGACACACTCAAAGACGTCAAAATTCAACTTTTGTCCTCAAAAATTATTCTCAGAGACATCAAAAGTTATTCTCAGTCATCAAAGTTAATCTCAGTCATCGAAGTTATTCTCAGAGCCATCAAGGTTATTCTCAGAGTCATCAAAGGTAATCTCTAAGTCACCTTCGTTCATCAAAGTTGTTTTCTAAGACATCTTCGTTCATCAAAGTTATTCTCTAACTCACCTTCGTTAATCAAAAGTTATTCTCAGAGTCATCAATAGTTATTCTCAGAGCTATCAAAAAGTTAATCTCAGTCATCAAAGTTGTTTTCTATGACATCAAAGTTATTCTCTGAGTCATCAAAACCTCTTCCCAGAGCCAACAGAAGTTAATCTCAAATACCTCAAAATACAACTCATGTCCTCAAAAGTCATTCTCAGAGCCATCAAAAGTTAGTCTCAATCATCAAAGTTGTTCTCTAAGACATTAAAGTTATTCTTAAGAGTCATCAAAAATTATTCTCAGTCACCTTCGTTCATCAGTGTTGTTCTCTAAAACATCTTCCTTCATCAATATTGTTTTCTAAGACATCAATGTTGTTCTCTAAGAGATATTCAAGCATTAAATAACACTCCCAAATGTAACTAGTTCAGCTTTTCATATCAAACTTACACTTCTGTTAAATATATTTTCTTAGTCACTTTATCTTAAAACTGTTCTTTGAACATCACTGCATAACCCTACATAACACAGCTTATCCAAACCTAACCTGACCTAAACTTACCTAACCTAACCTATGCTAACTTAACTAACCTAACCTAATCTAACTTAACTAAACCTAACCTAACCAAACCTAATGTAACTTAACCTAACCTAACTTAACTAGCCTAACCTAACATAACTAACTTTACCGAACCTACCCAAACCTAGCCTAATGTAACTTAACTTGACTTAACTTAAATAAACTTAACTAGCCTAACATAACTTACTTAACCGAACCTAACTTACCCAAATCTAACCTAACTTAAATAACCTAACTTACCCAAACCTAACGTAACTTAACTAACCTAACCTAATCTAACTTAACTAAACCTAACTTAACCTAACCTAACCTAACCTAACCTACCCTATCTTAACCTTACTTTTCCTAACCGAACCTACCTAACATAACTTACCTAACTGAACCTACCTAACCTAAGCTAACCTAACATAACTTACCTAACCTAATGTAAGTTACCTATCCTAATGTAACTTACCTAACTAAGTTATGTAAGAATATTACCTAACTAGGTTAGGTTAGGAACAAATTATATCCAACACAACACAATATATATGCTAAGATCAAAAGAGGCTAGGTTAAAGGGGTAAAAAATAGAAACAAATTATAGCCAACATAACACATATGCCAAGACCAAAAAAGAGGTTAGGTTAAAGGGATGAAAAATAGGAACAAATTATATCCAACACAACACAACACATACACTAAGATCAAAAAGAGGTTAGGTTAAAGGGGGGGGGGGGGAGAATAAGAACAATCATAACAAACATAATAAATACAACTTATGAGCAACTTGACGAATTTTATGTAAAAAGGTTACAATGTGCAGAAACTCTCATATCCAACAAATATCCCTTTAAATGCAAAAATACACTAACTTTAACAAATAACCCTTGAAATGCATAAATGACCATTTGAGAAATTAACCCATGAAATGAACAAAGAATATGAGACATTGACGAAACACTAAAAGACAGGCAGCAATATTTATGTAAGTTAGGTCATGTCTGGTTCGGTAATGTGGACTTAGTAAGTTAGGTTAGGTTAGCTTAGGTAAGTTACATTAGTTAGTTAAGTTAGGTTAAGTTACATTACGTTAGGTTTGGATAAGTTAGAATAGGTTAGGTTTAGCTAAGTTACATTAGGCTACGTTAGATTAGTTAGGTTAGATTAGGTTTGGGTAAGTTAGGTTAAGTTTGGGTAAGTTAGGTTAGGTAATTCAGATTAAGTTTGGTTTGGGTAAGTTAGATAAGTTACATTAGGTTAGATTAGTTAGGTTAGGTTAGGTTAGGTAAGTTAGCTTAGGTTAGGTTAGGTTAGGTAAGTTCTGTTAGGTAAGATATGTTAGGTAGGTTCAGTTAGGAAAGGTTAGGTTAGGATAGGTTAGGTTAGGTTAGGGTAGGTTAAGTTAGGTATAGTTAAGTTAGATTAGGTTAGGTTAGTTAAGTTAGGTTAGGTTTGGGTAAATTAGGTTAGGTTAGGTAGATTCGGTTAAGTAAGTTATGTTATGCTAGTAAAGTTTAGTTAAGTTAGGTTAGGTTAAGCTATGTTAGGTTAGGTTTGGGTAGGTTAGGTAGGTTCAGTAAGTTACATTAGGTTAGATAAGTTATGTTAGGTTAGGTTAGGTTAGATAAGTTATGTTAGGTTAGGTTAGGTAAGTTAGGTTAGGTTAGGTTAGGTAAGTTCTGTTAGGTAAGATATGTTAGGTAGGTTCAGTTAGGAAAGGCTAGGTTAGGATAGGTTAGGTTATGTTAGGTTAGGTTAAGTTAGGTTTAGTTAAGTTAGATTGGGTTAGGTTAGTTATGTTAGGTTAGGGTGAATTAGGTTAGGTTAGGTAGATTCGGTTAAGTAAGTTATGTTAGGCTAGTAAATTTTAGTTAAGTTAGGTTAGGTCAAGCTACGTTAAGTTAGGTTAGGTTTGGATAGGTTCAGTTAATTAAGTTATGTTAGGTTAGGCTAGTTAAGTTAGGTTAGGTTAAGTTACATTAAGTTAGGTTTAGTTAGATTAGGTCAGGTTAGGTTAGGTTAGGTTTAGTTAAGTTAGAGTAGGTTATGTTAGTTAAGTTAGGTTAGGTTTGGGTAAGTTAGGTTAGTTAAGTTAGGTTAGGTTTGGGTAAGTTAGGTTAGTTAAGTTAGCATAGCTTAGGTTAGGTAAGTTTAGGTTAGGTTAGGTTTGGGTAAGCTATGTTAGGTAGGGTTATGCAGTGATGTTCAGAGAACAGTTTTAAGATAAAGTGACTAAGAAAATAAATATAACAGAAGTGTAAGTTTGATATGAAAAGCTGAACTAGTTACATTTGGGAGTGTTATTTAAAGCTTGAATATGTCTTAGAGAACAACATTGATGTCTTCGAGAACAACATTGAAGTCTTAGAGAACATCTTTGATGATGGAAGATGTCTTAGAGAACAACATTGAAATCTTAGATAACAACATTGATGAACGAAGATGACTGAGAATAATTTTTGATGACTCTTAAGAATAACTTTAATGTCTTAGAGAACAACATTGATGACTGAGACTAACTTTTGATGGCTCTGAAAATAACCTTTGATGACTCAGAGAATAGCTTTGATGTCTTAGAGAACAACTTTGATGACTGAGATTAACTTTTTGAAAGCTCTGAGAATAACTTTTGATGAACGTTGCTGAGTTAGAGAATAACTTTGATTAACGAAGATTTCTTAGAAAACAATTTTGATGAACGAAGAAGACTTAAAGATTACTTTTGATGACTCTGAGAATAACCTTGATGGGTTTGAGAAAAACTTTGATGACTGAGATTAACTTCGATGACTTAGAATAACCTTTGATGTCTATGAGAATAATTTTTGAGGACAAGAGTTGTATTTTGACGTCTTTGAGTGTGTCTTATTGGTGTCCTTGATTGTGTTATTGATGTGTTTGAGTGTGTCATTTTTTTCAAAAAAGAACTAAGAACATTTAAGAGAATGTGACGAACACAGACAACATGCGGGGAACATGACAAAGAACATGTAAAAGAAGGTGATGAACTTGTGAAGAACATTATGAGAATATGACAAAGACCGCAGAAAACATAAGAAATCTAATGAACACAGTGAACATGCGGGAAATATGGTAAAGAACATGTCATATTCAAAAGCACAAAAGATTTATTGGCGTTTCTTACAGAGGGCGGATGTATGGAATTAATGTTGTGGAATATGCAAGAGAGAACTAAAGCCGAAATGGGTTTAAGTTCTAAGTCCACGCCCTCTACTGTAGAAACAGTCGCCTCAACTAATGAAATGGATGTCGACATTGTAGGATCAATGAGCGGGCTTTGCCTTCTCCTTTTGAAACGGAAGCGGAAGAGACGACTATTGTCGCTAATGAAATGGATGTGGACGTTTCTGGGCCTGCTGTCGAAACTGGCAGAGGGCACAGACTTTGATGCTGCATCCCATGTTGAAACCATGATGAACACATCAACGCCAACGTCTTGGGTCGATGATATTTTGTGCAAGGTGTGCTTTAATAATACATTGAGTGTCATACTGCTGCCCGGCAGACATATGGTAACGTGTGGTAGTTGTCTCGTATCTGTGAGAAACTGACGTATTTGCAGATGCACCATTTCGCATGTCCTTCAACCGATTATTTCCTAAGATGACAAAAAGGCATAGATACTTATTTTTTATTATTATTATTTAGATTATTATTTATGTATATAAAAATTGTGCAAATATAGTTATATTTTATTTATATATCAATAAATTGGTATAAATAAGCTCGTATTTTCTAGAACAGTATTCTTTTTAGGGGGGGGGGGGGGTGGCGAACAAGTGCTGAAATGTGTGAGGGGATGAAAATACACAAAGAGGTCATAATGCTCCTAAGAACAAAACATTCTTCCCACAGTCACTGGCGAGTCGCCGCATGGATGGATTACAATTGCTTAGTTACTGCCTAAAATAGTTGGTCGGGGAGGGGGGGGGGGGGCGAGACACTGCCTCATTTAGTGAAATTTGCTATGTCCAATAGCTTGGACGTTGGGAACTGAACGAAGAGTCTGCATGGAGGTTGCTCAACATTCCACGCGAATATGACAAAAATAGAATCTCTCTCTCTTACTGAGGTAAAGAACCTTTTGAGAACTAGCACTCAATGGTTAAAAATATTAAAATCTTTATAATTAGAGGGGCAACTAGGATACTGCATTATTTAGAGAAATTTGCCATGACCAATAGTTTGGACGTGGGGAACTGAACGAGGGCCTGCATGAAGGTTGCTCAACATTCCGTCCGAACAAGGAAACGTGTGGGAGAAAGAGAGAAAGATTTCCTCTCTTTGTGATGGGAAAAAAACTTTAACAGTTGGTGCCCTAAGTATTGACAATCTTAATAACTTCATAGCACTTTAAAGTCATTAAATAATATATATTTTAGAAGAAAATCCTTGTCTATGTTAATATTTATTTAAAAAAAAAAAAAAAAAAAAAAAAAGTAATAACTTCCTTGTCAAATCCTTCCAGACATTGGCTCATTAATATAATTTTTTTTTTTTATAAAATCTCATAAGTATTTATGCAACATTTATTATGAAATCATCATAATGAGCCGATCGGCCGAGCCGGACAGCACACTGGACTTGTGATCCTGTGGTCCTGGGTTCGATCCCAGGCGCCGGTGAGAAAGATGGTCAAAGTTTCTTTCACCCTATGCTCCTGTTACCTAGCAGTAAAATAGGTACCTGGGTGTTAGTCAGCTGTCACGGGCTGCTTCCTGGGGGTGGAGGCCTGGTCGAGGACCGGGCCGCGGGGACACTAAAACCCCGAAATCATCTCAAGATAATCTCAAGATAATACACAACGATATTTCATTTTCATTAAAAATATTTATATAGTAAATATAATGCCATTACGAAACTCTCTCTGGAGTAGTATTTTAAATAAATAGAGTTTTGCGAAACAAGTTAACTCACGGATGAGTGATGGGGGTGGTCTCTAACATTTTTTATAAATCCTTCGTGCTTGACATCCCTTACTGGCATCAGAGGAGACTGATGGATTGCTTGACGTCCCTTACTGGCATTGGAGGTGACTGATGGATTGCTTGACGTCCCTTACTGGCATTGGAGGTGACTGATGGATTGCTTGACGTCCCTTACTGGCATCAGAGGAGACTGATGGATTGCTTGACGTCCCTTACTGGCATTGGAGGTGACTGATGGATTGCTTGACGTTCCTTACTGGCATTGGAGGTGACTGATGGATTGCTTGACGTCCCTTACTGGCATTGGAGGTGACTGATGGATTGCTTGACGTCCCTTACTGGCATTGGAGGTGACTGGTGGATTGCTTGACGTTCCTTACTGGCATTGGAGGTGACTGATGGATTGCTTGACGTCCCTTACTGGCATTGGAGGTGACTGATGGATTGCTTGACGTCCCTTACTGGCATTGGAGGTGACTGATGGATTGCTTGACGTCCCTTACTGGCATTGGAGGTGACTGATGGATTGCTTGACGTCCCTTACTGGCATTGGAGGTGACTGCTGCATTCCTTGTCATGCCTTACTGACATCAGAGGAGACTGATGGATTGGTTGACACCCCTTACTGGCATTGGAGGTGACTGATGGATTGCTGGACATCCTTTATTAGCATCAGAGGTGACTGATAGATTACTTGACATCCTTTACTGGCATCAGAGGTGACTGATGGATTGCTCGACATGCCTTACTGGCATTGGAGTTTTTTCAGGGATATTCCTGCGCGGGCTCTAAGCCTCTGGCTGGCTCACTAAGTGTTGCTTGTTTCTGTTTTACTTGGGCGGAGTATGAGTATTTGCGACTCGTATGGTCGCTTCAGTAACATATTTCTGTATGTGTTTAACAACTTCTGCTCTGTTGAATCTAAATTAAAATCTTAATGGGTTTGTGACTGTGCACTGTATTAGATAATGTTCCGATGGTCTGTCGGGCATTTCTCTACAGTGTTGACATTTCCTCTCATTTCCGGAACCTGTAAGCCTATTTCCCATGCACATGGGTATCCAAGCCTGATGCTATGTAAGTGTACTTCTGTGGATCTACTGCTCCCTTTCATCAAACTAAATTGTTCGGAGTTGGTTGAATTCTTGTACCAACCAGCAGATCCTGATGTTGCAACTGCTGTGTTGTGGTCACTGTACATCTTTTGCATTGCTCTGTTTCTAATTACTTTCTTAATCTGCGATAGACTCTGTGGTATGTAAATGTCTACATATCTAACACTTAGTGGGCCAACCAAAGGCTTAGGGCCTGCACAGGAATATCCCTGCACAAAAAAAGTCTACATTTCTTCTCTTAGTTGCAAGTTTTGCAGCTTCGTCTGCAATGACATTCCCTATAATTCCCACATGACTTGCCACCCAGTTGATAAGTACCCGACGGCCTTGTCGATTGAGTGTTTACATTAATGATATGACATTTGTGATCAGGCATTGGAGGTAACTGATGGATTGCTTGACATCCCTTACTGTCATTGGGGGTGACTAATGGATTGCTTGACATCCCTTACTGGCATCGGAGGTGACATCCCTTACTGGCATCAGAGGTGACTGATGGATTGCTTGACATCCCTTACCGGTATCAGAGGTGGCTGATGGATACGACTTTAAATTTTTTATGCATAATAGCAAAAAGCACGCTATAGCAACAGATGTCGAGTTACATGAGTTATTGGGGCCTCCCACCACAATAGCTGTGATTTATTGTGGTATTTCAAATATACTTTTTAATATGGAATATGCACAGACTCCTGGTATGTATTAAATTGTTGATATTAAAAACACTCAACTATTTAGCTTTCATAGTATATTTACAAGTGTCAAATTTATGTATGGGGTGTCAAACCCAACACAACCCGCTATTTAGCAATGTTTTTTGTATTCTATAAAATCTTGCAGCTATTGTCAATGTTTTTAATGTTTATTACAAAAGATAGACATACATTTGATGCTATTTTGCATATTAAAAACTAATTTGAGGCTCAACAAATATATCTATAAAGAGATTAGAACCATAAAAATGCAAGAATACCTTTTTCTCCACTAATCAACTGAATACCACAGAAAATGGAATCTTTACTTTTGCTACAGAAAAGGCGGAAACCCGAGGGGGGTTACTGGAATAAACAGTTTCAACCTGACTCGCCCAACATATAAACATGTGTTTTTCGACCTCATTTTTTAAATGTAAAGTGTACTACAAGCTCATTTCTCTGGCAAATACACTAAGTTACTCATTTTTATGCTGGAACATAAACTGAGGCTCCTCATTTGCAATATATGCTAAGGAATTTTTGATTGAACGCTCATTCCCCCATCAAAACACACTCTTTTGAAGCAATTTAAACAAGTTTTAAACCCCTAATAAAATCTCCATCATGTGCAGGGCCCATGTTCCATGATTTGGCCGCCATTACCATGAATACAATAGTGTCATGAAAACTCCAAATAAAGGCTTACTACACCCCAAAAATATTATACTTCCTCAGTTATGAGCTTAATCCCCCCCCTCCTCCCATATACTTGACCCCAATGGGATATTTAAGGTAGGGGGACCCTATTGAAGATGTCAAGTCATGTGACATCCCGCGACAAATAAGGTATATGTCACCTGATTGGTCAAAAACCACCCTGATCCCTCAGCCCATCTCTGACCATTACAGAAAATGGAACTGTGTCAAGGGCTCACTGTACTATTCAGTCATCGCATCATTAAAATACACCAAAAACTTCTACATTCCCTTTCAACTTTGATTTTTTGTTTTAATCTATTGAACATTTACCCTCTGAACCATTGATAAGCAGGGACCCCCATACTGACGTGTTAGTACTATTGTAACACCACGGGCCAAATCAGGAATTTTCTGCTCATGCTATAAAATACTCCAAAAACTTTAATATTTCTTTCACCAGTGTATTTTTTTGTTTTAATCTATTGAACATTCATCCTCTGTACCATTCATATGTAGGGCCCCCCCCCCCTATTGTTGCTACAGCCTGGGGCCAATTCGTGAAAAAACGGTTGGGTTAGGGCATGAGTCGCTCATGCTCGCCCTGGGAGGTGGGTTGGGGGTCCCTGGAGAGCACAGACCACCACCCCACCCCAGCATCTAGCCAGGCGCACGCTGAGCGTGCCCTAACCCAATAGCTTAAAATCAGATTTTGCTTGAATTGGCCCCAGGAGTCGAGTTGGCACGGCATTGCCCAACCGTTTCTCAAAATCATTTTATGTTTTGTCTCGTTTTACCCTACTAAGGTGTTCGTTCACAGCAGTGTTACAATATGAGGTGGGTCGTTCCCAGCAGTGTTACCATATGAGGTGGGAGGTTCCAAGAAGTGTTTATATGAGGAGGTCGTTCCCGGCTGTGTTACCACATGAGGAGGTCGTTCCCGGCCGAGTTAGAATATGAAGTGGTCGTTCTTGGCAGTGTTACATTATGAGGAGGTCGTTCTCTGCAGTGTTATCATATGAGATGGTCGTTAGCGGCAGTATTATCCTATGAGGAGTTCGTTTCCGGCAGTGTTACCAAATGAGGAGGTCGTTCCTGGCAGTGTTACCATATGACATAGGTCGTTCCTGGTAGTGTTACCATATGAGATGGTCGTTCCCGGTAGTTACCATATGAAGAGGTCATTTTAGGCAGCGTTACTATATTAGGAGGTCGTTCCCAGCAATGTTACCAGAAGAGGTGATCGTTCCTGCCAGTGTTATTATATGATAAGGTTGTTCCTGGCAGTGTAACTATATGAGGTTGATCATTCCCAGCAATGTTACCATATGAATTGGGTCGTTCTTGGCAATGTTACCATATAAGGTGGTCGTTTCCTGGCAGTGTTACCATGTGAGGAGGTCGTTCCTGGAAGTGTTACCATATGAGGAGGACGTTTGCAGCAGTTACTATATGAGATGTGTCGTTCCCGGCAGTGTTACCATATAAGGAGGTCGTTCCTGACAGTGTTACCATATGTGGTGGTCGTTCACGGCAGTGTTATTATATGAGGAGGCCGTTCCTGGCAGTGTTACCATATAAGGAGGTCGTTCCCAGCAGTGATACCATATGAGAAGGTCGTTCCTGGCAGTGTTATCGCATGTGGTGGTCGTTCCCAGCAGTGATACCATAAGAGGAGGTCGTTCCTGGCAGTGTTACCATTTGAGGAGGTCGTTCTCGGCCGAGTTACAATATGAAGTGGTCGTTCCCGGCAGTGTTACCATATTAGGAGGTCGTTTGCAGCAGTGGTACCATATGAGGAGGTCGTTTCCAGCAGAGTTACCACGTGAAGAGGTCGTTCTCGGCAGAGTTACCATATGGAGAGGTCGTTCCCGGCAGTGTTACCAAATACGGTGGTCGATCCCGGCAGTGTTACCATGTGTGGTGGTCGTTCCCAGCAGTGTTACCATACGGAGAGGTCGTTCCCGGCAGTGTTACCATGTGTGGTGGTCGTTACCAGCAGTGTTACCATACGGAGAGGTCGTTCCAGGCAGTGTTACCATATAAGGAGGTCGTTCCCGGCAGTGGTACCATATGAGGAGTGTGAGATTTTTTCTACGCTTGCCTCCCTTAGGAGGTGGACCTCAAGCATAAAGAACTGCACACGGCAGATATTTCTACTCTAGGCAGGAGTCTAATAGAAAAAGGGAAAGTGGGAGCAAACCGCCAGGCTTCCACCACTAGGGTGAAAACCTGTCCACAATAGGCCGCTGGCTCCTCCTAGTTAAACAGGACGTTAAAACCAATAAAGGGTAACCGACGGGTTCTCACAATCAAATATTTATATTTGATGTGGCACTATGAATTGGAATTCGAATTCCCAAGAACAGCCGTCATTAAAAGAAAGATCACATTACACAATCTTATAAAGCAGAACATGGGTGGAAAAGAATGGTTGAAGGGTTGACATCAAAGACCGTTTTCTATAAAATAAATTAAACAACTAGAGACTAAACTACTACAACATCGAGTTAACGTTACGTTAATGACCATCCAGTGGCACTATAACAAACAGCTACAATAGCAATGACTCCGGTCCATTGCTGTGCGGCTGCACACTGACCTAACCTGAACACAGGTGTGCCCACTGACCTAACCTGTACACAGGTGTGCACACTGACCTAACCTGAACACAGGTGTGCCAACTGACCTAACCTGAACACAGGTGTGCCCACTGACCTAACCTGAACACAGGTGTGCACACTGACCTAACCTGAACACAGGTGTGCCAACTGACCTAACCTGAACACAGGTGTGCCCACTGACCACGCAATATTGCTAACCAAAAAATATTCACAAGCCTTGTTTACACCACAGTGAGTGATTCGTTATTGTTATTGTCTATCCAGTGGCACTTGCAACACAGCTATTCAACAGCCCCTCGAGAAATGACAACAGTCTCCATCTTGCTGACACTTTGGGCTGACAAATGAACTAACTGAACAATGATGGATGCCCACTGATGACACAAGCTTGCAATCAATATTGTCCCGTTTCACGGTGACCAGATACTATAATTACAATCTTACGGGTCCACCAACCCTACAGCCGAGATACCCACGTAACTAACTATCTTGTTAACAATAACTCAAAGTCTCTTACATTACATCACACTTGACTCCTTGCTAGTATTCAGTAATTCCTAATTAATGTAAAACGGACAACTAATTAAATCCCAATCGAGTTACGTTAACTAAGCCTACCATTAACTTGGTAGCTTCTCAACAGTCTATGTCAAAATTTCCTTTAATGAGTGTTAATTACCCTAATTAACTCCGAGCAATTAATTAACTGTCACCAGGACCGATAATTAATCATCCATAAATACGTCTCACTCCGCACTGCCTCAGCAGGTCTCATCAAACACTGTGAATTCACTGACGAGGAGTTAATTACTCCACTAATTAACATGAGTGCATCTTAATCCACTGTCACCAGACAGGATATGATTAATATAACGAGTTATGCTGGCTCCATGACCTCGCTTTACCGAGTTATCTGAGTCATCAAGACCCCTGACGTTAATTACTCCACTTAATTAACATGAGCCACTAATTGCTATAATCCAGAAAGGTAATTAGTCTCGAGCAAATTTCGTTAACACAAATACTGACAGACTCTGACAGTTCCTCCCACTATGTGAATTCATGATGAGAATGCTAATTACATAATTAGCTATAGTGGTCAATTACTTGTCACATGGACAATTAATTGCACCTGAAACGTATCTCAACAAGCTCAGCACTGTTCCCCTTAACAGCCCTCACACTCATCCAGTAATGTGCAACCCCTTTAAAGTTAATTCCCATTAATTAACTCACTGAATCCTTAAGTCCTCAACACAATTTAAAGAATACAAAGTAACCCCAGGTTACATAGGTCACACTTACAGTGGCGTAACAACATAAGTGCACAGCCCACATACGGTTGCAGCTTCTGCAACACGGTAATTACTGTACCCTCACAGTAATGACACACAGTTAGGCAACAACAAAAGTATACCCACATTACTGCCCCCTCTAATCTTGCAACAGTTGCAAGGAACTACTGTGAGCAATCACTACTTCAGCAAAACAATTTACGTTAATATAAAACACCGTCGCTACGCGGACAGCTGGCACTAATTCTTGTAATTAGGCAATAACTAATCAATTGCTTGCTTTCGTTAAGTACTGTGAATTCCCCTGAATAATCAAAGGGACCTCCTTACAGCAACAACACAGCTCCTAGGGCAGTAATATAACGCATACCTGAAACAACACTGCCCAAACCTGCAACATAATGATGCCGTCACCATACCCCACATGCAAATGACATCATTAGGCAATCAGTCAGCAACAACATTTACTGACTCACCACACAACACCGTGTATATATATATATATATATATATATATATATATATATATATATATATATATATATATATATATATACATATATATATATATATATATAATATATATATATATATATATATATATATATATATATATATATATATATATTATATATATATATATATATATATATATATATATATATATATATATATTTATATATATATATGTCGTACCTAGTAGCCAGAACTCACTTCTCAGCCTACTATTCAAGGCCCGATTTGCCTAATAAGCCAAGTTTTCCTGAATTAATATATTTACTATAATTTTTTTCTTATGAAATGATAAAGCAACCCTTTTCTCTATGTATGAGGTCAATTTTTTTTATTGGAGTTAAAATTAACGTAGATATATGACCGAACCTAACCAACCCTACCTAACCTAACCTAACCTATATTTATGGGTAAGGTTAGGTTAGGTAGCCAAAAAAAGCTAGGTTAGGTTAGGTTAGGTAGGTTAGGTAGACGAAAAAACATTAATTTATGAAAACTTGGCTTATTAGGCAAATCGGGCCTTGAATAGTAGGCTGAGAAGTGCGTTCTGGCTATTAGGTACGACATATGTATATATATATATATATATATATATATATATATATATATATATATATATATATATATATATATATATATATATATATATATATATATATATATATATATATATATATATATATATATATATATATATATATATATATATATATATATATATATATATATATATATATATATATATATATATATATATATATATATATATATATATATATATATATATATATATATATATATATATATATATATATATATATATATATATATATATATATATATATATGTCGTACCTAGTAGCCAGAACGCACTTTTCAGCCTACTATGCAAGGCCCGATTTGCCTAATAAGCCAAGTTTTCATGAATTAATTGTTTTTCAACTACCTAACCTACCTAACCTAACCTAACTTTTTCGGCTACCTAACCTAACCTAACATATTTAGATAGGTTAGGTTAGGTTAGGTAGGGTTGGTTAGGTTCGGTCATATATCTACGTTAATTTTAACTCCAATAAAAAATAATTGACCTCATACATAATGAAATGGGTAGCTTTATCATTTCATAAGAAAAAAAAATAGAGAAAATATATTATTTCAGGAAAACTTGGCTTATTAGGCAAATCGGGCCTTGCATAGTAGGCTGAGAAGTGAGTTCTGGCTACTAGGTACGACATATATATATATATATATATATATATATATATATATATATATATATATATATATATATATATATATATATATATATATATATATATATATATTATTAAATATGACCGAAAAAGTAAGATTAATAATTCTAACACGAATTTTCTCAATCTTTCGTACATTATGCTTCACTGTTGGAGGTAAATCAAAAATCACTTCTCCAAAATTCATTTTTATTTCTAGTCTGACGCGACACGGGCGCGTTTCGTAAAACTTATTACATTTTCAAAGACTTCACAAATACACAACTGATTAGAACTTGCGTTTCCCTGATTTTATATCTACATTTGAGTGAGGTGGGAAGGGTGATGTGGCATTACATTTGAGTGAGGTGGGAAGGATGATGTGGCATTAACACAAGACAGAACACTAGAGGATATTAATAGGGTATTAAAAGTATCAACACAAGACAGAACAGAAACAATGGGTATTGAATAGAAGTGTTTGTAGAAAGCCTATTGGTCCATATTTCTTGACGCTTCTATATTGGAGCGGAGTCTTGAGGTGGGTAGAATATAGTTGTGCAATAATTGGCTGTTGATTGCTGGTGTTGACTTCTTGATGTGTAGTGCCTCGCAAACGTCAAGCCGCCTGCTATCGCTGTATCTATCGATGATTTCTGTGTTGTTTACTAGGATTTCTCTGGCGATGGTTTGGTTATGGGAAGAGATTATATGTTCCTTAATGGAGCCCTGTTGTTTATGCATCGTTAAACGCCTAGAAAGAGATGTTGTTGTCTTGCCTATATACTGGGTTTTTTGGAGCTTACAGTCCCCAAGTGGGCATTTGAAGGCATAGACGACGTTAGTCTCTTTTAAAGCGTTCTGTTTCGTGTCTGGAAAGACACGAAACAGAACGCTTTAAAAGAGACTAACGTCGTCTATGCCTTCAAATGCCCACTTGGGGACTGTAAGCTCCAAAAAACCCAGTATATAGGCAAGACAACAACATCTCTTTCTAGGCGTTTAACGATGCATAAACAACAGGGCTCCATTAAGGAACATATAATCTCTTCCCATAACCAAACCATCGCCAGAGAAATCCTAGTAAACAACACAGAAATCATCGATAGATACAGCGATAGCAGGCGGCTTGACGTTTGCGAGGCACTACACATCAAGAAGTCAACACCAGCAATCAACAGCCAATTATTGCACAACTATATTCTACCCACCTCAAGACTCCGCTCCAATATAGAAGCGTCAAGAAATATGGACCAATAGGCTTTCTACAAACACTTCTATTCAATACCCATTGTTTCTGTTCTGTCTTGTGTTGATACTTTTAATACCCTATTAATATCCTCTAGTGTTCTGTCTTGTGTTAATGCCACATCATCCTTCCCACCTCACTCAAATGTAATGCCACATCACCCTTCCCACCTCACTCAAATGTAGATATAAAATCAGGGAAACGCAAGTTCTAATCAGTTGTGTATTTGTGAAGTCTTTGAAAATGTAATAAGTTTTACGAAACGCGCCCGTGTCGCGTCAGACTAGAAATAAAAATGAATTTTGGAGAAGTGATTTTTGATTTACCTCCAACAGTGAAGCATAATGTACGAAAGATTGAGAAAATTCGTGTTAGAATTATTAATCTTACTTTTTCGGTCATATTTAATAATATATGTCTACAGGAAAGACTGCTACCAAAATATACTAATATATATATATATATATATATATATATATATATATATATATATATATATATATATATATATATATATATATATATATATATATATATATATATAATCTTTGGACAACACCCACCAGTGGGACTCGAACCCAGAAAGCACAACTACCTTCCAGTAGCTGGCATAACTAGTATGCTTTAACCCACTACGCCATCAGACCTTACAAAAGAAGTAGATAGTTCGAGATATATATATCTCAAACATCTCTACCTCCCGAAGGCACCAGATGAGTGAGGGGTCAGTCTGCAATTTTCGTCAAGCCACTGTCAATGTGAGAGAACTCGTGTCCAGCTTATAAGCCTATACTTGCATAAACCACAAGTGAAGATAAACAATCTTTGGACAACACCCACCAGTGGGACTCGAACCCAGAAAGCACAACTACCTTCCAGTAGCTGGCATAACTAGTATGCTTTAACCCACTACGCCATCAGACCTTACAAAAGAAGTAGATAGTTCGAGATATATATATCTCAAACATCTCTACCTCCCGAAGGCACCAGATGAGTGAGGGGTCAGTCTGCAATTTTCGTCAAGCCACTGTCAATGTGAGAGAACTCGTGTCCAGCTTATAAGCCTATACTTGCATAAACCACAAGTGAAGATAAACAATCTTTGGACAACACCCACCAGTGGGACTCGAACCCAGAAAGCACAACTACCTTCCAGTAGCTGGCATAACTAGTATGCTTTAACCCACTACGCCATCAGACCTTACAAAAGAAGTAGATAGTTCGAGATATATATATCTCAAACATCTCTACCTCCCGAAGGCACCAGATGAGTGTGGGGTCAGTCTGCAATTTTCGTCAAGCCACTGTCAATGTGAGAGAACTCGTGTCCAGCTTATAAGCCTATACTTGCATAAACCACAAGTGAAGATAAACAATCTTTGGACAACACCCACCAGTGGGACTCGAACCCAGAAAGCACAACTACCTTCCAGTAGCTGGCATAACTAGTATGCTTTAACCCACTACGCCATCAGACCTTACAAAAGAAGTAGATAGTTCGAGATATATATATCTCAAACATCTCTACCTCCCGAAGGCACCAGATGAGTGAGGGGTCAGTCTGCAATTTTCGTCAAGCCACTGTCAATGTGAGAGAACTCGTGTCCAGCTTATAAGCCTATACTTGCATAAACCACAAGTGAAGATAAACAATCTTTGGACAACACCCACCAGTGGGACTCGAACCCAGAAAGCACAACTACCTTCCAGTAGCTGGCATAACTAGTATGCTTTAACCCACTACGCCATCAGACCTTACAAAAGAAGTAGATAGTTCGAGATATATATATCTCAAACATCTCTACCTCCCGAAGGCACCAGATGAGTGAGGGGTCAGTCTGCAATTTTCGTCAAGCCACTGTCAATGTGAGAGAACTCGTGTCCAGCTTATAAGCCTATACTTGCATAAACCACAAGTGAAGATAAACAATCTTTGGACAACACCCACCAGTGGGACTCGAACCCAGAAAGCACAACTACCTTCCAGTTGTTATCTCGAACTATCTACTTCTTTTGTAAGGTCTGATGGCGTAGTGGGTTAAAGCATACTAGTTATGCCAGCTACTGGAAGGTAGTTGTGCTTTCTGGGTTCGAGTCCCACTGGTGGGTGTTGTCCAAAGATTGTTTATCTTCACTTGTGGTTTATGCAAGTATAGGCTTATAAGCTGGACACGAGTTCTCTCACATTGACAGTGGCTTGACGAAAATTGCAGACTGACCCCTCACTCATCTGGTGCCTTCGGGAGGTAGAGATGTTTGAGATATATATATCTCGAACTATCTACTTCTTTTGTAAGGTCTGATGGCGTAGTGGGTTAAAGCATACTAGTTATGCCAGCTACTGGAAGGTAGTTGTGCTTTCTGGGTTCGAGTCCCACTGGTGGGTGTTGTCCAAAGATTGTTTATCTTCACTTGTGGTTTATGCAAGTATAGGCTTATAAGCTGGACACGAGTTCTCTCACATTGACAGTGGCTTGACGAAAATTGCAGACTGACCCCTCACTCATCTGGTGCCTTCGGGAGGTAGAGATGTTTGAGATATATATATCTCGAACTATCTACTTCTTTTGTAAGGTCTGATGGCGTAGTGGGTTAAAGCATACTAGTTATGCCAGCTACTGGAAGGTAGTTGTGCTTTCTGGGTTCGAGTCCCACTGGTGGGTGTTGTCCAAAGATTGTTTATCTTCACTTGTGGTTTATGCAAGTATAGGCTTATAAGCTGGACACGAGTTCTCTCACATTGACAGTGGCTTGACGAAAATTGCAGACTGACCCCTCACTCATCTGGTGCCTTCGGGAGGTAGAGATGTTTGAGATATATATATCTCGAACTATCTACTTCTTTTGTAAGGTCTGATGGCGTAGTGGGTTAAAGCATACTAGTTATGCCAGCTACTGGAAGGTAGTTGTGCTTTCTGGGTTCGAGTCCCACTGGTGGGTGTTGTCCAAAGATTGTTTATCTTCACTTGTGGTTTATGCAAGTATAGGCTTATAAGCTGGACACGAGTTCTCTCACATTGACAGTGGCTTGACGAAAATTGCAGACTGACCCCTCACTCATCTGGTGCCTTCGGGAGGTAGAGATGTTTGAGATATATATATCTCGAACTATCTACTTCTTTTGTAAGGTCTGATGGCGTAGTGGGTTAAAGCATACTAGTTATGCCAGCTACTGGAAGGTAGTTGTGCTTTCTGGGTTCGAGTCCCACTGGTGGGTGTTGTCCAAAGATTGTTTATCTTCACTTGTGGTTTATGCAAGTATAGGCTTATAAGCTGGACACGAGTTCTCTCACATTGACAGTGGCTTGACGAAAATTGCAGACTGACCCCTCACTCATCTGGTGCCTTCGGGAGGTAGAGATGTTTGAGATATATATATCTCGAACTATCTACTTCTTTTGTAAGGTCTGATGGCGTAGTGGGTTAAAGCATACTAGTTATGCCAGCTACTGGAAGGTAGTTGTGCTTTCTGGGTTCGAGTCCCACTGGTGGGTGTTGTCCAAAGATTGTTTATCTTCACTTGTGGTTTATGCAAGTATAGGCTTATAAGCTGGACACGAGTTCTCTCACATTGACAGTGGCTTGACGAAAATTGCAGACTGACCCCTCACTCATCTGGTGCCTTCGGGAGGTAGAGATGTTTGAGATATATATATCTCGAACTATCTACTTCTTTTGTAAGGTCTGATGGCGTAGTGGGTTAAAGCATACTAGTTATGCCAGCTACTGGAAGGTAGTTGTGCTTTCTGGGTTCGAGTCCCACTGGTGGGTGTTGTCCAAAGATTGTTTATCTTCACTTGTGGTTTATGCAAGTATAGGCTTATAAGCTGGACACGAGTTCTCTCACATTGACAGTGGCTTGACGAAAATTGCAGACTGACCCCTCACTCATCTGGTGCCTTCGGGAGGTAGAGATGTTTGAGATATATATATCTCGAACTATCTACTTCTTTTGTAAGGTCTGATGGCGTAGTGGGTTAAAGCATACTAGTTATGCCAGCTACTGGAAGGTAGTTGTGCTTTCTGGGTTCGAGTCCCACTGGTGGGTGTTGTCCAAAGATTGTTTATCTTCACTTGTGGTTTATGCAAGTATAGGCTTATAAGCTGGACACGAGTTCTCTCACATTGACAGTGGCTTGACGAAAATTGCAGACTGAGCCCTCACTCATCTGGTGCCTTCGGGAGGTAGAGATGTTTGAGATATATATATCTCGAACTATCTACTTCTTTTGTAAGGTCTGATGGCGTAGTGGGTTAAAGCATACTAGTTATGCCAGCTACTGGAAGGTAGTTGTGCTTTCTGGGTTCGAGTCCCACTGGTGGGTGTTGTCCAAAGATTGTTTATCTTCACTTGTGGTTTATGCAAGTATAGGCTTATAAGCTGGACACGAGTTCTCTCACATTGACAGTGGCTTGACGAAAATTGCAGACTGACCCCTCACTCATCTGGTGCCTTCGGGAGGTAGAGATGTTTGAGATATATATATCTCGAACTATCTACTTCTTTTGTAAGGTCTGATGGCGTAGTGGGTTAAAGCATACTAGTTATGCCAGCTACTGGAAGGTAGTTGTGCTTTCTGGGTTCGAGTCCCACTGGTGGGTGTTGTCCAAAGATTGTTTATCTTCACTTGTGGTTTATGCAAGTATAGGCTTATAAGCTGGACACGAGTTCTCTCACATTGACAGTGGCTTGACGAAAATTGCAGACTGACCCCTCACTCATCTGGTGCCTTCGGGAGGTAGAGATGTTTGAGATATATATATCTCGAACTATCTACTTCTTTTGTAAGGTCTGATGGCGTAGTGGGTTAAAGCATACTAGTTATGCCAGCTACTGGAAGGTAGTTGTGCTTTCTGGGTTCGAGTCCCACTGGTGGGTGTTGTCCAAAGATTGTTTATCTTCACTTGTGGTTTATGCAAGTATAGGCTTATAAGCTGGACACGAGTTCTCTCACATTGACAGTGGCTTGACGAAAATTGCAGACTGACCCCTCACTCATCTGGTGCCTTCGGGAGGTAGAGATGTTTGAGATATATATATCTCGAACTATCTACTTCTTTTGTAAGGTCTGATGGCGTAGTGGGTTAAAGCATACTAGTTATGCCAGCTACTGGAAGGTAGTTGTGCTTTCTGGGTTCGAGTCCCACTGGTGGGTGTTGTCCAAAGATTGTTTATCTTCACTTGTGGTTTATGCAAGTATAGGCTTATAAGCTGGACACAAGTTCTCTCACATTGACAGTGGCTTGACGAAAATTGCAGACTGACCCCTCACTCATCTGGTGCCTTCGGGAGGTAGAGATGTTTGAGATATATATATCTCGAACTATCTACTTCTTTTGTAAGGTCTGATGGCGTAGTGGGTTAAAGCATACTAGTTATGCCAGCTACTGGAAGGTAGTTGTGCTTTCTGGGTTCGAGTCCCACTGGTGGGTGTTGTCCAAAGATTGTTTATCTTCACTTGTGGTTTATGCAAGTATAGGCTTATAAGCTGGACACGAGTTCTCTCACATTGACAGTGGCTTGACGAAAATTGCAGACTGACCCCTCACTCATCTGGTGCCTTCGGGAGGTAGAGATGTTTGAGATATATATATCTCGAACTATCTACTTCTTTTGTAAGGTCTGATGGCGTAGTGGGTTAAAGCATACTAGTTATGCCAGCTACTGGAAGGTAGTTGTGCTTTCTGGGTTCGAGTCCCACTGGTGGGTGTTGTCCAAAGATTGTTTATCTTCACTTGTGGTTTATGCAAGTATAGGCTTATAAGCTGGACACGAGTTCTCTCACATTGACAGTGGCTTGACGAAAATTGCAGACTGACCCCTCACTCATCTGGTGCCTTCGGGAGGTAGAGATGTTTGAGATATATATATCTCGAACTATCTACTTCTTTTGTAAGGTCTGATGGCGTAGTGGGTTAAAGCATACTAGTTATGCCAGCTACTGGAAGGTAGTTGTGCTTTCTGGGTTCGAGTCCCACTGGTGGGTGTTGTCCAAAGATTGTTTATCATCACTTGTGGTTTATGCAAGTATAGGCTTATAAGCTGGACACGAGTTCTCTCACATTGACAGTGGCTTGACGAAAATTGCAGACTGACCCCTCACTCATCTGGTGCCTTCGGGAGGTAGAGATGTTTGAGATATATATATCTCGAACTATCTACTTCTTTTGTAAGGTCTGATGGCGTAGTGGGTTAAAGCATACTAGTTATGCCAGCTACTGGAAGGTAGTTGTGCTTTCTGGGTTCGAGTCCCACTGGTGGGTGTTGTCCAAAGATTGTTTATCTTCACTTGTGGTTTATGCAAGTATAGGCTTATAAGCTGGACACGAGTTCTCTCACATTGACAGTGGCTTGACGAAAATTGCAGACTGACCCCTCACTCATCTGGTGCCTTCGGGAGGTAGAGATGTTTGAGATATATATATCTCGAACTATCTACTTCTTTTGTAAGGTCTGATGGCGTAGTGGGTTAAAGCATACTAGTTATGCCAGCTACTGGAAGGTAGTTGTGCTTTCTGGGTTCGAGTCCCACTGGTGGGTGTTGTCCAAAGATTGTTTATCTTCACTTGTGGTTTATGCAAGTATAGGCTTATAAGCTGGACACGAGTTCTCTCACATTGACAGTGGCTTGACGAAAATTGCAGACTGACCCCTCACTCATCTGGTGCCTTCGGGAGGTAGAGATGTTTGAGATATATATATCTCGAACTATCTACTTCTTTTGTAAGGTCTGATGGCGTAGTGGGTTAAAGCATACTAGTTATGCCAGCTACTGGAAGGTAGTTGTGCTTTCTGGGTTCGAGTCCCACTGGTGGGTGTTGTCCAAAGATTGTTTATCTTCACTTGTGGTTTATGCAAGTATAGGCTTATAAGCTGGACACGAGTTCTCTCACATTGACAGTGGCTTGACGAAAATTGCAGACTGACCCCTCACTCATCTGGTGCCTTCGGGAGGTAGAGATGTTTGAGATATATATATCTCGAACTATCTACTTCTTTTGTAAGGTCTGGTGGCGTAGTGGGTTAAAGCATACTAGTTATGCCAGCTACTGGAAGGTAGTTGTGCTTTCTGGGTTCGAGTCCCACTGGTGGGTGTTGTCCAAAGATTGTTTATCTTCACTTGTGGTTTATGCAAGTATAGGCTTATAAGCTGGACACGAGTTCTCTCACATTGACAGTGGCTTGACGAAAATTGCAGACTGACCCCTCACTCATCTGGTGCCTTCGGGAGGTAGAGATGTTTGAGATATATATATCTCGAACTATCTACTTCTTTTGTAAGGTCTGATGGCGTAGTGGGTTAAAGCATACTAGTTATGCCAGCTACTGGAAGGTAGTTGTGCTTTCTGGGTTCGAGTCCCACTGGTGGGTGTTGTCCAAAGATTGTTTATCTTCACTTGTGGTTTATGCAAGTATAGGCTTATAAGCTGGACACGAGTTCTCTCACATTGACAGTGGCTTGACGAAAATTGCAGACTGACCCCTCACTCATCTGGTGCCTTCGGGAGGTAGAGATGTTTGAGATATATATATCTCGAACTATCTACTTCTTTTGTAAGGTCTGATGGCGTAGTGGGTTAAAGCATACTAGTTATGCCAGCTACTGGAAGGTAGTTGTGCTTTCTGGGTTCGAGTCCCACTGGTGGGTGTTGTCCAAAGATTGTTTATCTTCACTTGTGGTTTATGCAAGTATAGGCTTATAAGCTGGACACGAGTTCTCTCACATTGACAGTGGCTTGACGAAAATTGCAGACTGACCCCTCACTCATCTGGTGCCTTCGGGAGGTAGAGATGTTTGAGATATATATATCTCGAACTATCTACTTCTTTTGTAAGGTCTGATGGCGTAGTGGGTTAAAGCATACTAGTTATGCCAGCTACTGGAAGGTAGTTGTGCTTTCTGGGTTCGAGTCCCACTGGTGGGTGTTGTCCAAAGATTGTTTATCTTCACTTGTGGTTTATGCAAGTATAGGCTTATAAGCTGGACACGAGTTCTCTCACATTGACAGTGGCTTGACGAAAATTGCAGACTGACCCCTCACTCATCTGGTGCCTTCGGGAGGTAGAGATGTTTGAGATATATATATCTCGAACTATCTACTTCTTTTGTAAGGTCTGATGGCGTAGTGGGTTAAAGCATACTAGTTATGCCAGCTACTGGAAGGTAGTTGTGCTTTCTGGGTTCGAGTCCCACTGGTGGGTGTTGTCCAAAGATTGTTTATCTTCACTTGTGGTTTATGCAAGTATAGGCTTATAAGCTGGACACGAGTTCTCTCACATTGACAGTGGCTTGACGAAAATTGCAGACTGACCCCTCACTCATCTGGTGCCTTCGGGAGGTAGAGATGTTTGAGATATATATATCTCGAACTATCTACTTCTTTTGTAAGGTCTGATGGCGTAGTGGGTTAAAGCATACTAGTTATGCCAGCTACTGGAAGGTAGTTGTGCTTTCTGGGTTCGAGTCCCACTGGTGGGTGTTGTCCAAAGATTGTTTATCTTCACTTGTGGTTTATGCAAGTATAGGCTTATAAGCTGGACACGAGTTCTCTCACATTGACAGTGGCTTGACGAAAATTGCAGACTGACCCCTCACTCATCTGGTGCCTTCGGGAGGTAGAGATGTTTGAGATATATATATCTCGAACTATCTACTTCTTTTGTAAGGTCTGATGGCGTAGTGGGTTAAAGCATACTAGTTATGCCAGCTACTGGAAGGTAGTTGTGCTTTCTGGGTTCGAGTCCCACTGGTGGGTGTTGTCCAAAGATTGTTTATCTTCACTTGTGGTTTATGCAAGTATAGGCTTATAAGCTGGACACGAGTTCTCTCACATTGACAGTGGCTTGACGAAAATTGCAGACTGACCCCTCACTCATCTGGTGCCTTCGGGAGGTAGAGATGTTTGAGATATATATATCTCGAACTATCTACTTCTTTTGTAAGGTCTGATGGCGTAGTGGGTTAAAGCATACTAGTTATGCCAGCTACTGGAAGGTAGTTGTGCTTTCTGGGTTCGAGTCCCACTGGTGGGTGTTGTCCAAAGATTGTTTATCTTCACTTGTGGTTTATGCAAGTATAGGCTTATAAGCTGGACACGAGTTCTCTCACATTGACAGTGGCTTGACGAAAATTGCAGACTGACCCCTCACTCATCTGGTGCCTTCGGGAGGTAGAGATGTTTGAGATATATATATCTCGAACTATCTACTTCTTTTGTAAGGTCTGATGGCGTAGTGGGTTAAAGCATACTAGTTATGCCAGCTACTGGAAGGTAGTTGTGCTTTCTGGGTTCGAGTCCCACTGGTGGGTGTTGTCCAAAGATTGTTTATCTTCACTTGTGGTTTATGCAAGTATAGGCTTATATATATATATATATATATATATATATATATATATATATATATATATATATATATATATATATATATATATATATATATATATATATATATATATATATATATATATATATATATATATATATGCAGAATAACCACATATGAAAAATAGAAAATGCTTAACGCGTTTTCGGCTAATTCGCCTTCATCAGAGCAAAGTAGAAAAAACGTAGCCGAAAGTAGAAAAAAGTAGCCGAAAACGCGTTAAGCATTTTCTATTTTTCATATGTGGTTATTCTGCATACTTGGATCAGTGCTTTTGTGATCATTGTTGCATATATATATATATATATATATATATATATGCGAACAAGCCAGAATGGTCCCCTGGACAATATGCAACTGAAAACTCACACCCCAGAAGTGACTCGAACCCATACTCCCAGAAGCAACGCAACTGGTATGTACAAGACGCCTTAATCCACTTGACCATCACGACCGGACAAAATGAGGTGATAGCCGAGGCTATTTGAACCACCCCACCGCCGGCACTCGGATAGTAATCTTGGGCATAGCATTTTACCAAATCACCTCATTCTTAGGGGCACACGTGAGGAACACAAATGCGAACAAGCCAGAATGGTCCCCTGGACAATATGCAACTGAAAACTCACACCCCAGAAGTGACTCGAACCCATACTCCCAGAAGCAACGCAACTGGTATGTACAAGACGCCTTAATCCACTTGACCATCACGACCGGACAAAATGAGGTGATAGCCGAGGCTATTTGAACCACCCCACCGCCGGCACTCGGATAGTAATCTTGGGCATAGCATTTTACCAAATCACCTCATTCTTAGGGGCACACGTGAGGAACACAAATGCGAACAAGCCAGAATGGTCCCCTGGACAATATGCAACTGAAAACTCACACCCCAGAAGTGACTCGAACCCATACTCCCAGAAGCAACGCAACTGGTATGTACAAGACGCCTTAATCCACTTGACCATCACGACCGGACAAAATGAGGTGATAGCCGAGGCTATTTGAACCACCCCACCGCCGGCACTCGGATAGTAATCTTGGGCATAGCATTTTACCAAATCACCTCATTCTTAGGGGCACATGTGAGGAATACAAATGCGAACAAGCCAGAATGGTCCCCTGGACAATATGCAACTGAAAACTCACACCCCAGAAGTGACTCGAACCCATTTGGCTTGTTCGCATTTGTGTTCCTCACGTGTGCCCCTAAGAATGAGGTGATTTGGTAAAATGCTATGCCCAAGATTACTATCCGAGTGCCGGCGGTGGGGTGGTTCAAATAGCCTCGGCTATCACCTCATTTTGTCCGGTCGTGATGGTCAAGTGGATTAAGGCGTCTTGTACATACCAGTTGCGTTGCTTCTGGGAGTATGGGTTCGAGTCACTTCTGGGGTGTGAGTTTTCAGTTGCATATTGTCCAGGGGACCATTCTGGCTTGTTCGCATTTGTGTTCCTCACGTGTGCCCCTAAGAATGAGGTGATTTGGTAAAATGCTATGCCCAAGATTACTATCCGAGTGCCGGCGGTGGGGTGGTTCAAATAGCCTCGGCTATCACCTCATTTTGTCCGGTCGTGATGGTCAAGTGGATTAAGGCGTCTTGTACATACCAGTTGCGTTGCTTATGGGAGTATGGGTTCGAGTCACTTCTGGGGTGTGAGTTTTCAGTTGCATATTGTCCAGGGGACCATTCTGGCTTGTTCGCATTTGTGTTCCTCACGTGTGCCCCTAAGAATGAGGTGATTTGGTAAAATGCTATGCCCAAGATTACTATCCGAGTGCCGGCGGTGGGGTGGTTCAAATAGCCTCGGCTATCACCTCATTTTGTCCGGTCGTGATGGTCAAGTGGATTAAGGCGTCTTGTACATACCAGTTGCGTTGCTTCTGGGAGTATGGGTTCGAGTCACTTCTGGGGTGTGAGTTTTCAGTTATATATATATATATATATATATATATATATATATATATATATATATATATATATATATATATATATATATATATATATATATATATATATATATATATATATATATATATTAGTATATTTTGGTAGCAGTCTTTCCTGTAGACATATATTATTAAATATGACCGTAAAAGTAAGATTAATAATACTAACACGAATTTTCTCGATCTTTCTTATGTTTCTTTTCACTGTTGATGGTAATTCAAAGATCAATTCTCCAAAATTCATTTTTATTTCTAGTCTGTTTCTCCATTCGTTCGTAGCATGAAGTAGTTGCGCTTTGTTGTCTTTGATTTCATTTTCTGCCTTGTATATCTGATCACGAATCAGATCTTGGCGATATTTTATCGTGAAGGCTTGATTCCTTGCTGCTGGGTTGTGCGTTTTAATATTAGTATATTTTGGTAACAGTCTTTCCTGTAGACATATATTATTAAATATGACCGAAAAAGTAAGATTAATAATTCTAACACGATAATTCTAATTCTAACAGATAACTAATTCTAATATATATATATATATATATATTGTGACGATAATCTCCTTCAAGAGATTGAGCCTGCTATTCCCTAAAAAATACGTCGCTACAAATCTATACAAAACTACTATGGAAGAAATATTCAACAACGACAACAACATCTCCAAGGTTTGCCAGAGAGCAAAACGTATGCAGCCAGGAACACCTGCTCCACCTCAAACCGCCAAACTACCTGTCTTGTCGCCTGCTCCTCGCTGATTGGCTGCGGGTCCAGCTGCAACTGCACTCCACCCACAATACTACTTGATGTCTGGGGCCGCCACGACCTCAGTCCTCAGAATATCCCGTGCTTTCGACAAGTTAACACGTCTCGTTGGTAGACTAAGCCCCAGGCTTACATGTGCTAAGAGAGGTGATAGCTTGAAGCCAATATTCCTGCACCTATTCACTTTGTTTGCCATACTCTTGTTATTTGCTCACTTGTCTTAACGTAACTTTTCATTTTGCCATTTGATTATTCTTATTATTTTTATTGATTTTATTCTACGAATTTGTATGTCCATTTTATTCATGTTTTGCTTTCTTTAACGTAATTAAAATTTCATTGTTAAAATTTACTTGTGTTTTGTGTGTCTTCTCCTTACCTTACCACAGACGAAGTTCCAGATTTTCTATTTTTTTTTCTATATGTGACGAGGCCATACCCCTAGCTTTTGAACAGCCGAACACCAACGCGTTACCGTCACATATTATATGGGGGCCTGTCCTAGGAGCTTCACTCAGGTACTGGTGCCAAGTGGTAATTTATGGTAAGCGTATTTAACTTTGTTAACGTAGCTTTTACTATTTTTCATATTCAATTTCATTTTTTATATGGTGCGGTGTATTGTGCATTACGAGAGTAGCATATGGTGAAGGTGAGACAACTTTGGATTACGTGGTGACTGTAGGCCTCAATCATACTCTTAATTGGTCATCTCTCCCTCCGTGTTATTACTCGTGTTTACCATCTTTGTCCCTTGGATATTTCTCATTTTTGACAGATCATCATATTGGTACCCTGGTACTGTGGTCTGCCCCGGGTCAAGTGCACCTAATCTTCTGCAATCTGACTGTAGGAGGACAAAGAGGGCCATAGTTCCTCTAGCTCGAACTTTAGTTGCTGAATTGGGACCTCAGCAGCAGTTCTCGTCACCAGTTGACACCTCGCACCCCTACACGTCAGTCAGAGATGATGATACATACAACGGTAGGGAATTAGCTTACTTTTTCAGAGCACAAAAGTTCGCTAATTCTGTAAGTATCATATTAATTTAAGTAGGAAAAACTTGCTTTATGTCCTATAGAGACTCGGCAAGGTATGCCTACATCCTTGGACTACCAATTTTACTCTTGAGGCAATTAACTGTTTCATTTGTTTTCGAAACTCTGTTTCATTTGTTAGTAGGATTTTCTTGCCCTTATCCTCTCACATGAGTACCGGGTACAAGATTTCCTGCGCCTTTGATTTAAATTAATCATTTAACATCTTGTACTTAACTTTAATTGTTAAAGATCCCACAGGATAGGTACCAGTTGCCACGTTGTCCTGTTTCTGACATTCACTATAACTGTATATTCATGTATATTTATTTGCTAATTTCACCATGTTTCGTCTCCAAGCTTTCCGTGCAAATCCAGCAGGTGAAATAGGGACTTTAAGTCGTGCCAAGAGGACTGAATTACAAACTCTTGCACATGAGTACCAACTAGAAGTTCCCTACCAAGCCAACAAGAATGACATACACAACCTGTTGCTGGATCACTATTTAGAGCAAGGCAAAGCATACTAGTTATGCCAGCTACTGGAAGGTAGTTGTGCTTTCTGGGTTCGAGTCCCACTGGTGGGTGTTGTCCAAAGATTATTAATCTTCACTTGTGGTTTATGCAAGTATAGGCTTATAAGCTGCACACGAGTTCACTCACATTGACAGTGGCTTGACGAAAAATGCAGACTGACCCCACACTCATCTGGTGCCTTCGGGAAGTGGAGATGTTTGGGATATATATCTCGAACTATCTACTTCTTTTATAAGGTCTGATGGTGTAGTGGGCTAAAGCATACTAGTTATGCCAGCTACTGGAAGGTAGTTGTGCTTTCTGGGTTCGAGTCCCACTGGTGGGTGTTGTCCAAAGATTATTAATCTTCACTTGTGGTTTATGCAAGTATAGGCTTATAAGCTGGACACAAGTTCTCTAACATTGACAGTGGCTTGACGAAAAATGCAGACTGACCCCACACTCATCTGGTGCCTTCGGGAAGTGGAGATGTTTGGGATATATATCTCGAACTATCTACTTCTTTTGTAAGGTCTGATGGTGTAGTGGGTTAAAGCATACTAGTTATGCCAGCTACTGGAAGGTAGTTGTGCTTTCTGGGTTCGAGTCCCACTGGTGGGTGTTGTCCAAAGATTATTAATCTTCACTTGTGGTCTATGCAAGTATAGGCTTATAAGCTGGACACGAGTTCTCTCACATTGACAGTGGCTTGACGAAAAATGCAGACTGACCCCACACTCATCTGGTGCCTTCGGGAAGTGGAGATGTTTGGGATATATATCTCGAACTATCTACTTCTTTTGTAAGGTCTGATGGTGTAGTGGGTTAAAGCATACTAGTTATGCCAGCTACTGGAAGGTAGTTGTGCTTTCTGAGTTCGAGTCCCACTGGTGGGTGTTGTCCAAAGATCATTAATCTTCACTTGTGGTTTATGCAAGTATAGGCTTATAAGCTGGACACGAGTTCTCTCACATTGACAGTGGCTTGACGAAAAATGCAGACTGACCCCACACTCATCTGGTGCCTTCGGGAAGTGGAGATGTTTGGGATATATATCTCGAACTATCTACTTCTTTTGTAAGGTCTGATGGTGTAGTGGGTTAAAGCATACTAGTTATGCCAGCTACTGGAAGGTAGTTGTGCTTTCTGGGTTCGAGTCCCACTGGTGGGTGTTGTCCAAAGATGATTAATCTTCACTTGTGGTTTATGCAAGTATAGGCTTATAAGCTGGACACGAGTTCTCTCACATTGACAGTGGCTTGACGAAAAATGCAGACTGACCCCACACTCATCTGGTGCCTTCGGGAAGTGGAGATGTTTGGGATATATATCTCGAACTATCTACTTCTTTTGTAAGGTCTGATGGTGTAGTGGGTTAAAGCATACTAGTTATGCCAGCTACTGGAAGGTAGTTGTGCTTTCTGGGTTCGAGTCCCACTGGTGGGTGTTGTCCAAAGATTATTAATCTTCACTTGTGGTTTATGCAAGTATAGGCTTATAAGCTGGACACGAGTTCTCTCACATTGACAGTGGCTTGACGAAAAATGCAGACTGACCCCACACTCATCTGGTGCCTTCGGGAAGTGGAGATGTTTGGGATATATATCTCGAACTATCTACTTCTTTTGTAAGGTCTGATGGTGTAGTGGGTTAAAGCATACTAGTTATGCCAGCTACTGGAAGGTAGTTGTGCTTTCTGGGTTCGAGTCCCACTGGTGGGTGTTGTCCAAAGATTATTAATCTTCACTTGTGGTTTATGCAAGTATAGGCTTATAAGCTGGACACGAGTTCTCTCACATTGACAGTGGCTTGACGAAAAATGCAGACTGACCCCACACTCATCTGGTGCCTTCGGGAAGTGGAGATGTTTGGGATATATATCTCGAACTATCTACTTCTTTTGTAAGGTCTGATGGTGTAGTGGGTTAAAGCATACTAGTTATGCCAGCTACTGGAAGGTAGTTGTGCTTTCTGGGTTCGAGTCCCACTGGTGGGTGTTGTCCAAAGATTATATATATATATATATATATATATATATATATATATATATATATATATATTAGTATATTTTGGTAGCAGTCTTTCCTGTAGACATATATTATTAAATATGACCGAAAAAGTAAGATTAATAATTCTAACACGAATTTTCTCAATCTTTCGTACATTACGCTTCACTGTTGGAGGTAAATAAAAAATCACTTCTCCAAAATTCATTTTTATTTCTAGTCTGACGCGACACGGGCGCGTTTCGTAAAACTTATTACATTTTCAAAGACTTCTCAAATACACAACTGATTAGAACTTGCGTTTCCCTGATTTTATATCTACATTTGAGTGAGGTGGGAAGGGTGATGTGGCATTACATTTGAGTGAGGTGGGAAGGATGATGTGGCATTAACACAAGACAGAACACTAGGGGATATTAATAGGGTATTAAAAGTATCAACACAAGACAGAACAGAAACAATGGGTATTGAATAGAAGTGTTTGTAGAAAGCCTATTGGTCCATATTTCTTGATGCTTCTATATTGGAGCGGAGTCTTGAGGTGGGTAGAATATAGTTGTGCAATAATTGGCTGTTGATTGCTGGTGTTGACTTCTTGATGTGTAGTGCCTCGCAAACGTCAAGCCGCCTGCTATCGCTGTATCTATCGATGATTTCTGTGTTGTTTACTAGGATTTCTCTGGCGATGGTTTGGTTATGGGAAGAGATTATATGTTCCTTAATGGAGCCCTGTTGTTTATGCATCGTTAAACGCCTAGAAAGAGATGTTGTTGTCTTGCCTATATACTGGTTTTTTTGGAGCTTACAGTCCCCAAGTGGGCATTTGAAGGCATAGACGACGTTAGTCTCTTTTAAAGCGTTCTGATTTGTGTCTGGAGAGTTTCTCATGAGTAGGCTGGCCGTTTTTCTGGTTTTATAATAAATCGTCAGTTGTATCCTCTGATTTTTGTCTGTAGGGATAACGTTTCTATTAACAATATCTTTCAGGACCCTTTCCTCTGTTTTATGAGCTGCGGAAAAGAAGTTCCTGTAAAATAGTCTAATAGGGGGTATAGGTGTTGTGTTAGTTGTCTCTTCGGAGGTTGCATGGCTTTTCACTTTCCTTCTTATGATGTCTTCGATGAAACCATTGGAGAAGCCGTTATTGACTAGGACCTGCCTTACCCTACAGAGTTCTTCGTCGACTTGCTTCCATTCTGAGCTGTGGCTGAGAGCACGGTCGACGTATGCGTTAACAACACTCCTCTTGTACCTGTCAGGGCAGTCGCTGTTGGCATTTAGGCACATTCCTATGTTTGTTTCCTTTGTGTAGACTGCAGTGTGGAAACCTCCGCCCTTTTCCATGACTGTTACATCTAGAAAAGGCAGCTTCCCATCCTTTTCCGTCTCGTAAGTGAAACGCAGCACGGAACTCTGCTCAAATGCCTCCTTCAGCTCCTGCAGATGTCTGACATCAGGTACCTGTGTAAAAATGTCGTCAACATACCTGCAGTATATGGCCGGTTTCAAGTTCATGTCGACTAAGACTTTTTGCTCGATGGTACCCATGTAGAAGTTTGCAAACAGGACACCTAGGGGAGAACCCATGGCGACCCCATCTACTTGCTTATACATGTGCCCATCCGGGCTCAAGAAGGGTGCCTCTTTAGTACAAGCTTGGAGTAGTTTCCTCAGAATACTTTCTGGCATGTCAAGAGGAGTACAGGCTGGATCACGATACACTCTGTCGGCTATCATTCCGATTGTCTCGTCCACAGGTACGTTGGTAAACAGCGATTCTACGTCCAACGAGGCTCTTATCCCTTTGGCCCGTGCGCCCCGCAGTAAGTCCACAAATTCCTTTGGAGACTTCAGGCTGAAGGCGCAGGGAACATAAGGAGTCAGCAGGCCGTTGAGTCGCTTCGCCAGTCTGTACGTGGGTGTGGGTATCTGGCTAATGATTGGCCGAAGTGGGTTTCCAGGCTTGTGCGTCTTGACATTTCCATACGCATATCCAGGTTTATATTCCCCAATGATCTTTGGCAGGTGGAGTCCGGATTTCTTGGCGTTCACAGTTTCGATCAGTTTGTTGACCTTTGCTTTTAATTCGGCTGTAGTGTCCTTCGTTACCCTTTGGAACTTAGTTTGGTCAGAGAGTATGATGTTCATTTTCGCCAGATATTCGTCTTTTTTAAGAATGACATATATTGGCGACTTGTCACCTCTCCTGACAACTATCTCCTTGTTCTCACGAAGGCTTTTAGCTGCCGCTTTAAGCTTGGGGGACAGTATGGTGCTTCTGTAGTTGCCTCGATTCTTTCCTCCTTCTGCAATAAGTTCTGCTTGTAAGGTATCTTTGGTTGTGACCTTCTTTTGTGTCTCGAGGTCGAATATGTCGTCCAACAGAATTTCCAACTCTACTTTCCGGGCCATTTCACTCGGTCTGGACATAACATGACAGTTTATGCCCAGATTTAGGAGAGTGACTTGGTCCTCAGTGAGGTTAATTCCTGCAAGGTTCAGGAAGCCATCTCTTGGTCGTGGAATTGCCATAGGTCCTCCATATAGTGTTGTTAGTTTCTTTCCTTATTGCAGAAGGAGGAAAGAATCGAGGCAACTACAGAAGCACCATACTGTCCCCCGAGCTTAAAGCGGCAGCTAAAAGCCTTCGTGAGAACAAGGAGATAGTTGTCAGGAGAGGTGACAAGTCGCCAATATATGTCATTCTTAAAAAAGACGAATATCTGGCGAAAATGAACATCATACTCTCTGACCAAACTAAGTTCCAAAGGGTAACGAAGGACACTACAGCCGAATTAAAAGCAAAGGTCAACAAACTGATCGAAACTGTGAACGCCAAGAAATCCGGACTCCACCTGCCAAAGATCATTGGGGAATATAAACCTGGATATGCGTATGGAAATGTCAAGACGCACAAGCCTGGAAACCCACTTCGGCCAATCATTAGCCAGATACCCACACCCACGTACAGACTGGCGAAGCGACTCAACGGCCTGCTGACTCCTTATGTTCCCTGCGCCTTCAGCCTGAAGTCTCCAAAGGAATTTGTGGACTTACTGCGGGGCGCACGGGCCACAGGGATAAGAGCCTCGTTGGACGTAGAATCGCTGTTTACCAACGTACCTGTGGACGAGACAATCGGAATGATAGCCGACAGAGTGTATCGTGATCCAGCCTGTACTCCTCTTGACATGCCAGAAAGTATTCTGAGGAAACTACTCCAAGCTTGTACTAAAGAGGCACCCTTCTTGAGCCCGGATGGGCACATGTATAAGCAAGTAGATGGGCTCGCCATGGGTTCTCCCCTAGGTGTCCTGTTTGCCAACTTCTACATGGGTACCATCGAGCAAAAAGTCTTAGTCGACATGAACTTGAAACCGGCCATATACTGCAGGTATGTTGACGACATTTTTACACAGGTACCTGATGTCAGACATCTGCAGGAGCTGAAGGAGGCATTTGAGCAGAGTTCCGTGCTGCGTTTCACTTACGAGACGGAAAAGGATGGGAAGCTGCCTTTTCTAGATGTAACAGTCATGGAAAAGGGCGGAGGTTTCCACACTGCAGTCTACACAAAGGAAACAAACATAGGAATGTGCCTAAATGCCAACAGCGACTGCCCTGACAGGTACAAGAGGAGTGTTGTTAACGCATACGTCGACCGTGCTCTCAGCCACAGCTCAGAATGGAAGCAAGTCGACGAAGAACTCTGTAGGGTAAGGCAGGTCCTAGTCAATAACGGCTTCTCCAATGGTTTCATCGAAGACATCATAAGAAGGAAAGTGAAAAGCCATGCAACCTCCGAAGAGACAACTAACACAACACCTATACCCCCTATTAGACTATTTTACAGGAACTTCTTTTCCACAGCTCATAAAACAGAGGAAAGGGTCCTGAAAGATATTGTTAATAGAAACGTTATCCCTACAGACAAAAATCAGAGGATACAACTGACGATTTACTATAAAACCAGAAAAACGGCCAGCCTACTCATGAGAAACTCTCCAGACACAAAACAGAACGCTTTAAAAGAGACTAACGTCGTCTATGCCTTCAAATGCCCTCTTGGGGACTGTAAGCTCCAAAAAAACCAGTATATAGGCAAGACAACAACATCTCTTTCTAGGCGTTTAACGATGCATAAACAACAGGGCTCCATTAAGGAACATATAATCTCTTCCCATAACCAAACCATCGCCAGAGAAATCCTAGTAAACAACACAGAAATCATCGATAGATACAGCGATAGCAGGCGGCTTGACGTTTGCGAGGCACTACACATCAAGAAGTCAACACCAGCAATCAACAGCCAATTATTGCACAACTATATTCTACCCACCTCAAGACTCCGCTCCAATATAGAAGCATCAAGAAATATGGACCAATAGGCTTTCTACAAACACTTCTATTCAATACCCATTGTTTCTGTTCTGTCTTGTGTTGATACTTTTAATACCCTATTAATATCCCCTAGTGTTCTGTCTTGTGTTAATGCCACATCATCCTTCCCACCTCACTCAAATGTAATGCCACATCACCCTTCCCACCTCACTCAAATGTAGATATAAAATCAGGGAAACGCAAGTTCTAATCAGTTGTGTATTTGTGAAGTCTTTGAAAATATAATAAGTTTTACGAAACGCGCCCGTGTCGCGTCAGACTAGAAATAAAAATGAATTTTGGAGAAGTGATTTTTGATTTACCTCCAACAGTGAAGCGTAATGTACGAAAGATTGAGAAAATTCGTGTTAGAATTATTAATCTTACTTTTTCGGTCATATTTAATAATATATATATATATATATATATATATATATATATATATATATATATACAACTTTAGAACACTTTCCCACCAGGAGACTCGAACCCTAGCCAGCACAGAAGCCTTCCAGCAACTGGCATAACAGGTACGCCTTAACCCGCTCCACCACCTGCTCAGACCCTTAAAAGAGATGGTAATTTCGGAGTATTTATATACCCCAAAGATCACCACCTCCCAAGAGCACTAGAGCAAGTGAGGGGTCATTTATACGTTTATTTCATCAAGTCCCTGTTAATATGGGAAGACACAGTGTCTATGCTTAAGGCACAACTCTCCTAAACACGAGAGTGAAGTATACAACTTTAGAACACTTTCCCACCAGGAGACTCGAACCCTAGCCAGCACAGAAGCCTTCCAGCAACTGGCATAACAGGTACGCCTTAACCCGCTCCACCACCTGCTCAGACCCTTAAAAGAGATGGTAATTTTGGAGTATTTATATACCCCAAAGATCACCACCTCCCAAGAGCACTAGAGCAAGTGAGGGGTCATTAATACGTTTATTTCATCAAATCCCTGTTAATATGGGAAGACACAGTGTCTATGCTTAAGGCACAACTCTCCTAAACACGAGAGTGAAGTATACAACTTTAGAACACTTTCCCACCAGGAGACTCGAACCCTAGCCAGCACAGAAGCCTTCCAGCAACTGGCATAACAGGTACGCCTTAACCCGCTCCACCACCTGCTCAGACCCTTAAAAGAGATGGTAATTTTGGAGTATTTATATACCCCAAAGATCACCACCTCCCAAGAGCACTAGAGCAAGTGAGGGGTCATTTATACGTTTATTTCATCAAATCCCTGTTAATATGGGAAGACACAGTGTCTATGCTTAAGGCACAACTCTCCTAAACACGAGAGTGAAGTATACAACTTTAGAACACTTTCCCACCAGGAGACTCGAACCCTAGCCAGCACAGAAGCCTTCCAGCAACTGGCATAACAGGTACACCTTAACCCGCTCCACCACCTGCTCAGACCCTTAAAAGAGATGGTAATTTCGGAGTATTTATATACCCCAAAGATCACCACCTCCCAAGAGCACTAGAGCAAGTGAGGGGTCATTTATACGTTTATTTCATCAAGTCCCTGTTAATATGGGAAGACACAGTGTCTATGCTTAAGGCACAACTCTCCTAAACACGAGAGTGAAGTATACAACTTTAGAACACTTTCCCACAAGGAGACTCGAACCCTAGAACCCTATAAACGTATAAATGACCCCTCACTTGCTCTAGTGCTCTTGGGAGGTGGTGATCTTTGGGGTATATAAATACTCCGAAATTACCATCTCTTTTAAGGGTCTGAGCAGGTGGTGGAGCGGGTTAAGGCGTACCAGTTATGCCAGTTGCTGGAAGGCTTCTGTGCTGGCTAGGGTTCGAGTCTCCTGGTGGGAAAGTGTTCTAAAGTTGTATACTTCACTCTCGTGTTTAGGAGAGTTGTGCCTTAAGCATAGACACTGTGTCTTCCCATTTTAACAGGGACTTGATGAAATAAACGTATAAATGACCCCTCACTTGCTCTAGTGCTCTTGGGAGGTGGTGATCTTTGGGGTATATAAATACTCCGAAATTACCATCTCTTTTAAGGGTCTGAGCAGGTGGTGGAGCGGGTTAAGGCATACCTGTTATGCCAGTTGCTGGAAGGCTTCTGTGCTGGCTAGGGTTCAAGTCTCCTGGTGGGAAAGTGTTCTAAAGTTGTATACTTCACTCTCGTGTTTAGGAGAGTTGTGCTTATATATATATATATATATATATATATATATATATATATATATATATATATATATATATATATATATATATATATATATATATATATATATATATATATATATATATATATATATATATATATATATATATATATGTGTCGTACCTAGTAGCCAGAACGCACTTCTCAGCTTACTATGCAAGGCCCGATTTACCTAATAAGCCAAGTTTTCATGAATTAATTGTTTTTCGACTACCTAACCTACCTAACCTATCTTTTTCGGCTACCTAACCTAACCTAACCTATAAAGATAGGTTAGGTTAGGTTAGGTAGGGTTGGTTAGGTTCGGTCATATATCTACGTTAATTTTAACTCCAATAAAAAAAAATTGACCTCATACATAATGAAATGGATAGCTTTATCTTTTCATAAGAAAAAAATTAGAGAAAATATATTATTTCAGGAAAACTTGGCTTATTAGGCAAATCGGGCCTTGCATAGTAGGCTGAGAAGTGCGTTCTGGCTACTAGGTACGATATATATATATATATATATATATATATATATATATATATATATATATATATATATATATATATATATATATATATATATAAATGAAAATGCATGGAAATTGCATTCACTTAATCAATGAAAATTATATCACTAGATAAATTATACGTAATTATACAGACCTCAGGGGTCCACTGACAACCCTGCAACACTGGCCTTCCTACCTCTGCAATGATATAATTAACATGCGGCAACATGGCATTAATCTAGACTCTGAACGATTATATAGAATCGACAGACTGGGATCACTTACATAGTAAATCTCTACACTGACCGGTTACATACTTGAGTCAGTCTACACACAACATATATCTATATACTTCTACATTTGGTACTGTGTAAACATCCATCTCCAGGTGCATCACAAACAGTCACCTGGATGTCAGTACAGACAGCTGTCTCTCAGCTGCTTCCCTCGCCTGGCAGGCGCTATGGGACCACACAGCTGTTACTGGTCCTGAGACACTGTAACAATTATTAATGTGTACTCACGATTTCCACTCTCATTACGTTCATTTCCCCGGTCACTACCTCAATGGTTGAAGAACACCTAGCTCGCTCCACGTGCGTCAACTAGGTGTGGCCCTAAGGAGTCCAGGGCATGTGACCAAGCGTGGCCCAAGGGGGTGGCCAAGGCATGTGGCCACCGTGTGGCCCTAAAGGGTGGCCGTTGAGTAATGCGGGGCGTCACAGCACCCCACCCGGGATAAGCTGGCGAGCAGGGTGGCCAGGGTGTGGCCATCACATGACCCCACTGTGTCTGGCCACGGAGTGGTGCAGCGCACACATTGGGGTTTGCGTCAGGCTGGCTGGCTGGCGGCCACAGGCATACACAACGTGGATAGGAGAGCACCCACATCCACATCTGTGGGAACCGACCTGTGAGATTTATATTTATTTAATTTATATGAATTTATATAGAATTTATATACTTCGATAGCAATTTGTATGATGATAAGTGGACTGTATTTCTGCAATAATCTCACAAATCGATCCTCTACACATTAGGGGGGGGGGTTTATATTGAATTTATATATATGCAGCCAATCAAACTACAGTATTAACTACACATTGAAGAGGTTCCTTATCTTATTGTACAGCAGGCCTTAGTCCACCAGGTATAACCAGGATGTAGACACCAAATTATCCTCTTTGAGGTAGCTTTCATCACCCAGTAACTGGTACACAAAGCATGCTTCCTTGTCTTGACCTGTCAAAAGGGCGCTAGCTATGAAGCCAGAATCCTAATATATGACAGCTATATCAGAGAAAACACTGTACAAGGAACAATAAAGACCTAGGCTTAATTACCTTTAGTATGAGGCGATCTCGTATTCTAACCGGATCACCCTATCTAATGACATTAATGGCCACAAATGATAGATAAATGGGTTTCGGCAGAACACTTAACTTGTATTTGTTGACAGCGTGTTGATGATGGTACACTATTGGTTTCCATAACACTTTGTCCAAGTAAAATTAACAGGAGCCGAATTGCTCCCATGTCTCTGGTCTAAGTACAATAACAATGGCTGACCACTCCCTCCTCACTGACGCTACTGGTCTACATTGTCCAGATGACAGGAAGTGATAGAAGGGTCACATTTACTCTATTTTAATTCTGATAATTAAGTTAATTTATATGAGATGTTTTTATGATGGTAAAGTCCAAAGACTAATGTATTTAAGAATAATTCCCACCATAATTGGTGGTGAATTTATAATAGTATGTGGTAATGTATCCCGTTTTCTATAGACGGAAATTCCACTACAAGTTACATTTTCTATGGGTAACTTGTTTATACAACACAGCAATATTATCTGTCTGTATGATATTATTAAATGGTGTCGGATTTTCCGACAACATCATACCAGAGCATGCCTCGCTCGTACACCGGGTGTGATAATGGCCGGCGTCACCACATGGCGGACACAGCAAGGTGGAATTCAAAGCCCAACAGGGGCCTGTAATATCACCACAATTACATTAGGAGGCCCTGCCCTTATTCTACCAATTGTCCGTTAACATAGACAGGATAACCGATGCCGATGTGAGCCAGCATCTGATACACCATGAGGCCTGTCAGCTGCTTCATGGGTGAACACTGTCTCTTAGATTTTCACTGTTCCTTCCGTGCTCCTTGGCCCCATTTCACGCAAATTGAGCCTTGACTCACCCCAAGATAGAAGGAGTGCCATGCACGATGAGTAATAAGGATGACACAGCGATTAACGGTGTTGGAGGTGGCAGACACCACCCCCATCTGGAGACACCTTGTCCTCAGCTCGCCGCCCAGCTCAGACTGAAGATTTGGTGGGCATAGGGAAACTCAAATGCCCGTCTCCCCCCCCCCCCCCACCTTGTCTTGACCAATCAGCACGAAGCCGGCACAGCCCATGGTGCCGCTTTCAATCACCTCCTTTCGCGCCTAAAACGAAAGTGGCTTTGTGGTCTAGGCACCACGAAGCTAAGGTGCCTAGACCAATCACAGACGCCTTCACCATGAGGTGTCCCGTGACGTCATATGGAGGGGGAGGCCTAGGAGTGTGGCGTCATACCTCACATGGTGGGGGAGGCGACGTTCACCCCTCTGTCCCCCCCACCTCTAAAACCGTTGGCGAGTCAAATACCCACCTACACCTCACTCACTCTTAAATCCCATTTCACAGAAAACAGGATAAATTCTGTAACTCTCTCTACAGAGCAGTCACAGACCTCTGGCTAGTCTTAAACGATGGTCCTTAGCATACGCTTTCATCCAACACCACACAAGTGCATGTAGTTTGAAAACTTCTTGTCTAGAGTTCCTAGAGCGACTCTAGCCTAATCTTGAAAACTAGAAAAACTAGCTGAGGGAATTTTCATTCCCTCACAAGGAGGTCGTTCCCGGTTGTGTTATCATATGACAGAGGTCGTTCCAGGCAGTGTTATCATATAAGGAGGTCGTTACCGGCAGTGTCACTATACGAATTGGGTCGTTCCCCGTAGTGTTAAAATATGAGGAGGTTGTTTCCGGCTGTGATATCATATAAGAAGGTCGTTCCTGGCAGGGTTACCATACGAGATGGGTCGTTCCCGGCATTGTTACCATATGAGGAGGTCGTTCCCGCAAGTGTTAGCATCGTTAGCATTGGTGGTCGTTCATGGCAGTGTTACCATATAAGGTGGTCGTTCCAAGAAGTGTTACCATACTAGGCGGTTATTCTCTGTGGTGTTATCATTTGAGGAGGTCGTTCCAGGCAGTGTTACCACATGAGGAGGTTGTTCTCGGCAGTGTTACCATATGAGGTGGTCGTTCCCAGCAGTGTTACCATATCAGGTTGTCGTTCCCGGCAGTGTTACCATATCAGGTTGTCGTTCCCGGCAGTGTTACCATATGAAGAATTCGTTCCCAGCAGTTTTACTATATAAGGTGGTCGTTCCCGACAGTGTTACTATATTAACTGTGTCGTTTATTTAGTGTTACCATATGAAGACGTCGTTCCAGAGAGTGTTACCATATGAAGACGTCGTTCCAGAGAGTGTTACCATATGAGGTGGTCGTTCACTGCAGGGTTACCATATGAAGAGTTATTTAACGGCACTGTTATCGTAAGAGGAGGTCATTCCCGGCAGTGTTACCATACGACATGGGTCGTTCCAGGCAGTGTTACCATATGACATGGGTCGTTCCCGGCAGTGTTATCATATGAGGAGGTCGTTCCCAGCAGTATTACCATATAACGTGGTCGTTTCAGGCAGTCTTACTATATGAGGTGGTCGTTCCTGGCAAAGTTACCATATGAGGTGGGTCGTTCCAGGCAGTGTTACCATTTTAGGTTGTCGTTCCCGGCAGTGTTACCCCTATAAGGTGGTCATTCCCGACAGTGTTACCATATGATGAGGTCGTTCCCGACAGTGTTACCATATGAGGTGGGTCGTTCCTGGCAGTGTTACCATATGAGGTGGGTCGTTCCCGGCAGTCTTAACATGTGAGGTGATCGTTCCTGGCAGTGTTACCATATGAGGTGATCGTTCCTGGCAGTGTTACCATATAAAGTCTTCGTCCCCAGCACGGTTTTCGTATAAGGTGGTCATTCCCGGCAGTGTTATCATATGAGGAGGTCGTTCCCGTCAGAATTGCCATATTAGGAGGTAGTTCGCAGCAGTGTTACCTTATGAAGAGGTCGTTCCCGGCAGGGTTGCCATATGCGGTTATCATTCCCCGCAGTGTTAGCTTATGAGGTTGTCGTTCCTGGTAATGTTATCATAAGAGGAGGTCGTACCGGCAGTGTTACAAAATGTGGAGGTCATTCCCGGAAGTGTTTCCATATGAGGTGGGTCGTCCTCGATACTGTTAGCATATGAGGTGTTTCGTTCCCGTCAGTTTTACCATATAAGCTGGTCGTTCCTGGCCGTATTACCATATAAGGTAGTCGTTCCATGTAGTGTAACCTTATGAGGAGTTCATTCCCGACAGTGTTATCATATGAGGTGGGTCATTTCCAGCAGTGTTAACATATAAGGAGGTAGTTCCCGGAAGTGTTACCATATGAGGTGGTCGTTCCCGTCAGTGTTACCATATAAGGTGGTCGTTCCCGGTAATGTTACCATATAAGGAGGTCTTTCCCCTGCAGTGTTACCATGTGAGGTGGTCGTTTCCGGCAGTGTTGCCATTCGAGATGGGTCGTTCTCGGCAATGATACCAAATGAGGTGGTCGTTCCTGTCTGTGTTACCATATGAGGAGGTTGTTCCCTGCAGTGTTACCATATGAGGAGGTCGTTCCCAGCTGTGTTACCATATGAGGAGGTCGTTTCCTGCAGTGTTACTGCAGGGAAGGGTTAATCCCTGTAGATTACCATGACGGCATCAACTCTGACCTCATGACTCAGTGACTGTTGACCTGTCCCCATGGTTAACTTGTACTGAGGTGTAACTTTTCCATTGTTTGCCGAGGCCTAACACATCAAAAAGTCAAAACCAGCAATCAACAGCCAATTACTGCATAATTACATACTTCCCACTTCGAGACCCCGAATCAACACAGAAGCATGAAGATAAAACACACAATGTACCCATTGATTCACTTGTTCATCTCAATTATGTCCTGAATCATCTCACTCCAAATGAATATAAAACGCATTAACAGAATATGTAAAATTGTCATTGAAAATGTAAGAGGTGTCTTGTGAAACGCTTGTAGGCATCTAGGGTGCATGACAGTCGTTGGTGTTGACAACGGTTTTATACAGCCGAAACGTTCATCTTCCTTTCCTATATCTTTGTGGATTTTCCGCATACAAATGATTAGTGTTTCGTGATAGTCAATTGTGTGTATATGTATATATATATATAAATATATATATATATATATATATATATATATATATATATATATATATATATTTATATATATATATATATATTTATATATATATATATATATATATATATATATATATATATATATATATATATATATATATATATATATATATATATATATATATATATATATTATTAAATATGACCAAAAAAGTAAGATTAATAATTCTAACACGAATTTTCTCAATCTTTCGTACATTTCTTTTCACTGCTGGTGGTAATTCAAAAATCAATTCTCCAAAATTCATTTTTATTTCTAGTCTGACGCGACACTTGAGCGCGTTTCGTAAAATTTATTACATTTTCAAAGACTTTAGTTTACACATACACAACTGAATAGAACTTACACATCTCCGATTTGTTTATATCTACATTTGAGTGAGGTGGATGGGGTGAGGTGGTATTAATAGGGTATTAAATTCATCAACACAAGACAGAACACGAAACAATGGGTATTGAATGGAAGTGATTGTAGAAAGCCTATTGGTCCATATTTCTTGATGCTTCTATATTGGAGTCTTGAGGTGGGTAGAATATAGTTGTGCATTAATTGGCTGTTGATTGCTGGTGTTGACTTCTTAATGTGTAGTGCTTCGCAAACGTCAAGCCGTCTGCTATCGCTGTATCTATCGATGATTTCTGTGTTGTTTACTAGGATTTCTCTGGCGATGGTTTGGTTGTGGGAAGAGATTATATGTTCCTTTATATATATATATATATATATATATATATATATATATATATATATATATATATATATATATATATATATATATGTATATATATATATATATATATATATATATATATATATATATATATATATATATATATATATATATGTATATATATATATATATATATATATATATATATATATATATATATATATATATATATATGTCGTACCTAATAGCCAGAACTCACTTCTATGCCTACTATTCAAGGCCTGATTTGCCTAATAAGCCAAGTTTTCATGAATTAATTGTTTTTCGACTACCTAACCTACCTAACCTAACATAATCTAACTTTTTCGGCTACCTAACCTAACCTAACCTATAAAGATAGGTTAGGTTAGGTTAGGTAGGGTTGGTTAGGTTCGGTCATATATCTACGTTATTTTTAACTCCAATAAAAAAAATTGACCTCATACATAATGAAATGGGAAGCTTTATCATATCATAAGAAAAAAATTAGAGAAAATATATTTATTCATGAAAACTTGGCTTATTAGGCAAATCAGGCCTTGCATAGTAGGCTGAGAAGTGCGTTCTGGCTACTAGGTACGACATATATATATATGTGTGTGTGTGTGTGTGTGTGGGTGGAGGCCTGGTCGAGAACCGGGACGCGGGGACACTAAAGCCCCGAAATCATCTCAAGATAACCAGGAATCATCCAAAATTACCATCATCTTTTGAACGGTCGATTGGTGAAGGTGTCCTAAACACCAGTTGCATAGTGCTCCTGGCAGTATGGGTTCGAGTCACTTCTGGGGTTTATATATATATATATATATATATATATATATATATATATATATATATATATATATATATATATATATATATATATATTAAAAAATTATTGAAAGCATTTATGTGGCCATTGCCTACTAGGGATACGACATTCAAAAAAGGCGTTTATCTGGCTGTGACAAGTTACTTTACTTCCTTGCAGCAGGATGCAAGGACTAGCATTATGTTGCATGGTCGCACTCATGGCCAGCAGCTGGAGGGTGGAGGCGACGCTGCCACCGCCGGAGAGGGCTTACAAGATCCTCGTGCCCATCCCCGCTGTCAGGAGAAACCATTGGAACCTCTTCAAGCCACTGTTGCTGGCACTGGCTGACAGGGGCCACCAGGTAATGCCCATCTTCCGGTTTCAATATTAACCTGCCTCGATTGATTGTTTTATTGGTCTGTTTACCTCCATCCCTTCCTCTTTCACTCTCTCTCTTGGTAAGTCTTATGAAGTATTACAATTCCTCCTTAACTGTGAATGTGATGTCTAACATACTTTTCTGTGTCCGTATATTGTTGTTTTTCCTGCCTGCTTATATACGTTCGTAGGTGAAGACTCTCTGCTTAACTGGACCTGACCAGTTGAAAACTAATTAAAAAATATGTGAAGTATATAGTATATTCCTCTGTATACACACAACCTTTATTTTTCTTTTCAAGAATACAGTTGTTTCAGCTGTTTGACATTTTCTGCTATAATATTCATTTGTAAAACATTCATTCTGTATTTATCTACAACTAAAATACTATGTTTATGCTCATTTGTTCTATATTATACACAACGTCCCTTGATGTTGTGGTGTTCATAATCAGTATAATGAACATGTAATCTTCAGAACTCTTTCTTCTGAAGATTATCACTTGGGCTCTGACTCCTTTACACAGCAAGGAAACGTTTATGGATTCGATTTAAGCAAGGTAGATAGTTCCAACTTCCTTGTGGAGGGACTCCATGTTCTTTGCGAATGAAACTGTTCTTTGGTCTGGAGTTATTTCCGAAGGTATATATATAAATAAATAAATAAATAAATAAATAAATAAATATATAAATAAATATATATATATATATATATATATATATATATATATATATATATATAAATATATGTATATATATATATATATATATATATATATATATATATATATATATATATATATATATATATATATATATATATATATATATATATATATATATATATATGCCTCTGTTACCTAGCAGTATAATAGGTACCTGGGTTTTAGTCAGCTGTCACGGGCTGCATCCTGGGGGTGGAGGCCAGGTCGAGGACCGGGCCGTGGGGACACTAAAGCCCCGAAATCATCTCAAGATAACCTCAAGATATTGGTACGGAGTCTTGAAGTGGGTAGAATATAGTTGTGCATTAATTGGCTGTTGATTGCTAGTGTTGACTTTTTGATGTGTAGTGCCTCGCAGATGTCAAGCCGCCTGCTATCGCTGAATCAATCGATGATTTCTGTGTTGTTTGTTAAGACTTCTCTGGTGATGGTTTGGTTGTGGGAAGAGATTATATGTTCTTTAATGGAGCCCTGTTGCCACTGCAATGATAATCGCCTGGAAAGAGATGTTGTTGTCTTGCATATATACTTAGTTCTTTGGGGCTTTTAGTCCTCAAGTGGACATTTGAAGGCATAGACGACGTTGGTCTCTTTTAAGGCATTCTGCTTTGTGTCTGGAGAGCTTTTCATGAGTAGGCTGGCCGTTTTTTTTTTTTTTGGTTTTATAGTAAATGGTCAATTGTATCTTCTGATTTTTGTCTGTAGGGATAACGTTCCTATTAACTATATCTTTCAGGACCCTTTCCTCCGTTTTATGAGCTGTGGAAAAGAAGTTCCTGTAAAATAGTCTAATAAGGAGTACAGGTGTTAGTTGACTCTTCAGAGGTTGCATGGCGTTTCACCTTCCTTTTTATGATGTCTTCAACGAAACCATTGGAGAAGTCGTTGTTGACTAGGTTAATCATTGTCACCAAGACATTCAATGAACTACGTTAACATACATCCCTAGGACGGCACTTAAAGATAATTAACAAATTAATTGTTTGGCGGTGGTTCCAACAAGTTTTGCTCTTATAGTGGCTATTCTTTGTTTGGTCTTGTTTTCTAAGGCTGGTAAGTTGGTTTCCATTCTAAGGTTCTCTCTACGCGTCCATATAGGTGCTCACAGCATTGTTCTCAGAGCATCATTTTGAGACACTTCCAGTTTCTACCAATGGTTATCACTGAGGGATGTAAGAGCAGGAGCAGCATAGTCAGTGAGTGAGCAAACTGCTTGAATATAGTAAATTTTGAGTGCTGGTTGAAATGCACCCTCTCTAAGACTTGTTCGGGAGCGCAAAGCTAAGTTTCTGGCTTTAAATCTTTGCCGAAGATATTTAATTTCTTGAGTAAATTTCAACTGGTTGTCTATTATGACTCTAAGGTATTTAAAAAAGGGTAACCCTCTTTATTTTGTGTCCTTGTATTGCGAGTCTGATGTCTTGAGTTCTCATTTTAACGGCCATTGCTTTGGTTTTATTGCTGTTTATTTTCACTGCTATGCGTTCCGCTCCCCTGCTGATGATGTCTAGGCATTTTAGTGTATAGTTACTGGCGCCTTTGCCATTGATGATGACCACAAAGTCGTCTGCATAGTTAAGCAGTTTGGCTTTTGGCTTGAGCTTTATGAATTGTTCCATGAGACAGTTGATGAGGAAGGGGCTTAGTATTCCTCCCTGCGGAATCCCATTTTTCCAGCCTCTTTGAAGAGGACGTTTTTCCTTGGAATTTGACTTTAGCTTCTCTGTTAAGCAGGCTTCCTTTGACAAAGACAAGAGCACGTCCTTTGATTTCTTTATCCACCAGGCAGCACAGTGTAGCTGGAGCATTGGCTAGCTTGAAGACTTTTTCTAGGTCTAGACAAATAAGGATTCCTGATTTGTCATTGATTTGATCCAAGAGGGAGGAAAAGCATTCTGTGGTTCCAACACCTTTTCTGTCAGCAAACATATTTTGGTGCAGTGAAATGGCTTACCAGTCAATCCGATTAAGGGCCATTCTTTCCACAGTTTTGGCCAGACAGCTTATTAATGAGATGGGTCTTGGATTTCCTGGGTCTTTAGATTTTGGAATGGGAACTATAATTGCTCTGTTCCAAGAGAGTGGACGAGTTCTTGTCACCCATACTCTGTTGATGAGATTCAAGAAGGCTTCTTCATCATTTTCTCCTAGCTTGGCCAGCATGTTGTAAGTGATTTTATCCTCAACTGGAGCTGTGTGTTTAATTTTCTTTGTAGCTCTTCTGAGTTCCTTCAGATTGAAAGGTTGGTCTAGTTCGTCAGGTAAGGCTAAAACATCGTTTATTCGTTTCTATTTTGCTTCTTGAAGTCTTTGAAACTCCCATAATTTCGACGTTCTCATCATAGTTAGGCAGGTCTGTGAATTGCCGTGGCATTGATATGATTTCTTACTAGTATTGAAGTGCCTCTGGTTCAATTAAACCTTGTGCAATTAGGCTGTGGAAATCTTGATTCCTGGGATATGGATACTACTTTCAGACCTGGTGAGTGTTTCTTGAAGTAAAACAATATCAATGTTGTCCTTGAGAAGCACTGCTCTGAGTGTTTGTGCTTTGTTTTTGAATCCTTAGATATTCCAATGAATAATCTTGTTATTGTCCATTATTCTGTTAGAGTTGAATGCATTGAACCCATGGTGGTTTCTAATGAGCTGATTTCCCAGACGGCTTGTGTCTTCTTGGTTGGAGTGGAGACTGCCATTGGGTGCTAAAACAATTCAGTTTCATCACCTTCTTCGATTTCTACTTTGTCAACCTTTTCAGGTGGGGCTTGTAGAAAAAAAATGGAAGAAATAATTTCAGTAGATTGTTTTTTTAACTCTGTTAACATTTCCTTCCTTGACTACGGGTTGGTCTGTTCCAATGCTTGGAATGCTTTGTCAAGCATCTTGCTGAAGGTCTCTGTCAGGGAGGCAATAACCATTGGAACAGTAGTCACTTGATACGCCTTTGGCTGCCTTTCTTTTGATTGGTAGGTAGGGAGACTCTGGGTTGGGTCGTGGTGTCTTTGCTACATCCAGCTACTGCGGCATTTGATGATACGGAGGTCGTCATTCGTGCATTGGAGGTCTTGGGGGCAGTAGCAGGTGTATTTATTTTGCTGCTTTGATCTGTTCGGTTGTTGTTGCCTTGTGGAGTAGTGCTCTGTTTTCTGCAGTTATTGGAGGCCCTGTTCTTATTTAGACTGGCAGGAATTGGTGCTTTTATATGTTGCTGATTTTTAATTCCATTTATTCAGACCTGCGAGGAGCGTTCCAATTGCTTTTAACTGAGGATCTGGTAGTTTGCGGTCTTGGAGTTGTGACTTTTGGTTGCTGGGTAGATCCGAAGGCTTGTATTTTTTTTACCTTTCTGGACATCGTTTGTTCCAGGCGTGATGTGCATTCTCTCAATTTGGACATTTTGCGTTTGTTGGCAAAATCTTCTTTATGCAGATTTTTGCATATGTCAGTGATGTGTAGCTCGCTGCACATCTCCACATCGCTCCGAACCTCTGCAGCCATTATTATGGTGGCCGAAGCACTGACATCTGTTACACCACATGGACTCTGGATTGTACAGCCTTAACCTGAATTGCTCATAGATCCCTACATTCGGAGTTTTGATGCGAAGTCCTTTTATTGATACAAGCACCTGTCGTGTTTCTACATTGTCGTGCTTACACCTTTCCGTTGTTGTGGCATTGTGGCCTTCTCAGAGCCTGTTTGCATTGATTTCAACATGTTCCAATGTAATTTTCAGTTACATCAATGCAAGTTTTAATTTCAATTCAACAGATTTCAATGTACTGTCATCTTGGTTACTTTTCCTCTGGTTTTAGTTCAACTAGGTCTTCCGTATTCATGAGGTTTGTAATTATATCTGGGTTAGCTGTGGATATGTTATATCTGCCTCTGTTGTCGGGTTTGGCTCTGAGATCTGATCCTGGGTGATCTTTTTTCCAGTGCTGCAATGTAGGCATAAGTGAGACCATCTACTGTTTTTTTAGTTTTGAAGATCGTCCTCTGCATTGGTGTGGGGGCTGCTCTTGGGTTCTGGCTGGCTTCTGAATTGATTTCTTCGGGCATTTCTTAATTTTTTTTCGCTTATTTGTCTTCCCGTTTCCTACAATTTGCCAAGGTGGCTCATTGTATGTGGAATTATCCTCTGGTTCATTGTTCCTGTCTACTTCAGCAATTTTCCTTGCTCTTGACACGAGATTACTGTGTCCTTCTGACCTTAATAATTTTAGAAGGATGATCAGGAGAGTCATTTCCTGGGGGACATGGTCGCACTGCACTTAACTATGCAATGTTAAGTAAGGTGAATGAATGCTTCCTCCCGAATGAGCCTCGTGGGAGCTACATGGGCTCTCGTCCTCCAGACAAATGCCGTGACGTCATGCAATGAACAGTATAGGCCTCTCGCGCCAAAACTAGGATCTTCTCCATTGGTTCCGGCACCACCAGCAACTTATGGTATAGTCTGGTGCCATCAGCTCCCAGAACAATGCCCCGGTGTTTCTGAGGGAGTTTGGGGGATCTTGTAACCACAAAACCAACGACTTTGTGAGGGGAAGGCTGTTTCACTCCCCACACTACCATCTCACTCCAACAATTTCTCCCCCTGGTAGGGAGAGGGTCCTCCACTCCTGGTAACAGAATCCTGCATTCTGCATTGCAGCTGACTCAGGAGACCCAGGTCGTAACAGCTGATCTCATTGTACTTATCTCGTGGTACCGAGTGCTTTGATACTCCACTCGATAAACTTCAGGTACCAAATAACGGAGTTGCATCTTGCAAGCACAACGTCCTTAACATCAAGCAATGAGTTTTTGCTCTGAGAGTGCACACTCTCACATCACTTCCAATTCCAAATGCATGTTGCTTGCAATCATGCATCAATACAAGCACAAGTTTATGCTTGCATGTTGATGCTTGCAACAAGCAATGTGCAAGCTTGCTTGCAACATAACAACTTCATTGATCCCTGATGACCACTCTATCCCCTGTATCTTTGGATTACACTTGCTCTTCTCCCTCAAGTGTTCGCTCTTCTTCCTTGCTTCCTCTCTGGTGTATCAAAGTCATGCAGCTGCTTGGTAAAGCGCTTGTGCATGCACTGGTGCAACAAACGGCTCAACACCTCGAATTTGTCACCAGACACATGATTTACACAATCAATCAGACCACATGAACCAAATTCTTCAATAACAGTACACCTGACCCGTATCTTTCTAAGTGACAGCTCGCTGTCAAACGCCTTGACACCTTTTCAGCTTCATGGATTCCAACAATGAGTCCTTCTTGACATGTGACACCTCGTGTCACCAAGTGACGGGTAAAATCAATCATCACTTTCTCTCCTTGCTCTTGACAGCACCGCAAGCAAACCCAATCACTGTATCAAACAAGCAGCACTTCCTCTCTTGCTAAAACCGTACTCTTCTGCACCATGAACGACTGTCAGTTGGTCCGGTGTCGCCTGACACCTGACACGTAGAGAGGAATTCCACATTCCACCTCCAATTCCTGCTGAGACTCCCGTTGTAGCTGATATTCTTGCATCTTCAATATTCCTCAGATCCTCATAAGGTGTCATTTGACACCTGACACTTTGAAGGACACCTCAAGTGACACCCTGCTCCACAGAGTCAATCTCCCTACCAAAGACCAGTTGAACACCATAGTAAGCTGTCTCCATCTCCTCTGGTGACGGTTGACACCTGACACTAATGGTATACCATGACCTCTGATTGTCGACACATGTAGCTGCCTTAAGTCTGGCACTACTGCAAGATACCTCTTCCACTTGTATCCTGTCTCACTTGACACTTAGGTTGGGTGACATCCCACCTCTAATTCCAGCTGAGACTTCCGTCGTGGCTGAAATTCTTATCTCTCCAACTTTCTTCAGTGTCCCATAAGGTGTCGTCTGACACCTGACACTTGAGATACAAACCCGAATGACATTTCGTACCACAGAGTTAATCCTTGCAGCAGAGGCCAGTCTGACACCACAAACTGCTGTCTCCTCCTTCTCTAGTGTTGGCTGATACTTGACACCGAAGGTATACCACTTGCCATGAGTGCCGACTCACGTGGCTACCTTAAGGTTGACATTACTGCAAGCAATTACTTTAACTGGAGTCACACGACACATGACATTACCTCTGCCTCCACATTTGACACCATTAGCTGTCTCTTTAATTCTTCGTCTCCAGTTGCTGGGACGAGAGACCTGACAGTCCTGTCAGCTATCGCCACTTGTGTCAACTGACACGTGACACTTCCGTTGACAATTATTCCTTCCTGCTTATTAGTGAAATTCTCTCTGATTCCACTCAATCTCTCCAAAGACAGGAATGTACCACGCCCTTCCTGGGACAACCTGCTGGGAATCTTACAAGAATTCGCTGACCATAACACTTCCGGACCGCCATTCATCCAGGCGACCTTGACCTTTAGGTGGCGTCCAGAGTTTGACAACACCCCGCGGCCAATTTGTGACCGTAGGGTAGACACACTACTGACCCACTTCCATCTGCCAAAAAAGAGTCGGCCAGCCGTTCGAGTTGCCAACTAGTTCCTTCATACAGTACTTCAGAACTACTGCATCCCTTACCACGACAGTCATCAACCTTACATTGATGTATTCCTGGACCTTAGCAGTACCCATATCTGCCTTTGTCACAATCATAGCATATAGTGACATCATCAAGCAGTTGCACCTCTCCATAGACCAGCTGCTGCCAACTGTCAACTGGATACCCTTTAAGACGTACTCGCTTCCACGTTCCAATCTGCTTCCGGGTAAATGACTACCATTCCATCTTGTCATTCATCACCCCACTGATGTTCACTGGGACAGTGACACCACGCAGCTTGAAATCATCTGAATTCACAGACCCAATGAAATCACTGAATGATTTCCTCGTGGATCTGGTTAAGACTTACCTCTTGGAGTTCCCAAAGTCTTTTACCTAGGCTTTCTGCCACCCTAGCATCCATCAAATTGCACCTCTGAGGTCCTTAATTAAACTTACTGTAACTTCGCTGGGTTGCTCCCCGACCGTCAAACATTCTTCAACACTTTGGTCTACCCTCTGACTTGTCATCCATAACGAGTCTGCCATGTCAAATTCCTTGTTGACTGGTTCATCATCCCCATATATCTTGGTCTGTGCTTTCAAGCTGCAGTCTTCCAACAAACCTTCCGTATGTATGATATCCCGTGATAACATGTAAGATCTGACATCATAACAAAGCTGTCCACTTAGCCCTACACTCTCCAAGTGTTCATGCCATACTCTGTGTTCCACAGAGTTCTGCAGACATGGTGACGTCTGGACACATCCACTGATGTCTCCCTCTGACATCACAGAGCTGTCCGACATGACAGACGTCAGGAGCAGCTGATGAGCTACAGTAGCAGGTTGCGATCCCACTAATTGCTCCATGCCGCTACCTCTGTACACACAAGTTCTTCAAAATCTAGGTCCCTTGAGGTCAATATATAGTCAACAACTGACTCACTACTGCGTCCAGTGTTTACCTTTTCTTTCGGTGACTTCACCTCTCTGGCTAATGTCACTTCTGTACTTTGTTTATTGTCACCGGTATCGTTGGTCAGACGATCACCATTACTGACAACAGTACATCTATTGACAGCTACCTAATGCTGCCTTCAGACTCCCTCCGAGTCTCCCCCCTTGAGGTGTTGACGTTTCACTTCTGGTGGACGTCTCCTCATCTAATACGAGGGTTATCGTCCGTTGGGACTCAAAGTTTGCTTGTTCGTTCCAGCTGTTCATTGGAAACTGAAAACACTATTCCTGATTCATGTTCATCGACTTAGCCAACTGATAAAATTTGTGGGGAACCGACTCGTGAACCGACTTCAATTCATAATAAATTAAATATTTATTTAATTTACATGAATTTATAGTGTAAATATTTATATTTAAACACTATAAATTCATGTAAATTAAATTTACGTTAATTTATATATTTCGATTGTAATGACCTGTGCATCTACTACCTGTCTCTACTCAATACCCCCAGCTTAACACTTCTTGCAGATCACTGTGACCCCTCAATGATCTACCAGTTAATATTAAAACTGAAATATTAAATGAGGGGGAAACAGAAAAAGAGGGGTTTATTAATTTAAAAATAAGGAATAAAAACTTAATAACACTGCCACCACCTTCCTGGAACCACCTGAATGTGACTAGACTACTGATCTCCCAGGAAGGAAAGAAATCAATAATCATGAACTCAAGGGCATATGAATCTTGGTAAATATAATTGCTTGAGGAGTAAACCATATAACCTCTACTTTACTTATTGAGAATCGAGGGACTTCAAATTCAGCACATGAATACCAGATATAAAAAGGAATAACACAGCATTTGATTTTTTTAGATTTAAAAAAAATCCTGGTTTGAGATTTAAAAAAAAAAAAAATTAAAACAAAAAAAAAAATAAAAAATTTAAGGATCCAGAGATATGCTGTGGTGGGCTCTTGCCACAGCTGTGGAGGGGAACACTCGGACCCTGAGAGGTAGTGTTCCTCTATTTGATTTTTTTTCTTTGAATTTTTAATGACATTGTTTTATTTTCAATGTTTCTATTTTATGTGATGTGATGAGTTTGATTTTGATTCTTGGAGGAATACCTTGATAGCTGAGGGCTATCCAAATGATTTAGCTATTTGTAAGTTGATAGGTATGTTTTTTTTTTTACATTTTGTTGTTGTTATATCAGGACAGGTATAGGATGTTTTGTCTTCCAGGTGGTTGGAAGGGATAGAGGGCTGTATCCAAGTTGGACAGCCGGGATTATATACGGTCTCTGTCCTAATTTGTTTTATGTATTATTGCTGTTGTTTTGTTTTCATGTTGCTATGTATTCCTACATTTTGGGGTGTAGGGTGTAGGGCACGCTTTTAAGGGTGCCATTTTTTGTGATTGGAGATTGTACAGAATTAGTTAGGATTAGATAATTTTCTTTTGCTTGTGAGGCACTGGTTCATTATGTAGTTAAGTTAAATGTTTTAATTTTTTGGGGAGTTAATTGTTATAGTAGGGCAGGATAAGAAATTTGTGCCTTAAAGTGCCTTACACACAAATTTCTTAATTCCGAAGAGGGGGAGTTGTAATGATCAGTGCAGACCATAGCTTCCCCCTTCCTCGTTTTCCCCTTCCCCTTCCCCCTTCCCCTTCCCCTTTCCCCTTCCCTTCCCCTTCCCCTTCCCCTTCCCCTCCCTTCCCTCGTTCGCCTTGCCCTCCCTTGTTTCCTTCCCTTCCCCTCCCATTTGTCAGTCCGACATACTGGTCATTCTCCCCCCCCCCCTCACCGCACGGTTGTTCATTTCCTGCTATATACTACCTTGAGTCAAGAGGTCCTCTCTTGTCCCCTCTCCGTGGCCACTCCAATTCCCCCTCATTTCCCAATCTATTCCCCATTCCTTCCCCTCTCCCCTGTTTTTGTCAGACAAGGTAATGGGTACCAGGTCATTTGTTTGTTTCATGTGAATGATGGACGAAACCTTCATACGCTCTAGAATGAGTATAGGGTGAACCGTTAACTACCACTCACAGAACGAGTATGGGGAACACAAGAACTACTGCTCATAGGATGAGTATGATTTGCATTCTAAACTACTCACAACGCAGAATAATGTGGTTACACAAACATACGTCGTCATTTTGGTAAGCAATCAAATTGTGGTTACAAAACATTTCCGATTCGCGTTTAATCTTGATCACTTCTGTATCGCCGATTAATGGCCGATTAATTTCCTGATGATTCCAGTAATGAACCACATTATATCTGGAGTTGTGGTTGAAGTGTGTGTAGTGTTCATGTGCACGACTTCCACTCTTCTTCAAGATCAGAGTGACGCCTCAGTATGCCCAGTTACGTGGAGCCTTAGTTCCCTGCCGTGTTCGCTCTCTTTCTCATGGTTTGCCTCCTGATAAGAATGTTCTTTAAGCAATTTCCTCCTGCTTCTCACACCTATGCTGCATCACACACCTGTGTTGCTTCATATCCACATGTGTTGCTTCACATCCACATGAGTTGCTTCACATCCACATGTGTTGCTTCACACACACTTGTGTTGCTTCACATATCTGTGATATTTCACACACCTGCGTTGCTTTACAAACACTCGTATTGCTTCTCACACATATGCTGCTTCACACACCTGTGTTGCTTCACACGCCTGTGTGGCTTCACACACACACCTGTGTTGCTTCACACTTACCTGTATTGTATCACACACACCTTGGGTGTTGCTTCACACATCTGTGTTGCTTCACACACCTGTGTTGCTTCACACGCCTGTATTGCTTCACACACTTGTGTTGCTTCACACACCTATGTTGCTTCACACACCTGCGTTGCTTCACACGCCTGTGTTGCTTCACATACACCCGTGTTACTTCCTATACAGTTGTGTTGCTTCACTCACCGGTGAAGCAACACGCTTGGCTGTGAAGATTTATACACTTGTGTTGTTTCATACAACTGTGTTTCTTTATATATTGCTGTATGCTTGACAACACTGTTACTTCAAAACTATGTTACTTCACATTTAACTGTGCTGCTTCATACACACCTGTGATGCTTCACGTACATCTGTGTTGCTTCACTGTGATACTTCACATCACTATATGCTTCATACACACACCTGTGTTGATTCATACACATGTGTTGCTTCATACTGGTGTGTGGCTTCACACACATGTGTGCTTTACACACATGTGTTGCTTCACACACCTATGCTGCTTAAAAAAACTGTGTTGCTTCATACACCTACATTGCGTCATTAACCTGTGTCACTTCACTCTTCTGTGTCGCTTCACTCACCTGTGTTGCTTCACACAGTGAGGCTGTGAGCTCCTATAGCGTTAGATCAGTTAAGGAGAAAAAATGAGCGGCAACATCACAGCTATACCGTGGGGACAGTAAGTCAGGTTGGGAGAATTGGCGAGTATAGTGTTTGTGAACAGGAATTATAGCAAACATAGTGATCGATCCCCCAAAGAGTGTGCACCGCGTAGATAGTATGTTATGTTGCATATGTTGAGTGACACTCAGTGAGAAGGATAGCTAATAGCATATCAAGAAGACGTGGACGTCATCGATGACCAGCAGAGGAGAGGACAGGCGACCCAACCCCATCATACGGACATCACATCATGCTCGCCTTGCGTGTTCTTGCTTGAAGTGGGCTAGTGGCAGGTACTCTCTCTAGGTCATCAATAAGGTGTACAGAGTGACTTACAATAATTAATTTAAAATATATCTGAGATATTTAGACCTTCAAATCGGGTGGCTCATTCTAGGTATGAGTTTTAGCACCTATGTGATACAAGGGCCCCCGTAACCATCAATCAGACCCCTCCCACCTCCCCACCCTCACGCTTCCCATGCCTTCACACTCTCCCAAAACACACCTCCCTCTCCCTCTATGAACAAACCCCCACTGTGTAACACCCACATCCCCACTCCCCTACACCCTCCTACTTGTATTCAAATAGACACGCCCACACCCACACCCACAAAGTACAAATGCTCACTCTCTCCCAAAACCACACCACCACCCCACATACTCACAAAGACACACACACACACACACACACACACACACACACACACACACACACACACACACACACACACACACACACACACACACACACACACACACACACACACACACACACACACAACAAACACACACACCACACACACACACACACACACACACACACACACACACACACACACACACACACACACACACACACACACACACACACACACACACACACACACACACCACACACACACACACACACACACACACACACAGTGATGTGGTGGAGGCTGACTCCATACACAGTTTCAAGTGTAGATATGATAGAGCCCAATAGGCTCAGGAATCTGTACACCTGTTGATTGACGGTTGAGAGGCGGGACCAAAGAGCCAGAGCTCAACCCCCGCAAGCACAACTAGGTGAGTACAACTAGGTGAGTACACACACACACACAAGGATAAACAAGGATACACAAGGATAAACTATTCAAAACTGGTGGTACGCGAACACGGGGACACAGGTGGAAACTGAGTACCCACATGAGCCACAGGGACGTTAGAAAGAACTTCTTCAGTGTCAGAGGTGTTAACAGATGGAATGCATTGGGCAGTGATGTGGTGGAGGCTGACTCCATACACAGTTTCAAATGTAGATATGACAGCCCAGGAGGCTCAGGAATCTGTATACCAGTTGATTGACAGTTGAGAGGCGGGACCAAAGAGCCAAAGCTCAACCCTCGCAAGCACAAATAGGTGAGTACACACACACACACAAGTAGGGTTGATGGGTTGTCACGAAATCCCTTTCTCTTAGGATGTGTTACTAGGTTTTTTCGCACGATCTTCTCCATCACCTTGCATGGTGATGGGGCCTCGTAGCCTGGTGGATAGCGCGCAGGGCTCGTAATTCTGTGGCGCGGGTTCGATTCCCGCACGAGGCAGAAACAAATGGGCAAAGTTTCTTTCACCCTGAATGCCCCTGTTACCTAGCAGTAAATAGGTAGTTAGTCAGCTGTCACGGGCTGCTTCCTGGGGGTGGAGGCCTGGTCGAGGACCGGGCCGCGGGGACACTAAAGCCCCGAAATCATCTCAAGATAACCTCAAGATGGTATATAAGTTAAGGCCTGTAGTTCAGTGCCCCTTGTCTGTCACCCTTTTTGTATATTTGGGACTACATTTACCGTCTTCCATATATCTGGTAGGTCTCCCGTTTCCAGTGGTCTACTATACACTATGGGGAGAGGCAAGCAAAGCGCTCCTGCACACTCTTTCAAACCCATGGTGAGATTCCGTCCGGGTCCAACAGCCTTACTCACATCCAGATCCAACAGGTGTCTCTTGACCTCTTCACTTGTAATTTCGAACCCTTCCAAGGCCGCCTGGTTCACTGCCACCTCTCCAAGCGCAGTGACCTTTCCTTGTCCTATTGTGAAGACCTCCTGTAACCTCTTGTTGAGTTCCTCACACACTCCTCTTTGTCATTCTCTGTGTACCTGTC